>NC_134364.1:66258554-66585054 GCF_048569485.1 Anomaloglossus baeobatrachus | reverse complement strand
TTAAAGCTGAGATTTTGGTATTCTCCTCTCAAAATATCCACTAGGTTGGTAGGTATGTGCCCACCACCCAAGTCAATTTATCCACTGATTGTTCATTACATATATATAAAAAATCAAATTCAAAATCCTCATTCTAACCTGCAAAATTGAATATAGTTTTCCCTTGTCCATTGTTTCTCTCAATTTCAGTCACCAATCCTGCATGCAACGTCAATACCATCAATAATAACTTCTTCTCTACCACTAGAAGCACTTCTTCACATGTTCACCTTCATTACTTTTCTTGTGCTTTCTTCTCTTTTCCGGAACTTTGTTGGGTGTGCAGGTGCAGTCACATCTGAACCCTTGTGGCTTCAAAGGTTGAAAGGATTATTACTCAAAAAAATCAAGTAAAGGGTACTTTACACACTACAACATCGCTAGCGATCTCATTAGCGATGTGAAATTCTAGAGCGCAAGTGCGACCTTTTGAGATCACACACATAGGTCATTTTACGCATGTGCGATCTCAAAAGATCGCACTTGCGATCTAGAATTTCACATCGCTAATGAGACCGCTAGCGATGTCGCAGTGTGTAAAGTACCCTTTACCCCTTATCAATAAAATAGTTGATAAGTTACCGATCACTGGAGGTCTTATTTCTGAGGGCTCTGAAACCACATTGCACAGGATTCTACATAACCATCTTTCATGGGAAGAGGTGTCCATACTCAGCCTCCACTCGATTCATCATCTCTTGGACTGCAAGTACAGTATTCAGCTTTGTCGGTCAATGAAAAGAGTGGAGGTCAAGCATGGACACCTCTATCAATTCATGATAATGCAGCAGAGCCCCGTTCTTGGAGTTCCAGGTCCCTGATCTCAGAATCACTGGGGCTCCTAGTGGTTAATCCTCAAGCAATCCGCAAATTATTCCATAACTTGATTTTTTGGAAATAACTCTTTAAAGGTTCCTGTTACATAATGGGGGTCTGGTTACAAATTTTTCATTGAAACCCAAGAGATTCTAGTTACTTATTTGAGCAATTACCTCATCTGATAAGAACACAACTTGACCTTAAGAGACACTTACCATTGCTAGTGGTGTCAGTGCAGATTTTACAATCACGCCAAAGTCCCAAAGCCCCAATGGTGTCTAAGGTCCCCTTCAACACAGCAGTAGTTGCCAACATTTTAAATAACCATGGTAGGTGGGGAAAAGTGGGACATCGGTGCAGATATTGTACTAAAGGGTACTTTACATGCTACGACATCGCTAGCGATCTCATTAGCGATGTGAAATTCCAGATTGCAAATGCGATCTTTCGAGATCGCACATAGATTAATTTACGCATGTGCAATCTCGAAAGATCGCACTTGCGATCTAAAATTTCACATCGCTAATGAGATCGCTAGCGATGTCGCAGCATGTAAAGTAGCCTTAAGGCCCAAGAGATACACCTTTTTCTACTACTAGCGGATTAAAAGAATGTCACATTTTTGGGTTTGCATACGCACAATATACTGTCTTCTTCTTTGTATAACCAGTCATAATTTATCATCATTCAGAAACCCAATGTTCTCATGACAAATTCAATAAAATCTCATGTGAGAGAGACGTGTGTAAAGGATACACAGGAGAATTATATTCACGTACGGCTGGCTCTTCCTTTTCTTCCAAGCTGTGATGGCGCTGTTTGATATTAGCACTGTATAGACAGCTTTACTCCAATAGGCTAGAATATTCGTAAGAAAATATTACAAGGATTCATCTTTGTAATCACATCCAGCCACATGCAGAGCCGAATCGTTGGGGGAGAGAAAAACAGTGAAAATCCCTTTCGGTTCTTAAGTGGGAGAAGAATGTTCTTTCATTTGATCGTCCAATCCTACATATCAGCAAAATTGCCTTAATAATTGAAAAAAGAACCAAAATTTCAAAATATTTTATCGCTTTCCCAAGTGATCAGAGATTGATTTTACAAGATGCCCATGAGGAGAGCTTTTGCATCTTTGTTCTTGCTTCTGCTGTGGAGACTCAATTTTACTTTTGGGTCAATTAATACTATTGTAAAGGGGTGGACAAGTTGTCACCTTCCCCTGAAGACACCAATCGTGTATGTTCTGTGTACTGTGAAGGTAATGTAAAGTGAATTGTGATGTAATGTGTAATGTGTAACAATGTGGTGTGTGGTTATGTTTGCATTAGGGCAAGAAATAGTTAACAGTTGGGACTATCCCATAGTGGGAGGGGTTAGTATTAGGGATGATGGAATACCTCAAATATACGGTTTCGCGAATATCCGACGAATAGGTCGCCGCTATGCGAATATTCGATGCACAATGTAAGTCTATAGGAAGGCAAAATACTTCCGAATAGTTGTTATTCGGGTTTCCCATAGACTTACATTGCGCATTTGTGACGCCCTGGGCAAGCCAGGGGTCACAGGTCACAACACTACACGCACCCCACATTCCCTGCAGGTACACACTAGGTCAAAACTTAAATCCTTGTTGCCTTCCTCCAGGAGCTGGTGTCCACACCAGGGGGTGGGCCAGGCGGTTGGCTCCACCCACCGAGGAGTTCACAGCTCTGGAGGCGGGAAAACCAGGCAGTTAGCTCAGGGAAGAGCTTGAGTGAGGAGATCAGTTAGGGAAGTGAAGGAGTAAACAGTGAAGTGGAAGGAAGTGGTAAAGGAGCAAGAGAAAGTGACAGCAAGAAGCCTGAAGTTAGTCCGGGTGTGTGCTCCGGACTGAGACAGCAAGGTTGGCAGACGGCAGTGACTGTCTGCAGGCGAGACTGATTGGAGGTTGCCGAAAGGACCGTGGACGGGTGGTGACCCGGCGGAACCGGAGCGGTATACGAAGATTAGTCAGCACCAGGGCAGGGGCTTTTCGGATCCCGGCAAGGCTAGGAGTCGCCATAATTTGCCAAATCCGTCAGTGAAGGGGACGACTGTCTCCCAACAACCAAGTCCCGTTTGAAGGCAACAGTCCAACTGTTAAGGGGAGACATCGCCACCGCCAAGGCACCAGTTTCCGAGGGCCAGCGCCTGCGGGCAAGAGTGGAGCTCCTCCGGCTCATATCCAAGTCGGGGAGCGGGTTACCGGTGGGAACCCATCGCAACCAAACAACAACACATAGGTGCAGGGAAGAGACCGTCACCGTCAACTGCAGGGGATATCAGCAGCGCAACCGTCTGAGGGACCCGTCCAACCAGCCGTTTGTTTACCGAGAACTGTGTCGTGTTTACTGGCTGAGTGAGTACCTCCGTGCCGTGCGGCACAGCGCTGCCCCTGCGCCCCAGCACCTCCACAGGCCCCCTAGCCCGCCTGTCCACCATCCCAACTCCATCACTGGGCCCCGGGATCACCAACCCCTACCCACGGAGGGGCAACACAACAACTGGCTGCTCCATACCATCACTCCCGGGATCCCCAGCCAGAGCAGCGGTGGTGTACACTCAATCACCACAACCGTGGATGGCGTCACGGACAATAAACAATCCCCACACTCAACAACCCCCTTTCACTCACGGGCGAGGAGCGCCGCTAGAGTCCCCGGGATCCGGCCCATCGCTCGAGCCACCGAGCAGCAGCAGGCCGCGGCAGCCGCGGCAGCCGGACCCGAGCAGTGGGAGAGCGCGGCGTCCCCTCCTCCGCCCGCGACAACTTGGCGTCACGAACAGGATCTTACCGCTCTGCCGTCTGGTAGAGGTGCGCCTTGTTACCGCCGGAGGTGTCCGGCCAGAAAATTTCAGAAGCCGCCATCTTTGGCGCGAAAAGTCCCCGCTCGAGCGTCTTCTCGAGTAGTGGAGGCGCGAAGGCCAAAACCCCGCCCCGATAGAGGAGGGGCCGAAAAGAAGCTAAGGGGGACGCGATGGCGGCTGGCTGCATATGAGCGCAGCTATAAAAGCAGGGACGCCAGGACTCTGCAGTCACCCTGTTCCTGGAAGAAGTCGCCAGCAGCATGTGGATGCCGTCCCAAAGCACCGTAGCCCCCGCGCCGGGAACCGCGGCGTGGGTGGAGATTCGGACCGCGCAGCTCTATCAAAGGCTGCAGGTCAAGATGCAGCTCCTCATGGAGGAGTGGGAGGCCGACATGGCGGACGTGATAGCAACCGTGCGGAGACGCGAGGAGGAAGCCGAGGAAGGGAGGGTGAGTGACCCACGCCCCGATGCCCTTGAAGAGCCGGTCATCGCGGCTGCGGGACCCGGTCCAAGCCCTCTCGCTCTGTTATCTCCCTTGCCACCCGTCTCGGAAGCTGTGACCCCGCCACTAGGCCCGCTGCCACCGCAACCGGTAGCGATACCCAGCATGCCCGCCCCGGCGGGCCGACCTGTAGCCGGAGCCCGTAGCAAGTCGGAGGTGCTGCCATGGAAGGCCCCGAAGTCTGCACCGGAGGCAGCCCCTGAGGAGTTCCCCGAGCCGAAGCTGATAACCCGTTCCGAGCCTAAGGCCCAGCAGCGGAAAGCCCCTGTGCCCATCCCCCACACCTCGGCTGAGGTTGCGCCGGGTTGTCGCTGCAAGGCGGCGCCCAAGGCCAAGACACCGCAGGACCTGCCGCCCAGATCCCTGACAGTGGGTAGCGTCCAGAATGTCCCGCGGGGCCTGACCCGTGCGCCGGAGCTCGCAGCAGCGCCGTATTGGGACAGGGAGCCGGTACCGTTGGGCCCGGAGATCGGTGAAAGGGAGAAGAAGAAAGCAGAATTGGTGGCACGGGCAATCCGGGAGAAGGAGAACCTCCGCCAGGCGACGTTCCGTGTCCGGGGACCGCTGTATGAAGGACAGGTGAGGCGGTTTGATGTCCGCCGGGGCTATGGGTTTATCTATGAACCGGGCCTGGAGGCCGAAGTGTTTATAGCCCGGCGGGACGTGAATGCCCACCTGCCCGAGGAGCACCCCAGCCGTAACCTGATGCCAGGTGACATCGTACAGTATACCCGGCACTGTGGAGAGAGGGGGTAGTTCGCCCTAGATGCGAAACTGAGGGGCAGCCAGGAGAGCCGAGTGAGTTCTGCACCCCCTCCCTCAGATGAAGCCGAATACTCAGAGTAATGGCAGCGGAGCACCGTTGTCCAGTCCCCGTTGGGACCACCACTGAGTTTTGTTTGCAAGTTTTTGAAAAGTTTTGAAAAAGATGATGATAAGCAAAAATGATTACAGAAAAGTAACCAGATTGTAACCGTGATTGAGAAAACCGGCCGTTGCCGGCACCGTTGTCCCCGTGGGGACCATTTAAAAAGTTTGCATGGAGAACTTTCCATGGACAAGCCCGTGAACTTGCAGGGCAACCACAAACTTTAAGTGGCATGTAAATAAGTTGTTTTACCGTTACCGTTTCCGCAGTTGCCACCTCCGGAGAGGCAGGTTGGAGGGAGGGCCCGCAGTAGAGCCGGCTGGGGCCCAGCCACCACAGGAACCGGTGGCTACCCTCTGGAGGGGAAGGACAGATCCCGCTCGGGTGACTTGGTGCAGGACTTGGGTCAAGGGGTGCTGCCTGGGTTTTAGGGGCAGCATCAGGGCCAGGTTACTTGGGTGGGAGAGCGCGGAGACCGTAAACCGTTTGCAACGTTTAAGTACAGAACCTCCCGATGTGGGATGATGCCATAAATTGTAAATATGTTACCGTTTTTCTACTTTTTCACAGAAAACAAAAAGGAAAATAAAACCGGTGTTGGACGGGCAGCCCGAGGACGGTCTGCGTTTTGCTAAGGGGGAATGTGACGCCCTGGGCAAGCCAGGGGTCACAGGTCACAACACCACACGCACCCCACATTCCCTGCAGGTGCACACTAGGTCAAAACTTAAATCCTTGTTGCCTTCCTCCAGGAGCTGGTGTCCACACCAGGGGGTGGGCCAGGCAGTTGGCTCCACCCACCGAGGAGTTCACAGCTCTGGAGGCGGGAAAACCAGGCGGTTAGCTCAGGGAAGAGCTTGAGTGAGGAGATCAGTTAGGGAAGTGAAGGAGTAAACAGTGAAGTGGAAGGAAGTGGTAAAGGAGCAAGAGAAAGTGACAGCAAGAAGCCTGAAGTTAGTCCGGGTGTGTGCTCCGGACTGAGACAGCAAGGTTGGCAGACGGCGGTGACCGTCTGCAGGCGAGACTGATTGGAGGTTGCCGAAAGGACCGTGGACGGGTGGTGACCCGGCGGTACCGGAGCGGTATACGAAGATTAGTCAGCACCAGGGCAGGGGCTTTTCGGATCCCGGCAAGGCTAGGAGTCGCCATAATTTGCCAAATCCGTCAGTGAAGGGGACGACTGTCTCCCAACAACCAAGTCCCGTTTGAAGGCAACAGTCCAACCGTTAAGGGGAGACATCGCCACCGCCAAGGCACCAGTTTCCCAGGGCCAGCGCCTGTGGGCAAGAGTGGAGCTCCTCCGGCTCATATCCAAGTCGGGGAGCGGGTTACCGGTGGGAACCCATCGCAACCAAACAACAACACATAGGTGCAGGGAAGAGACCGTCACCGTCAACTGCAGGGGATATCAGCAGCGCAACCGTCTGAGGGACCCGTCCAACCAGCCGTTTGTTTACCGAGAACTGTGTCGTGTTTACTGGCTGAGTGAGTACCTCCGTGCCGTGCGGCACAGCGCTGCCCCTGCGCCCCAGCACCTCCACAGGCCCCCTAGCCCGCCTGTCCACCATCCCAACCCCATCACTGGGCCCCGGGATCACCAACTCCTACCCACGGAGGGGCAACACAACAACTGGCTGCTCCATACATCACTCCCGGGATCCCCAGCCAGAGCAGCGGTGGTGTACACTCAATCACCACAACCGTGGGTGGCGTCACGGACAATAAACAATCCCCACACCCAAACCCCCTTTCACTCACGGGCGAGGAGCGCCTCTAGAGTCCCCGGGATCCGGCCCATCGCTCGAGCCACCGAGCAGCAGCAGGCCGCAGCAGCCGCGGCAGCCGGACCCGAGCAGTGGGAGAGCGCGGCGTCCCCTCCTCCGCCCGCGACACACTGAATATTCACGAATAGTCGAATAGTGGCGACCTATTCGGCAAATATTCGCGAAGCCGAATATTTGAGGTATTCGATCATCCCTAGTTAGTATGTAGGGAAAAAGACAGTTTCCTTCCAGAGAGTAAGTCAGAGCCCAGCGTGTGACTTTAGCAGACCTATGGTCTAAATGGTCATCAAGGCCGCATACAGTGGGCGAACTTTGGCAGACAGGAGTGATAAGTCTGGAACCAGGATAGCGTGATCTCAAGTAATCAACTGAGATACAGAGTATGGGACTGCATCAGGTCCAGGGACCAATGTTCAAATCAGAGTGACATAATTAGAAGGGTCTTGATATGGCCTGAAACAGCTTCTAAAGGTATTGGGTCAAAATGAAAAAACACGTGAAACAAGACTGTGCTGAGGGAGAGTTTCCTAAGCTTCTGAAAGCTTGAAGCTTGAATCTCGCCATATTGGGTTGAGGTGGAGAGTGAAAGTCCGAACTTTGCAGAGTGGCAGCAGAAAATGCGTGGAGACCTGGAAGAAACAGGATGGTGAGCCGGAAGAGACCCCACCCAATGCAAGGTGGAGCTTTGACGCAATACGCCCAAGGATGAGGGGAACAGCACCATTTTGTGAATGCAATTGAAAAAAATGTGCAGCTGTAGGATGGCAGAGTGGAAGTTGCCGGTGGCCAGCGGAGACCGGGTGGTCAACAAGTCGTTCTGTGGGACCATAGGATGCGTGCAGTTATGGCGATTGATGATGAAAGAACCGGTAAGGCTAGGTGGCTTGGTAAAGTCACATGGTCCCCCAAAAGAGAGCATGATCCTGCTGCCCAAAGAATGGAGGGTGATGTAGAAGATCCAGAACTGACTAGTCCTATGGAAGAAGCATGGTCTTACTCCTGTGGTACCGTATGAGACATTCCCACCCACGTATAAGGTTGTAAAAGAGCATGGTTCCACCCTGTGGGCTTCCTAAGGATCGAGAGCCAGAATCTGTCAGTTCTTTAGTGATCCAAGATTTCAGGGTTGGACGGTTCCGAAAAGAAGGCAGGCTAATGCTCGAGCAAGTAAGATGTTAGTGGGCCCCATTGAAAGGAAAATGGAATTGGATGCCTGAGATCCAATTGTGATAATTACATCTGATCAGCAGGATAGTTCAAGATCCGGGAGAACCATGAATTTATGAGTCTATTATGCAAATATCCAAGACTCCCTGTGATTGACAGTGGCAATTAACTGGTTAACAGCTGCGGATGAATCTTGTTTGAATCTGCAACCGTTAGAAGCACTTGATGGCCGATTAAATCAGTCATCAAATGCAGGGAAAGATGCAGACTCAGCGTGTCAGCCCGCATCAAAGGCAAGGACTCGGCTGATGACATAAATATGCCTCATCCATCCTGAAAGGTTTAAGATATTTCTATTCCAATTTATTTGTTTTTGACAACCTAAAACGGATCCAATAACGGAGAGAACTACGGTATTGAACATGTGAACAGAGCCTCATGATGTTGCCAACTAATATCTTCTCTGACCATCTGTTCGTTTTCTAAAAAAGGATATCTGAAGTCACTAGTCACTAAGCTGTAATAGCACAACAACTGTATCCTATATCTTAAATCTCAAATTACATAAGATGGGGATAAGTTAAAAATATATTTTGTCATGAGTGTATCTGGGGAATCTGGTGTCAGAAGGTCACAGCGCCTCGCTGCTGGCAGGTTCACTACTGTTGTTTGATAACATCTCCTTCCATGTAATGCTGTAAGGGTTAAACCTTTCCTGCCTGGCTGCTGGCTGTAGCTTCCAATCTCAGGTGTAGCTCTTTGGGATCACTTCCCTTCCCTATTTAAGTCATGTGATCTAAACACATAATGCCAGTGATAGAAACTGAATCCTCACTTCTATGTTGTGGTCCACTCTGGAAGGAGCCTGCTCTGGAAGAAGTTTGTTGTGTTGTGTGCAGCAGTGGTGTTTACTGCACCGAAGCTGCCCGGAGTGTTTATCCTTTGCATGTTAATTTCCTCTGTTTGTATTCCTTCCCTTGTGTTTCTGCATTGTAGTGGCAAGACTAGCGATCCCATCGGCCTGCTCACTAGCCAGGGTGAGTGGAGGGCTAGCTGAGGGCCTAAGGTATCCGGCTTGGCGACAGGTTGCAAGAACCTGTATGGGGATGCTAGGGAGCTCAGGTAACAGCTTGAGGTGAGTTTAGAAGGTGTCCCCTCATCCCTCTCCCTAGTGGCAGGGTCCTCCATTGTATCGTGACCCCTTTGTGTTGTAAACATCTTCTAGAGTTTACCTGGAACCAGGTAAACCCTGCTAGTCATGTGCGTGACATATTTTTTATCTTTTTAAATCACAAAAAACAGCATCGACGTAACATAAGAAAAGACTGCGTGATGTGAACCCAGTGGATTTTCCATCCTGGATGGTCAGGAGAGTGTTGATGTCAAGCAGCTCATGAAAGGGGACCCAGATTTTGTTTTTGCCGTGGGACCTCCTGCCCTCCAAATAATCCCCTTTCATCCTAAATTGGTATTGTTGTATTTTCTTCAAATTTTCCTTGAACACTTTCCTTTTATCTCTCCAGATATACCTAGTTAACTACGATCTTTGTTTCCAAACTCTCTGGAGGAGAAACTACAACATGAATTAATCATGACTTAATTGACTGAGCTAATTCAAGTTCTCTTCATCCCGATGCACAGCAATATTCTGGCTTTCCCCGTGCTGCAGATAAATGGTACAGTGCATTGGACTCAGAACGGTTATTTTCTTTAAAAACCACAGAAAAAGAATTATTCCTCTAAGTTTCAATTTGCCTTAAGTTAAACTTGCAAAATACTTTCTCCTTTTCGATTCTGCTCGCTCCTCGCCAGTTTTGTGCCGAGTCCGTCTTCTCGAGCTCGCCATACATAATTCACAATTTTTATTTGGTGTAGAATGAAATGCAAAGTAAACGGTTTAAAAGCAATAAAAAGGTGTTTTATTTTTTACTTGGAGCAACACTATGATTCTATGTATACTGGAGACAGAGATGAGACGCTGGCCAATGATTCCTGAGAACAGCAAAATGTGACAAGGAAAAACTAGACGAGATGGTCTTCAGATAGTAGGCAAGCAAGACTCACACAAATGTACAAGCTGTGACACGCACCCAAATATCAAGTCTGATATATACACAAATTGTAATAAACAAGCACAAAACACTTATACGAGCTGTAATACACATACACAAGCTATTACACACATACTCGCTGTTACACACATACCCAAGCTGTAATACACTTACACAAGCTATTACACATATACTGAAGCTGTTACATACATACCCAAGCTGTGATACATATACACAAGATATTATACATACACACGGTGTTACACACATACTCAAGCTGCAATACACATATACAAGCTATTACACACATACTCACTGTTACACACATACCCAAGCTGTAATACACATACACAAGCTGTTACACACATACCCAAGCTGTAATACACATACACAAGCTGCTACACACATACCCAAGATGTAATACACATACACAAGATATTACACATACACACGGTGTTACACACATACTCAAGCTGTGATACACATACACAAGATATTACACACAGTGTTACACACATACTCAAGCTGTAATACACATACACAAGATATTACACATATACTCAAGCTGTTACACACATACCCAGTGAAAAATCTGTATATATGTATATACATATATGAGAAACGGGTTTTTAGCCGCGCTAAAAACCACTGTTACCACGGTGTTGATTAAAGATCTCTTTTTTATTACAGTATTCCAACGCGTTTCAGAGACATAAGCCGTCTCCTTCCTCAGGGAAAAAGAGGAAAAAAAAAAAAAAAAACTTCTCCAGCAGTTTTCTACACACATACCCAAGCTGTAATACACATACACAAGATATTACACATACACACGGTGTTACACACATACTCAAACTGTAATACACATACACAAGCTATTACACATATACTCAAGCTGTTACATACATACGCAAGCTGTAAAACACATACACAAGATATTACACATACAGTTAGGTCCAGAAATATTTGGACAGTGACACAAGTTTTGTTATTTTAGCTGTTTACAAAAACATGTTCAGAAATACAATTATATATATAATATGGGCTGAAAGTGCACACTCCCAGCTGCAATATGAGAGTTTTCACATCCAAATCGGAGAAAGGGTTTAGGAATCATAGCTCTGTAATGCATAGCCTCCTCTTTTTCAAGGGACCAAAAGTAATTGGACAAGGGACTCTAAGGGCTGCAATTAACTCTGAAGGCGTCTCCCTCGTTAACCTGCAATCAATGAAGTAGTTAAAAGGTCTGGGGTTGATTACAGGTGTGTGGTTTTGCATTTGGAAGCTGTTGCTGTGACCAGACAACATGCGGTCTAAGGGACTCTCAATTGAGGTGAAGCAGAACATCCTGAGGCTGAAAAAAAAGAAAAAATCCATCAGAGAGATAGCAGACATGCTTGGAGTAGCAAAATCAACAGTCGGGTACATTCTGAGAAAAAAGGAATTGACTGGTGAGCTTGGGAACTCAAAAAGGCCTGGGCGTCCACGGATGACAACAGTGGTGGATGATCGCCGCATACTTTCTTTGGTGAAGAAGAACCCGTTCACAACATCAACTGAAGTCCAGAACACTCTCAGTGAAGTAGGTGTATCTGTCTCTAAGTCAACAGTAAAGAGAAGACTCCATGAAAGTAAATACAAAGGGTTCACATCTAGATGCAAACCATTCATCAATTCCAAAAATAGACAGGCCAGAGTTAAATTTGCTGAAAAACACCTCATGACGCCAGCTCAGTTCCGGAAAAGTATTCTATGGACAGATGAGACAAAGATCAACCTGTACCAGAATGATGGGAAGAAAAAAGTTTGGAGAAGAAAGGGAACGGCACATGATCCAAGGCACACCACATCCTCTGTAAAACATGGTGGAGGCAACGTGAGGGCATGGGCATGCATGGCTTTCAATGGCACTGGGTCACTTGTGTTTATTGATGACATAACAGCAGACAAGAGTAGCCGGATGAATTCTGAAGTGTACAGGGATATACTTTCAGCCCAGATTCAGCCAAATGCCGCAAAGTTGATCGGACGGCGCTTCATAGTACAGATGGACAATGACCCCAAGCATACAGCCAAAGCTACCCAGGAGTTCATGAGTGCAAAAAAGTGGAACATTCTGCAATGGCCAAGTCAATCACCAGATCTTAACCCAATTGATCATGCATTTCACTTGCCCAAATCCAGACTTAAGACGTCAAGACCCACAAACAAGCAAGACCTGAAGGCTGCGGCTGTAAAGGCCTGGCAAAGCATTAAGAAGGAGGAAACCCAGCGTTTGGTGATGTCCATGGGTTCCAGACTTAAGGCAGTGATTGCCTCCAAAGGATTCGCAACAAAATATTGAAAATAAAAATATTTTGTTTGGGTTTGGTTTATTTGTCCAATTACTTTTGACCTCCTAAAATGTGGAGTGTTTGTAAAGAAATGTGTACAATTCCTACAATTTCTATCAGATATTTTTTTTCAAACCTTCAAATTAAACGTTACAATCTGCACTTGAATTCTGTTGTAGAGGTTTCATTTCAAATCCAATGTGGTGGCATGCAGAGCCCAACTCGCGAAAATTGTGTCACTGTCCAAAGATTTCTGGACCTAACTGTACACACAGTGTTACACACATACTCAAGCTGTTACACACATATGCACAATATAATACACATACACAAGCTGTAATACACATACACAAGATATTACACATACACACGGTGTTACACACATAATCAAGCTGTGATACACATAGACAAGATATTACACATACACACGGTGTTACACATATACTCAAGCTGTGATACACATACACAAGATATTACACATACACACAGTGTTACACACATACTCAAGCTGTAATACACATGCACAAGATATTACACATACACACGCTGTTATACAAATACTCAAGCTGTAATACACATACACAAACTATTACACACATACTCACTGTTACACACATACCCAAGCTGTAATACACATACACAAGCTGTACTACACATACACAAGCTATTACACATACACACGGTGTTACACACATACTCAAACTGTAATACACATACACAAGCTATTACACATATACTCAAGCTGTTACATACATACGCAAGCTGTAACACACATACACAAGATATTACACATACACACAGTGTTACACACATACTCAAGCTGTTACACACATATGCACGATATAATACACATACACAAGCTGTTACACACATACCCAAGCTGTAATACACATACACAAGCTATTACACATATACTCAAGCTGTTACACACATACCCAAGCTGTAATACACATACACAAGATATTACACATACACACGGTGTTACACACATAATCAAGCTGTGATACACATAGACAAGATATTACACATACACACGGTGTTACACACATACTCAAGCTGTGATACACATACACAAGATATTACACATACACACGCTGTTATACAAATACTCAAGCTGTAATACACATACACAAGCTATTACACACATACTCGCTGTTACACACATACCCAAGCTGTAATACACATACACAAGCTATTACACATATACTCAAGCTGTTACACACATACCCAAGCTGTAATACACATACACAAGCTATTACACATATACTCAAGCTGTTACACACATACCCAAGCTGTAATACACATACACAAGATATTACACATACACACGGTGTTACACACATACTCAAACTGTAATACACATACACAAGCTATTACACATATACTCAAGCTGTTACATACATACGCAAGCTGTAAAACACATACACAAGATATTACACATACACACAGTGTTACACACATACTCAAGCTGTTACACACATATGCAAGATATAATACACATACACAAGCTGTTACACAGATACCCAAGCTGTAATACACATACACAAGCTGTAATACACATACACAAGTTATTACACAGATACTCTCTGTTACACACATACCCAAGATGTAATACACATACCCAAGATGTAATACACATACCCAAGATGTAATACACATACACAAGTTAAGTTATTACACACATACTCGCTGTTACACACATACACAAGTTGTAATACACATACACAAGCTATTAAACATACAAAAGGTGTTATACACAAGCTGTTACACACATACAAAAGCTGTTACACACATACAAACTATAACATATATACACATATACAAATTGTGACATACATACACACAAACATATACAAGCTGTGACACACATATACAAGCTACAATACGTACATAAATATACAGTACAAACTATGACACATACACACATATATACAAGCTATAACACACACATATACAATCTATAACACATATATACATATATACAAGTTGTGACATACACACAAACATATACAAGCTGTGATACACATGTACAAGCTGTGACATACATACACAAATATATAAGCTGTGACACATGCACACATATACAAACACTGACCCACATATACATAAAAAAGCTATGACACACATGCACACATATACAAACGGTGACACATATACACACACATATAGACAAGTTATGACACACAAATACCTAAAAACACAAAGAATATGTCACACAAACATACACACTGTCACAGGGTGTGAGGGAATAACAAGTGACCGGGGCTCCTATACCGGCCCCCAGGCTAGGGAACCCTAGCTGTCCCTAATCCCCTAGATACTTCTAGTGGCTGAGCTGCCTTCCTTACTCTGTTCCTTGCCAGCCCTGATCTAATACCCCTCTCCCCCACCCCAGGGGAGGACTGTGGCAGGAGTGGTTGAACCACAGATACAGACAAATGGGGAAAACAAAAACTCTATAACACAGCTAACACACATGGAGATATAAGACAATATGTGATAATGAGGAAATAAAGAGCAGGGAGGAAATAATCAGACGATGGGAGGATTTCCACAGCACACCAAGCAATATGCAATAAATCATTAGCAACTGGAATAAAACAGCACATGGCCTGGATTAGCACAATATATAATTGGCATGAGAAGACAGGATCCACCATCTTAAAAAGGTGGTAAGTAACTGTGATAGGTCTCCCACAACATGTGATCCAAGAGGTGCCTAGCAGGCTAGCAGAGGTTAACTCATGCAAGCCCGATCACTAATGAGCACTCAGCAGGTCAATGCCCGAGCCTACCTGTGCAGCTCAGAAGCCCCAGAGAAGGCAAAGAGTGGAGTTAATTCCTGTTGATTAACTCATTTAGTCTGAATGCAGGGAGTCAGTAGTGGACAACCCCTTCAATTATACAGCAATATTGCTATGATTATTGCCAGGTCATTGAAAAGGGTTGTTTTGGCTTGGGAAAAAATCATTTTTAGATGCCTTAATAGGGTATACAGAGTTCATAGAGGGATCCTCAATCTAGAAACCTCATCGGGCAGTCAGTGAGGACTGTGGCAACTGAGGAAGACCAAGGCTATGACCATCATGTGATTATATTTTACCTTTTCTTTTTCCCTATAGTGTTGTTTCTGGTAATTGAAACCCTTGCTGCTATGGTAGTGTCACGCTAGATATGGGAAAGTATCAAGTGCATAGCGAAAGGAAAGGCAAACTATGTGTCTATAGAGATGGTGACCCCCCGACCAAACCTAGTGCTGGTCTCGGGGTTCCCTCATCACCCTAGGTAGGTTTCTCAACTATGCGCCAAGCAGGATACCTGGCCTTAAGTATCCCTAGTGCTGGGCCCTAAATAGGGAACGGATGGGATAAGCTCTTGGTCAGCTCTACTAAACACTAGTGAAGACACAAGGAGGACACACAGGGGGGAAAAAAATGAACTACTTATCATTAGATGACTCAGGTAGAAGTTCAGCAGAACTTTCAGG
Organism: Anomaloglossus baeobatrachus; assembly: GCF_048569485.1. Lineage (NCBI taxonomy): Eukaryota > Metazoa > Chordata > Amphibia > Anura > Aromobatidae > Anomaloglossus > Anomaloglossus baeobatrachus. Next base: position 66,569,174 of record NC_134364.1, on the reverse strand, counting down.
AACGATACCACAGAGGAGTACAAGCCACCTGCTTGCAACCAGAGCTTGAAGGAACCAAAGGATCTCACCAGCACAAGTTCATGGAAGGGGTAGTTAAACACCAAGAGAATACTGAGGATCAAAAGCTGGGTAGAAGGCGAGCTCCTGCTGGGTCCAAAAGGGGGAGAGATGAATCCAACAGGAAAGCTACCTATACCAGTGAATACTGATCCCCACACCCACTAAACACTAAAGGAAGTCACAAGGAGGACACAGGGGGAAAGGCATGAACTACTTATCCTCAGATGATCAGGCATGAGTTCAACAAGTTTCAGCAACGATACTACAAATGAGAGCAAGCCACCTGCTTACAACCAGAGCCAGAATGAACTGAATAATATCACTAGCACCAGTCCAGGGAAGAAGGGAGTATTTAAACACCAAAGGAATACTGATAATCAGCAAGTGAACAGAAGGAGAGCTCCTGCTGGGTCAAAAAGGGGGAAACAGGAAAGCTACCTATACCAATGAATACTGATAGCAGGAACAAGGGAAAGTCAGGGAGCATTCTGCGCAGCCAAACACTGTGACCTTCTATGGCCAGAAACCACTTGACTGTCTTTCACACCCGTGACATGTTGATTCCCAAAAGCTGGATTATGGGAAATTCCAGCAGTGAGAGACCATTGTATAACCTAATAATCAGGCTACCCTTCTAATAAATAAGACTTTAAAAGGCTGATAACCCTTTCATTAATCCACATTCTAGCTCCATCTATCCTCTCATCATTGTTCCACGATATTTGACTTTTTGCTAATTTTTCCGCTATAAAGTAAAAAATTTCTTGAAAGCTCTACAGCGCCACCCTTGTCCGCAGGCCACATTTGGTATTACATGTAGCTGATATTGAATGTCTGAGGTGCAATTCCGCGCATTACCTATCAACAAGAGTTGATGCTTATCCCATAAATCATATGTAACGGTAGCTTAATGGCTTGTCCATATTTACAAAATACACGGCTTCTTTGTTCCACAATATTGAGGCTGACCTGTCTGCATTACCATATCCAACCTATGGAGAAGGGTGGCGCTGTTTTCAGAAAAAAAACTCAAAAAACATTAGTTCTCATCTTCATTACTCCAAACACATGTATCAATTACCGGACGTTGCGATTTCTTTGCAGACTCTATAATCCTGTGCTATATACTGTAGATCATCATTCACTGGATACGTTTGCAAACAACTGACCCCCAAATTCTAAATTGCTATTTTCTTTAGGAGCTAATATACATATTTGTATAAAATCCTGGCTAGTCTATCATGTGTAACTAATTTTGCATTATATATTGCTGCATTTCATTGCAATAATGGCTGGCTTAAATATGATAATACAATTATGCAAATGTATCCAATGTGCCATTAGTTCAGATATGAAATCCTTTTCTCCCTCAGAAACTACAATAATTAGTTTCATTAGTTTCCATCATTTTCATGCTTTGTAGAATCCCCCTTTTTCCCCAGCTTTTCCATTTAGCGACTCTTTATAGCGATGCTAGTGGCCAATTAGCTTTTTGGATCCTACGAGTTTTAATGTTTTCTACTTTTACGTTCCGATTTGTCTTCCGAGAACGAATAGATACAATTACACGACCGTTGGCTTGTGTTCAGACCGCTTTATACCATTCGGGCTAAAGGATTTTTTAAAAGATTTTTTAAAAGATTGAGAATAGTGTTGGTGTATATACAAATCAGCTTAAATGGTGGAAAAAGTGTCAACTTTTTTCTGATCTAAAATTATACTCAGTGGTTGTCACTTCTATCTATCTCGCCAAGGCAATAAAACAACATGAGGAAGGTAGACAAATGGGTGAGGAAATGTATAACAAAAAGCACTCCTAAGTTTCTTTGGTAGAAATCTTTCCAGCTGCAATAGCAATGACACCACAGCTATGCAGTGATGAGCAACTATAACATGGACAGCATAGGTATGAGCTATAGCCGGCATAGGGAAGAGTGAGCAGAGGATATTTATAGCAGAAGGGAGTTTACCTCTGGTAGGAGCTTGTCCAGCTCCATAATCTCCGCTAGGAGGAGCTCATAGATTTCAATATTACTTGTATATATCTAAATGCAGTTATCACCCCCTTATTGGTGACTACATACTCGCCAGAGTAAGTTGTCATGCCCCCCCCGAAAGCGACATGCCACAAAGGTTACACAGAGAAAACTGTACAGCAGTAGGCACTGGCGTTAGGGAGAGGGTAGCGAGGTCACCTCATCACATAACTTAACATCCCTAGATAGGTCCTTCCCCCGTGCGCCGTCACGTGTCTATGCCCTTGTTGACCCTAAACTCACACTGACTAATGAAGGCCATAAAACAACACGAGGAAGGTAAGATAAAAGGGTGGGGAAATACAGAATAAAAAGCACTCGGGTTTCTTCAGTAGAAAACTTTGCAGCTGCAATAGCAACGACACCACAGCTATGCAGTGACGAGCTACTATAACATGGACAGCATAGATATGAGCTATAGCCGACATAGGGAAGAGGGAGGAGAGGATATTTATAGAAAAAGGGAGTTTACCTCTGGTAGGAGCTTGTCCGGCTCCATATTCTGCACTAGGAGGAGTTCATAGTATTCAATATTACTTTTATATATCTAAATGCAGTTAGCACTCCCTTATTGGTGGCTACATACTCCCAAAAGTAAGTTGTCACGCCCCCGGCAAGCGACATACCACAAAAGGTACACCGAGAAAACTGTACAACGGTAGGCCCTGGCGTTAGGGAGAGGGGGGCGAGGTCACCTCATCACACTCCTTAACATCCCTAGATAGGTCTTTCCCCCCGTGCGCCGATACGTGCCTAGGCCCTCGTTAACCCTAAACTCACACTGACTAATGAAGGCCAGTGAGATGCTAGTCTCGCTAAGGCAATAAAACAACACAAGGAAGGTAGACAAATGGGTGAGGAAAGATATAACAAAAAGCACTCCTAAGTTTCTTTGGTAGATAACTTTGCAACTGCAATAGCACCGACACCACAGCTATACAGCGAAGAGCTACTTCAACATGGACAGCATAGGTATGATCTATAGCCGGCATAGGGAAGAGTGAGCAGAGGATATTTATAGCAGAATGGAGTTTACCTCTGGTAGGAGCTTGTCCAGCGCCATAATCTCCACTAGGAGGAGCTCATAGATTTCAATATTACTTGTATATATCTAAATACAGTTATCACCCCCTTATTGGTGGCTACATACTCCCCAAAGTAAGTTGTCACGCCCCCGGCAATCGACATATCACAAAGGGTACGCCGAGAAAACTGTACAACGGTAGGCCCTGGCGTTAGGGAGAGGGGAGCAAGGTCACCTCATCACACTCCCTAACATCCCTAGATAGGTCCTTCCCCCGTGCACCGTCACGTGCCTAGGCCCTCGTTGACCCTAAACTCACAGTGACTAATGAAGGCCAGTGAGATGCTAGTCTCACCAAGGCAATGAAGCAACACGAGGAAGGTAAGACAAAAGGGTGGGGAAATACAGAATAAAAACCACTCCTGGGTTTCTTCAGTAGAAAACTTTGCAGCTGCAATAGCAATGGCACCACAGATATACAGCGACGAGCTACATCAACATGGACAGCATAGGTATGAGCTATAGCCGGCATAGGGAAGAGTGAGGAGAGGATATTTATAGAAAAAGGGAGTTTACCTCTGGTAGAAGCTTGTCCAGCTCCATAATCTGCACTAGGAGGAGTTCATAGTAGTCAATATTACTTGTATATATCTAAATGCAGTTAGCACCCCCTTATTGGTGGCTACATACTCCCCAAAGTAAGTTGTCACGCCCCCGGCAAGCGATATACCACAAAGGGTACACCGAGAAAACTGTACAATGGTAGGCCCTGGTGTTAAGGAGAGGGGAGCGAGGTCACCTCATCACACTCCATAACATCCCTCGATAGGTCCTTCCCCTGTGCGCCTTCTCGTGCCTATGCCCTCGTTGACCCTAAACTGACACTAACTAATGAAGGCAATAAAACAATACGAGGAAGGTAAGACCCATATGATGACAGGTTGAAAAAGTTAGATATGTTTAGCTTAGAAAAAAGACGTCTCAGAGGAGATCTCATTTATATGTATAAATACATGTGTGGTCAATATAAAGGACTGGCACATGACTTATTTCTTCCAAAGATAATACTAAGGACCAGGGGGCATTCACTGCGAGTGGAAGAAAAGCGATTCCGACAGCTAAATAGGAAAGGGGTCTTTACAGTTAGAGCGGTCAGACTGTGGAATGCCGACCACAAGAGGTAGTAATGGCAGATACTATATGTCACGAACCACCGGGGGGGTCACTCAGAAATCCCCCGCGCTGGCTACCAGTACGTCACAATCGGGGGGTAACAAGTGGGGGTCACCCCTCCTTTATACCTCCCGACCGACAGACAGAGCACGTGACGCGCTCTCTAGCGCCCCTCTTATAGTCAGGCCAATTATGGAATTGCCCGACAATAAGCAAGGAGGCCGCTATACTACTTATGCCGATTATTGAAGGGTCCCCGGTGAGAGTAGGGTATATATTCCCCCGACCTCCGCGGGCGGAATATATAAAACCTCCCCGAATCTCACTGGCCTCCCCACAATAATCCTTGGCACAACTCGCTGCCACCAACCGCTTCACGGTAACTATTAGCCGAACACACAGACGTGGGATTCAAGATCGAGATAACAGAACAGCCCAAGATTAATTATATAATTTAATCGGCCTAAAGCCACACTAGAAACTACAATATATACAATAGGAGATCTACAGAATATACATATGTCAGAGTACAGTTACAATCAAAGCATGGGTTACAAACAGGCATACACAGTTCCAGCAGTTACCTTGTGCGTCTGGCCACAGGGGGGCGCTGTAGACCAGGTTTCCAGGAACTCCCTCACAGGTCTTTCCCAACCAGGCCCCCGAGCAAAAGAACACTGGAAAATGGCCGAAGTAGGGTTATCAACCTGGGCAAATCCAGGTCCCCTCCTACCTTAGTGACCTCAGAGGGAGCACTGCTCCACCCCTGGCTGGAGTTATGGACAAAATCCACAACATGGAATATGGCCATAACTTGGCCTGGGAGCGTCGTAGGCGGACGCCGACGCTCTCATTGTGACAGCTATGAATTTAGCTACAGAACGAGAGGACTCATGACTTGTCTACTAGTTCCCCATTGGCTGATATCACGCCTGGGGTATTTCCCCAGGTCCTGCTCCCATAAAAAGGGTGTGCCAGCATCGTCCGCAGGCGGAGACACCATTTTTATGGTTGCCATATTTATCGGAAATATGGCTTGCGAGATATGAACCATTTTTTACTGGAGTCGTCCTGTCTGGATACTTCCAAGCTTGCTAACTAGATAGCAGCCCCTACTACAGGGTCACGGCAGGGAGTCATCCTGTGTCCATTGTTCCCACATCACCTAATCTCCATATCACAGGAGATGGCCATGGGATGTGTTGCTAGGATGTGACACCTTCACAGATGCTGGACATCTGAGAACAAGAAGGGAGGGGGCACTGCCATGGAGTGATGAGAGCGATTATGACTGGAAGTCATAATTCATCTTCATATCCCAGGGTTTGCCTCACACCTCCCCCCTTTTGAGGGCGCTAGGGTGCAGCACACTCCGGTGTTCCCCCGTGCGCCCGTCCGCGACCTCTCCTTGTCGGGACAGCCCGTCTGCGTTACCGTGGTCCCGGCCCCTTTTGTGGCGAATGGTGAAGTTGTATTGCTGGAGCGCAAGGCTCCATCGCAACAATCGCCCATTCGTCCCAGAGACAGTGTGTAACCAGCTGAGGGGATTGTGGTCCATCTCCCCGATGAAGTGGCGCCCGTATAGATAGGGTTGCAGACGCTGCAGGGCCCACACTATGGCCAGGCACTCCTTTTCCATCGTGGAATAGGCCACTTCCCGTGGTAACAGCTTCCTGCTCAGGTACAAGACTGGGTGCTCTTGGCTCGCAGAGTCCACCTGGCTGAGCACCGCACCGAGGCCGAAGTCACTGGCGTCGGTCTGTACTACAAACGGCCGCGTGAAGTCGGCTGCCTGTAGCACGGGCGGGCTGGACAGGGCGTCCTTTAGGGCCCGGAAGGCTGTCTCGCAGTCCATTGTCCAATCGACTGCAGAGGGCAGCTTCTTCTTGGTGAGGTCCGTCAAGGGCTTTGCCAGGCTACTATAGCATGGAACAAACCTCCTATAGTACCCAGCGGTCCCCAAGAAGGACATCACCTGCTTCTTGGTCCTGGGGGTGGGCCAGGATGCGATGGCCTCCACTTTCTCAGGCTCGGGCTTCAGTGTTCTCCCGCCTACCCGGTGACCGAGGTACTGGACCTCGCTCATGGCCAGCTGACACTTTCCCGGCTTGATGGTCAAACCTGCCTGGTGGATCCGCCTGAGCACCTGTGCTAGATGCTCTAGGTGATCTTCCCAGGTGGGACTGAAGACGGCAATGTCATCCAGGTACGCGGCCGCGTACCCTTCAAGTCCCTTGAGCAGGGTGTTGACCATCCGCTGGAAAGTGGCAGGGGCATTCCTCATCCCGAATGGCATCACCGTGGACTCGTACAGTCCAAATGGGGTAATAAAGGCAGAGCGTTCCCTGGCCTTGCGAGTCAGGGGGATCTGCCAATATCCCCGGCTCAGATCCATGATGGTCAGGTACTGAGCCCCGGCCAACTGATCGAGCAGGTCATCGATGCGTGGCATTGGGTACGCATCGGCGACCGTGACAGCATTGAGCCCCCTGTAGTCCACGCAGAACCGAGTGGTTCGGTCCTTCTTAGGGACGAGGACTACAGGCGAGGCCCAAGCGCTGTTGGATGCCTGGATCACCCCCAGCTTCAGCATCTCGTCAATCTCCTGGCGCATGTGTTGCTGCACCTCCAGGGAGACCCGATATGCTGAACGCCGGATCGGGGGATGATCCCCAGTGTCCACGTGATGGACAGCCAAGTTAGTCCTTCCAGGCTGGTTGGTAAACAACCCCCGGAAGGGGTGTAGGGTGGCCCACAGCTGGGACCGTTGGTCCTCCAAGAGCTGGTGGCCAACCTCCACATCCTCAATGGATCCGCCTGCCCTAACCTGGGCTAGCATATCCAAGAGGGTTTCCGCTTCTCCCTCCTCGGGCAGGTTGCACACGGGGAGCGCACATGCCTCCCGCTCATGATGTGCCTTCATCATGTTCACATGGAAGGGCTTCCGCCTTCCACGGGCAGGGTCCAGGGTGACCAGGTACGTCACAGGGTTGAGCTGCTGGTACACGAGGTATGGGCCTTCCCAGGCTGCCTGAAGCTTGTCCTGTGGTACGGGGACCAGTACCCACACCTTTTGACCCACTTGGTAGGTCCTCTCACAAGCGTTCTGGTCGTACCAACGCTTCTGATCGGCCTGGGCTTGAGCCATATTGTCGTGTACCAGTTGCGTCAAGGCCTGCATTTTGTCCCGGAAGCGCATGACATACTCGATAACCGACACTCCAGGGGTGGCCAAATCCCCTTCCCAAGCCTCTTTCACCAGAGCCAGGGGGCCCCGCACACGTCGCCCGTACAGGAGCTCAAACGGTGAGAATCCTGTTGAGGCCTGTGGAACCTCCCGGTAAGCAAATAACAGGTGTGGGAGATACCGCTCCCAGTCACGCCCATGGGAGTCGACCAACATCTTAAGCATCTGCTTTAAGGTGCCATTAAACCGCTCGCACAGGCCATTAGTCTGTGGATGGTACGGGCTGGCCACCAGATGTCGCACCTGGACTTGCTTACAGAGGGCCTCCATCAGCTGGGACATGAATTGGGTCCCCCGGTCAGTGAGCATTTCCTGGGGAAAACCCACTCGGGAGAAAATCTCCAGCAATGCGGTGGCCACCTTGTCAGCCCGAATGGACGACAAGGCCACTGCTTCTGGGTACCGGGTGGCATAGTCCACTACCGTCAGTATGAAGCGTTTCCCGGAGCTGCTGGGGATAGCCAGCGGGCCGACCAGATCCACAGCCACCCTCCTGAAAGGCTCATCGATGATTGGCAGAGATACTAGTGGGGCTTTGGGGTGTGGCCCCGCCTTCCCCACTCTCTGACAGGTTTCACACGAACGGCAGTAGGCAGCCACATCGGCCCCCATTTTTGGCCAGTAGAAATGCTGGTTTAACCTGGCCTTGGTCTTAGCGATCCCTAGGTGTCCGGCCATCGGAATCTCATGTGCGATCCGCAACAACTCCGTCCGGAACGGATAGGGTACCACCAACTGTCGGTCCCTGGGCCACGCCTCCGGTGAACCCTGCTGGACCGTGGCCCGGTACAGCCGTCCTTGGTCCCAGACCACTCGCTCCGGGTCCGAGTCCGAGGGAGGCTGTGCCGCCTGCTCCTTAAGAGCTTTCAGGCTGTCGTCAGCTTCTAACGCTGCCTGAAACCCCTGACTAGATGTGGCCAGAATCGACGAGACTGTCACATCTTCAGTCAGTACCCCGGGACCTGTGTCCTGGCCTCCGCCTGACTCGGCTGCCACTTGGTCAGAAGGGGAAGAGCTATCGGACCTCCGGGAGGCCCCTTGGCTTCCAGCACTCCCACTGCGGGTGACAGCGGCCACAGCCGCTGCGACCGTGGGTCATGCCTGCTCCTCCTCCGTTCCTGACCAAGTCGCCGGTTCAGGCAGACCTACCTGGCTTCCTGACACCCCGGTTGTGGGGGAACCATGCACCGAGATCTTACCTGGGAGCACTTCCGCTCCTGGACCGGCCCCAATCTCACCTGCCTGTTCCCCTCCTGCAGCAACAGAACCCCGCTGTGAAATCTCTGGGGACCCCACATTTGCTGTGGTAGCCCCCACCCCACACACTGGTCCTCCCCCTGCAGCACCCTGCTCTCTGCTTATCCCTGCAGAGGTAGTCATAGAAAAATCCCCAATTGTGAAAATATTAAATTTTATTCAAATAGAAAATTACCACCAATATGTGCACTTAGATATACAACTCAATTGTCTTACGCCAATTAGATGGCAACCCCTGATCTTGAATATCAAGACCAGGGTTTACAAATAACCAAAAAAGACAAATTGATACAATTTAAAATGCATAACCATGATGTTGGTTCACAGCAGGACACATTGCAATAACCAAACTTAACTTGGTGTCTCCTAATGGAACTATGTTGGCACAGCGTGCTTATCTGTAGTCCCAATCAAAGATTTTCATCCAGGAGTATCCATATGACGTTTGGAAAGTTAGTCCTTAAGCAGGTACAGTGAACCGCCAGCTATATAATAATCAAGACGTCTCCACCTCGACGCGTTTCCCCACGCTAGGACACGTGGTTCATCAGGAGGCTGGGAAAATAGGTACGATCTTATCAGCTTTATGACAAACATACATAGACCACCAAACATAGATTTAACAGCACATGTACAAGGTAAAAGATGACAACAGCAATAGATAAATAACTCACTTGTCAGATAATATAGTTTCAGGTATGCAGGTCCATGGCGCCAGATAGCAGATCAGCAGCATAGCAGTAAACACTGTCTTGATAGCATGCTCCCGTCCTCCAGGCGTCATGGAGCTGCATACAATCCACCACCTTAAATAGCCCTCTCCTGATTTAGACAGCTGTGGGGAATCCCTGACTTCCCCCACACAGCGTCACTGCAGCAGCAACTGCGCAGGCGCTGGCCCATATCACCACTGCGCATGTCCGGGCAGTATGACACGGAGGAAGAAAGCCTCCTCTCCTCGCATCGAGCAGGGCCCTCCTCCCCATGAGCTCACGCGGTCACATGATCGGAGGTAAATACCCGCCCAGCAAGGAAGCTCTCACACTGCCCGGTAACGCCCATCTCATGACTCATAAGGTCACATGATCGGAGATAAGTGCCCGCCCAGCAAGGAAGCTCTTACACTGCACGGAAACGCCCATTCTCATGACTCATAAGGTCACATGATCGGAGATATCGGACGTCACCGCAATAAGAGATTCAATCTGCCATTACTTTAGAAATAATAAAAGCAATTGTACAGCAGTCATAATCGCCCCCAATTAGGTGCACAGCAGCCACAATAGATTCAGTGAGACCATAGCATCCAAGATGACATAAGGGCCTTAAAAAGGCAGCATAAAACAGGGCAATTTGATCATATGGCAAAGTTCATTACACAATACATATATCTGACCATTATACTATGTCATTCGCATATAGTCGGTCCCGGTCCATACTGACAGAGTACACACCATAGGAATATAGTTAATAGGTCCAATATTGGCAGAAAGCCATATACCATAGTATTTTAAACCAGATCAATTCATTGACTCAGATTATCAGAAACTACACGACACTTGAGAAAAGATACTTCAGATAGTTCCATAAATATGGATAGTCCCCAAAAGGGGATACAGGCTCCCAGAAACATGGCACCTATTGTCTAAACTACAGGGACCTCTCAAGCTTTTTGCACATTATGTGGGGAGGAAACAATTAAAGGAGAGCTGCTCATTGAGCCCCCCCGGAGTAAGTGATCCTAGTCTGAAAATCCAAGCCGATTCCCTTTGTAACAGCACTCTGTCGAAATCACCACCCCTCGGACTATGTTTGACGAGCTCCAATGCTGAGAAACACACAAGTTTTGTGTCACCTTGGTGCACACCATTCATGTGTCGAGCAATCGGTGTATCGCGTTTATTTCGTATGTCCGACAGGTGCTCTCCCACACGTCTCCGAAGCTCCCGCACGGTTTTCCCCACGTAGTCAAAAGGACACGTGCAGGTGGCCCTATACACAACACCCGTTGTCTTACAGTTAAAGAAATCCCGTAAATAGAAAACCTTCCCATTAGCTGAGCTTTTCACAATCTTGCAGCGTTCCATCGATTCGCAGAAACTGCAGTTCCCGCATCGATACATACCTACCACCTGTCTATCTAGCCAGGTGCCTTCTGGGCGTGGCCCCTGATACATACTGTGTACAAGTTTATCCCCTATAGACCGACCTCTCCTATAGGTGATACATGGGGTCTTGGGGATAAACTTGGCCAGACCAGGGTCCGCCCTTAGCACCCCCCAGTGTTTTTTGATTACTCCAAAGACACGTTCGGCCTGAAGATCGTAAGTACCGATAATGCGTAAGATGTTCTCATCCTCTTTTCTATTTCGTGGTCTCATCAAAGAGTGTCTATTAGTGTTTTTAGCAAAGGCATAGGATTGCTGCAACACCTGTCTAGGGTATCCTCTATCCAGAAACCTCCCAAACATGTCCGACGCCTGCACCCTAAAATCAGATTCCCTAGAGCAGTTCCTGCGAATACGCAGAAACTGCCCTTTGGGAATCCCTCTCCTAAGGGGAAGGGGATGGTGACTCTCCCATTTTAGCAGGGAATTAGTTGCCGTCGGTTTCCTATAGGCAGCAGTCTGTATCTTGCCATTTTCATCCTTCGATATAGTCAGATCAAGGAAGGTGATACAGTTCTGATCACAGGTATAGGTAAACCTTAACCCCAAAGCATTCTTATTAAGAGACCCAACAAAAAGCTCAAAATCATAAGCTGATCCAGTCCAGAGGATGAGGATATCATCAATGTACCGGACCCATAGTCCGATACATTGATGAAATTCCCCATCCTCCCCCCCAAAAACCACCGTTTCCTCCCACCAGCCCAGGAATAAATTTGCATAACTGGGGGCACAAGGGCTCCCCATTGCAGTACCCCTGAGCTGGTGGAAGTACTTGGTGTTAAACAAAAAATAATTATGGCGGAGGGTGAAAGACAACAGCTCTATAATAAGAGCATTGTGCCTCATACACTCAATGGATCTTGTCTTCAAAAAGAAATTAACTGCCTGGATCCCTAAATCATGGGGAATAGAACTGTACAACGCCTCGACATCAATGGAGGCCAGAATTGTATCTGGCCCCACACTGATGTCCTCCAAGATCTGAAGTAGGTGCGGGGTATCTCGTACATACGAGGGTAAAGATGTAACAAAGGGCCTAAGTACCCTATCAATATATATACCGACATTCTGAGACAATGAATCAATGCCTGCTACAATTGGTCTGCCTTTTAAAGGGTCTAGGCCCTTATGCACCTTTGGTAGGGCGTAAAAAACAGGTATAACAGGAAATTGAGGAGTCAAAAATTCCAGTTCATTGGATGATATCAAATTATTTTGCTTAGCACACTCCAAAATAGACACAAGAATATCAGTAAATATTTTGGTTGGATCAGAGGGAATCTGTTCATAAGTGTTCCGATCACAGAGAAGGGCCTGGCACATACTCAAATATCTAGAATGGTTCAGAATAACAAGGTTCCCCCCCTTGTCGGATTTTTTGATAACCAAATTGGTATTTTTAGATAGAGAATCCAAGGCCTTCAATTCTTCTTTAGTCAGATTATGATTATAATCATAATGGCCTTGAAATCCTTGCGGAATCTTTACAAGATCGTCTTGCACCAATTTCAAAAAGATATCTACACTAGTACAACTCTGTATTGGGGGGGATCTTTTACTCGGTCTTTTTAAAGTAGTAAAAGGTCCCTCCCCTCTCTTTTTTGAGCTATCCTTCAACAAATCCGTCAAGGTTTGGAAACATTCATAATCCTCCTCTGCAATACCAAGAGCCCTACGTTGTTCCTGGCTATTGTGTTCAAAGAACAATTTCCATCTCAATCTTCTCCCAAACAATTCAAGATCTCTGATCCAACCAAAACAATCAAAATGATTCGAGGGTATGAAATTAAGTCCCTTAGACAGAACCGCATAGTCAAGGTCAGTAAGTGCATAGTCAGATAAATTCAAAATCCTCCCCTGGCCTGATGTGCCCTCGTATGTGGATACACTCCCCCTGTTTGTCTCTGCTCCAAAAAAGACCCAGAGGGACCAGAAGATGAAAAAAGCGATGATCCCTGATGCCCAAAGTGTCCCCCTCTCCTCTTTCGCTGTTTTTTTGGGGGGATCCATGTATGTGGTACACGCCCAGTGGCCTCTGTAGGAATACTACCAGTTGTTCTAGGTCTTTCTGAGTCGGAGGTGTCTATATCTGATGAAGATACCGCAGATTGTTGTCTATTAGTATATTGGGGTAGATAAGCCTTATCTTCCTTAAATTCTGCAAGATCTCGTACAAACTGTGAGTGCTTTCTTTCTTTTAAATTACTCTGAAAGCGCTCAACAGACGTCTGTAACAGATTTTCGCGTCTAGCAAAGTCGGGGTCGCTTTTGAGACGCAAAATATTATCTATTCCCGTATTCAACACCCCTGTAGACTCTGCAAAGATTTTTTTCTCTTCTTCAAGTAACAAATTCATCAACCTCAAGGAGGAAGCAATAGACTCCTTCCGCCAGAGACCAAGAAATTGTTCAGACGATGTTCTTGGAGATGGAACGATATTAATTCTCAAGCCTCTTGGCACTATTTGATGCTTGATATAATTTTCGAGTCCCTTTATTTCCCACCAGGACCGAATATTATTTTTATAATTGGCCAACAGTTCCTTAAAAGATTCTTTTAGGTTAATTCCACTACTCCCTATATAAGGTTCATTAGTGGAAAACACCTGATTTGCCTCCTCCACCCAACCTGAGGTATTAATGGGCCCCGTAAGAAAACCCGCCATGCCAGGGAATTACGTATTAGGTTTAAATATTACCTCTAAAGGTCCAGGGGATATTACTCTGATTTAGTCATAGAAAAATCCCCAATTGTGAAAATATTAAATTTTATTCAAATAGAAAATTACCACCAATATGTGCACTTAGATATACAACTCAATTGTCTTACGCCAATTAGATGGCAACCCCTGATCTTGAATATCAAGACCAGGGTTTACAAATAACCAAAAAAGACAAATTGATACAATTTAAAATGCATAACCATGATGTTGGTTCACAGCAGGACACATTGCAATAACCAAACTTAACTTGGTGTCTCCTAATGGAACTATGTTGGCACAGCGTGCTTATCTGTAGTCCCAATCAAAGATTTTCATCCAGGAGTATCCATATGACGTTTGGAAAGTTAGTCCTTAAGCAGGTATAGTGAACCGCCAGCTATATAATAATCAAGACGTCTCCACCTCGACGCGTTTCCCCACGCTAGGACACGTGGTTCATCAGGAGGCTGGGAAAATAGGTACGATCTTATCAGCTTTATGACAAACATACATAGACCACCAAACATAGATTTAACAGCACATGTACAAGGTAAAAGATGACAACAGCAATAGATAAATAACTCACTTGTCAGATAATATAGTTTCAGGTATGCAGGTCCATGGCGCCAGATAGCAGATCAGCAGCATAGCAGTAAACACTGTCTTGATAGCATGCTCCCGTCCTCCAGGCGTCATGGAGCTGCATACAATCCACCACCTTAAATAGCCCTCTCCTGATTTAGACAGCTGTGGGGAATCCCTGACTTCCCCCACACAGCGTCACTGCAGCAGCAACTGCGCAGGCGCTGGCCCATATCACCACTGCGCATGTCCGGGCAGTATGACACGGAGGAAGAAAGCCTCCTCTCCTCGCATCGAGCAGGGCCCTCCTCCCCATGAGCTCACGCGGTCACATGATCGGAGGTAAATACCCGCCCAGCAAGGAAGCTCTCACACTGCCCGGTAACGCCCATCTCATGACTCATAAGGTCACATGATCGGAGATAAGTGCCCGCCCAGCAAGGAAGCTCTTACACTGCACGGAAACGCCCATTCTCATGACTCATAAGGTCACATGATCGGAGATATCGGACGTCACCGCAATAAGAGATTCAATCTGCCATTACTTTAGAAATAATAAAAGCAATTGTACAGCAGTCATAATCGCCCCCAATTAGGTGCACAGCAGCCACAATAGATTCAGTGAGACCATAGCATCCAAGATGACATAAGGGCCTTAAAAAGGCAGCATAAAACAGGGCAATTTGATCATATGGCAAAGTTCATTACACAATACATATATCTGACCATTATACTATGTCATTCGCATATAGTCGGTCCCGGTCCATACTGACAGAGTACACACCATAGGAATATAGTTAATAGGTCCAATATTGGCAGAAAGCCATATACCATAGTATTTTAAACCAGATCAATTCATTGACTCAGATTATCAGAAACTACACGACACTTGAGAAAAGATACTTCAGATAGTTCCATAAATATGGATAGTCCCCAAAAGGGGATACAGGCTCCCAGAAACATGGCACCTATTGTCTAAACTACAGGGACCTCTCAAGCTTTTTGCACATTATGTTATGAGTCATGAGATGGGCGTTACCGGGCAGTGTGAGAGCTTCCTTGCTGGGCGGGTATTTACCTCCGATCATGTGACCGCGTGAGCTCATGGGGAGGAGGGCCCTGCTCGATGCGAGGAGAGGAGGCTTTCTTCCTCCGTGTCATACTGCCCGGACATGCGCAGTGGTGATATGGGCCAGCGCCTGCGCAGTTGCTGCTGCAGTGACGCTGTGTGGGGGAAGTCAGGGATTCCCCACAGCTGTCTAAATCAGGAGAGGGCTATTTAAGGTGGTGGATTGTATGCAGCTCCATGACGCCTGGAGGACGGGAGCATGCTATCAAGACAGTGTTTACTGCTATGCTGCTGATCTGCTATCTGGCGCCATGGACCTGCATACCTGAAACTATATTATCTGACAAGTGAGTTATTTATCTATTGCTGTTGTCATCTTTTACCTTGTACATGTGCTGTTAAATCTATGTTTGGTGGTCTATGTATGTTTGTCATAAAGCTGATAAGATCGTACCTATTTTCCCAGCCTCCTGATGAACCACGTGTCCTAGCGTGGGGAAACGCGTCGAGGTGGAGACGTCTTGATTATTATATAGCTGGCGGTTCACTATACCTGCTTAAGGACTAACTTTCCAAACGTCATATGGATACTCCTGGATGAAAATCTTTGATTGGGACTACAGATAAGCACGCTGTGCCAACATAGTTCCATTAGGAGACACCAAGTTAAGTTTGGTTATTGCAATGTGTCCTGCTGTGAACCAACATCATGGTTATGCATTTTAAATTGTATCAATTTGTCTTTTTTGGTTATTTGTAAACCCTGGTCTTGATATTCAAGATCAGGGGTTGCCATCTAATTGGCGTAAGACAATTGAGTTGTATATCTAAGTGCACATATTGGTGGTAATTTTCTATTTGAATAAAATTTAATATTTTCACAATTGGGGATTTTTCTATGACTAAATCAGAGTAATATCCCCTGGACCTTTAGAGGTAATATTTAAACCTAATACGTAATTCCCTGGCATGGCGGGTTTTCTTACGGGGCCCATTAATACCTCAGGTTGGGTGGAGGAGGCAAATCAGGTGTTTTCCACTAATGAACCTTATATAGGGAGTAGTGGAATTAACCTAAAAGAATCTTTTAAGGAACTGTTGGCCAATTATAAAAATAATATTCGGTCCTGGTGGGAAATAAAGGGACTCGAAAATTATATCAAGCATCAAATAGTGCCAAGAGGCTTGAGAATTAATATCGTTCCATCTCCAAGAACATCGTCTGAACAATTTCTTGGTCTCTGGCGGAAGGAGTCTATTGCTTCCTCCTTGAGGTTGATGAATTTGTTACTTGAAGAAGAGAAAAAAATCTTTGCAGAGTCTACAGGGGTGTTGAATACGGGAATAGATAATATTTTGCGTCTCAAAAGCGACCCCGACTTTGCTAGACGCGAAAATCTGTTACAGACGTCTGTTGAGCGCTTTCAGAGTAATTTAAAAGAAAGAAAGCACTCACAGTTTGTACGAGATCTTGCAGAATTTAAGGAAGATAAGGCTTATCTACCCCAATATACTAATAGACAACAATCTGCGGTATCTTCATCAGATATAGACACCTCCGACTCAGAAAGACCTAGAACAACTGGTAGTATTCCTACAGAGGCCACTGGGCGTGTACCACATACATGGATCCCCCCAAAAAAACAGCGAAAGAGGAGAGGGGGACACTTTGGGCATCAGGGATCATCGCTTTTTTCATCTTCTGGTCCCTCTGGGTCTTTTTTGGAGCAGAGACAAACAGGGGGAGTGTATCCACATACGAGGGCACATCAGGCCAGGGGAGGATTTTGAATTTATCTGACTATGCACTTACTGACCTTGACTATGCGGTTCTGTCTAAGGGACTTAATTTCATACCCTCGAATCATTTTGATTGTTTTGGTTGGATCAGAGATCTTGAATTGTTTGGGAGAAGATTGAGATGGAAATTGTTCTTTGAACACAATAGCCAGGAACAACGTAGGGCTCTTGGTATTGCAGAGGAGGATTATGAATGTTTCCAAACCTTGACGGATTTGTTGAAGGATAGCTCAAAAAAGAGAGGGGAGGGACCTTTTACTACTTTAAAAAGACCGAGTAAAAGATCCCCCCCAATACAGAGTTGTACTAGTGTAGATATCTTTTTGAAATTGGTGCAAGACGATCTTGTAAAGATTCCGCAAGGATTTCAAGGCCATTATGATTATAATCATAATCTGACTAAAGAAGAATTGAAGGCCTTGGATTCTCTATCTAAAAATACCAATTTGGTTATCAAAAAATCCGACAAGGGGGGGAACCTTGTTATTCTGAACCATTCTAGATATTTGAGAATGTGCCAGGCCCTTCTCTGTGATCGGAACACTTATGAACAGATTCCCTCTGATCCAACCAAAATATTTACTGATATTCTTGTGTCTATTTTGGAGTGTGCTAAGCAAAATAATTTGATATCATCCAATGAACTGGAATTTTTGACTCCTCAATTTCCTGTTATACCTGTTTTTTACGCCCTACCAAAGGTGCATAAGGGCCTAGACCCTTTAAAAGGCAGACCAATTGTAGCAGGCATTGATTCATTGTCTCAGAATGTCGGTATATATATTGATAGGGTACTTAGGCCCTTTGTTACATCTTTACCCTCGTATGTACGAGATACCCCGCACCTACTTCAGATCTTGGAGGACATCAGTGTGGGGCCAGATACAATTCTGGCCTCCATTGATGTCGAGGCGTTGTACAGTTCTATTCCCCATGATTTAGGGATCCAGGCAGTTAATTTCTTTTTGAAGACAAGATCCATTGAGTGTATGAGGCACAATGCTCTTATTATAGAGCTGTTGTCTTTCACCCTCCGCCATAATTATTTTTTGTTTAACACCAAGTACTTCCACCAGCTCAGGGGTACTGCAATGGGGAGCCCTTGTGCCCCCAGTTATGCAAATTTATTCCTGGGCTGGTGGGAGGAAACGGTGGTTTTTGGGGGGGAGGATGGGGAATTTCATCAATGTATCGGACTATGGGTCCGGTACATTGATGATATCCTCATCCTCTGGACTGGATCAGCTTATGATTTTGAGCTTTTTGTTGGGTCTCTTAATAAGAATGCTTTGGGGTTAAGGTTTACCTATACCTGTGATCAGAACTGTATCACCTTCCTTGATCTGACTATATCGAAGGATGAAAATGGCAAGATACAGACTGCTGCCTATAGGAAACCGACGGCAACTAATTCCCTGCTAAAATGGGAGAGTCACCATCCCCTTCCCCTTAGGAGAGGGATTCCCAAAGGGCAGTTTCTGCGTATTCGCAGGAACTGCTCTAGGGAATCTGATTTTAGGGTGCAGGCGTCGGACATGTTTGGGAGGTTTCTGGATAGAGGATACCCTAGACAGGTGTTGCAGCAATCCTATGCCTTTGCTAAAAACACTAATAGACACTCTTTGATGAGACCACGAAATAGAAAAGAGGATGAGAACATCTTACGCATTATCGGTACTTACGATCTTCAGGCCGAACGTGTCTTTGGAGTAATCAAAAAACACTGGGGGGTGCTAAGGGCGGACCCTGGTCTGGCCAAGTTTATCCCCAAGACCCCATGTATCACCTATAGGAGAGGTCGGTCTATAGGGGATAAACTTGTACACAGTATGTATCAGGGGCCACGCCCAGAAGGCACCTGGCTAGATAGACAGGTGGTAGGTATGTATCGATGCGGGAACTGCAGTTTCTGCGAATCGATGGAACGCTGCAAGATTGTGAAAAGCTCAGCTAATGGGAAGGTTTTCTATTTACGGGATTTCTTTAACTGTAAGACAACGGGTGTTGTGTATAGGGCCACCTGCACGTGTCCTTTTGACTACGTGGGGAAAACCGTGCGGGAGCTTCGGAGACGTGTGGGAGAGCACCTGTCGGACATACGAAATAAACGCGATACACCGATTGCTCGACACATGAATGGTGTGCACCAAGGTGACACAAAACTTGTGTGTTTCTCAGCATTGGAGCTCGTCAAACATAGTCCGAGGGGTGGTGATTTCGACAGAGTGCTGTTACAAAGGGAATCGGCTTGGATTTTCAGACTAGGATCACTTACTCCGGGGGGGCTCAATGAGCAGCTCTCCTTTAATTGTTTCCTCCCCACATAATGTGCAAAAAGCTTGAGAGGTCCCTGTAGTTTAGACAATAGGTGCCATGTTTCTGGGAGCCTGTATCCCCTTTTGGGGACTATCCATATTTATGGAACTATCTGAAGTATCTTTTCTCAAGTGTCGTGTAGTTTCTGATAATCTGAGTCAATGAATTGATCTGGTTTAAAATACTATGGTATATGGCTTTCTGCCAATATTGGACCTATTAACTATATTCCTATGGTGTGTACTCTGTCAGTATGGACCGGGACCGACTATATGCGAATGACATAGTATAATGGTCAGATATATGTATTGTGTAATGAACTTTGCCATATGATCAAATTGCCCTGTTTTATGCTGCCTTTTTAAGGCCCTTATGTCATCTTGGATGCTATGGTCTCACTGAATCTATTGTGGCTGCTGTGCACCTAATTGGGGGCGATTATGACTGCTGTACAATTGCTTTTATTATTTCTAAAGTAATGGCAGATTGAATCTCTTATTGCGGTGACGTCCGATATCTCCGATCATGTGACCTTATGAGTCATGAGAATGGGCGTTTCCGTGCAGTGTAAGAGCTTCCTTGCTGGGCGGGCACTTATCTCCGATCATGTGACCTTATGAGTCATGAGATGGGCGTTACCGGGCAGTGTGAGAGCTTCCTTGCTGGGCGGGTATTTACCTCCGATCATGTGACCGCGTGAGCTCATGGGGAGGAGGGCCCTGCTCGATGCGAGGAGAGGAGGCTTTCTTCCTCCGTGTCATACTGCCCGGACATGCGCAGTGGTGATATGGGCCAGCGCCTGCGCAGTTGCTGCTGCAGTGACGCTGTGTGGGGGAAGTCAGGGATTCCCCACAGCTGTCTAAATCAGGAGAGGGCTATTTAAGGTGGTGGATTGTATGCAGCTCCATGACGCCTGGAGGACGGGAGCATGCTATCAAGACAGTGTTTACTGCTATGCTGCTGATCTGCTATCTGGCGCCATGGACCTGCATACCTGAAACTATATTATCTGACAAGTGAGTTATTTATCTATTGCTGTTGTCATCTTTTACCTTGTACATGTGCTGTTAAATCTATGTTTGGTGGTCTATGTATGTTTGTCATAAAGCTGATAAGATCGTACCTATTTTCCCAGCCTCCTGATGAACCACGTGTCCTAGCGTGGGGAAACGCGTCGAGGTGGAGACGTCTTGATTATTATATAGCTGGCGGTTCACTGTACCTGCTTAAGGACTAACTTTCCAAACGTCATATGGATACTCCTGGATGAAAATCTTTGATTGGGACTACAGATAAGCACGCTGTGCCAACATAGTTCCATTAGGAGACACCAAGTTAAGTTTGGTTATTGCAATGTGTCCTGCTGTGAACCAACATCATGGTTATGCATTTTAAATTGTATCAATTTGTCTTTTTTGGTTATTTGTAAACCCTGGTCTTGATATTCAAGATCAGGGGTTGCCATCTAATTGGCGTAAGACAATTGAGTTGTATATCTAAGTGCACATATTGGTGGTAATTTTCTATTTGAATAAAATTTAATATTTTCACAATTGGGGATTTTTCTATGACTAAATCAGAGTAATATCCCCTGGACCTTTAGAGGTAATATTTAAACCTTATCCCTGCAGAGGGCAACAGATCCCAGCTCACTGGCTGGTTACTTGTAGAGGCATTGTCACACCTTTCTCTGACCCCCTACCCTGTCACAGCTGCAGCTGAGTGTGTGTCTATGGTGTCTATGCAAGCAGAAATATCAGAGTTCACTCCCTCCTCCCTTACATCATTCATAGATAACACATTAACATTGTTAGGAGTCATGTCAGTACGGGCTGAAGGTTCAGCCCTTGGGGGGGGCCCAAACTGGGAGGTTATCTGCCCCAAATCTGTCCCAAGTAGCACGTTTGCAGGGATCCGATCAGTTACCCCCACCTCCCTCACCCCTCGCCCTGCGCCCCAGTCCACATAAATGTCAGCAACAGGCAGCGCCGGGTCAATGCCTCCAATCCCGGAGACAGCGAGGGTTTTTCCCGGGATCAAGTCTTGGGGGGACACCATGTCAGGCCGCACCAGAGTCACCTCCGAGGCGCTGTCTCGCAGTCCTATGGTCACAGACCGGCCGACGGTGACAGGTTGGAAGCTGTCCAGGGACCTACCACCACCCCCACCCACACAATACACCTTGGGCGGCCCTTGGGACGGAGCCGGGGCCTTGGGACGCTGAGGGCACATGGCCTTGAAGTGTCCAGGTAGGTTGCACTGGTGGCACCGTCTTGGTTCTGCCACGGGCCTGGAGAGGGGAGTTGAGGGGGACACCCCCTGCAGTCTAGGGGCAGGTGGGGCAGTCGTAGAATTCATCTTACCCCCTCTCCAGGTGCTGCTGGTGGCTGCTCTCCTGGCCTCAGGAGCCCGATTGTTGGTGTAGTCATCGGCCAGGGCAGCTGTAGCCGTGGACCCCTTTGGCTTCTGGTCTCGGATGAACTGGCGGAGATCCTCAGGGCAGTTCCACAAGAGTTGCTCCGTGATGAACAAGTCCAGGATCTCCGGTCCGGTGGAAAGCTGCAGGCCTTGGGTCCAGTGGTCGGCAGCTCGGGCAAGTGCCCGCCGGTGGTCAGCCCAGGAGTCCTTTGGTCCCTTCTGTAGGCTCCGGAACTTCTTGCGGTAGGACTCTGGAGTGAGGTTGTACTGTTGGATCAGGGCCCGCTTGATGGTGTCGTAGCCCTGATCTGCCTCAGCAGGCAAGTCCCCAAGGATATCCAGGGCCTTACCCCTTAAACGGGGGGTCAGGTATTTGGCCCACTGGTCCTTGTCCAGATGGTGCTGCAGGCAAGTCCGTTCAAAAGCAGTCAAGAAAGAGTCCAAGTCTCCATCCTTCTCCAGCACTGGGAAGTCCTCAACACGGACCTTTGGAAGTTTGGTGTCTTGAAGGTCACGTGTGGCTGATGAGGGTCGGAGCTGAGCTAGCTGCAGCTGGTGGTCACGGTCTGCCTGTTGCCGTCGCTCCGCAGCCTCACGCTCTGCCTGGCGCTCTTCACGCGCTGCCTGCCGCTCTGCCCTGCGCTCTGCCAGGAGTTCCTTGTAGCCCTCCTGGTCTCCAGCCTGGAGAAGGGCCATAGCCATTTGAAGAAGGCTATCCGAGCCTCCCAGGCTCGGTGGAATGGCACGTGGTGATCTGCGGCCCGCTGCGGAGCCTGGTGATTCACTGTCCATTGCAGAGCGGAGGGCTGGCATCTGGCTCGTTGAGGACCCTTGGGTGAGCTGCTCCTCATCTTGTCCATAATTGCCAGGTTGTGCGCTGTCCTCTGCAGAACGGTTTTCTGGCGTCGAGCTCCTGGAGGACTCGTGGGCAACCTCCTCATTACTGTCCACAGCACCGTCCTCCCTCTCTTCGGCTCCTGCTTTAGCATTGGCCAGTTGCATAGCTCTGCTCCTGGTGCCATCAGCCATTCTTGCAGACTTTTGGTCACTGACACAGAACTGACACCTGATGCACCCACACACCTTACAGTATCTGCACTCTGACACTCTAGTGTTGAGCTAGTCTGAAGACCCCAGCAGCCACAGCTGCTGCAGGCAGTCTTTAGTGTCTGGGAGTATGGGTCTCACACTCACACACACTATTATCTCGATCCCACCGCTTGCCACCAATATGTCACGAACCACCGGGGGGGTCACTCAGAAATCCCCCGCGCTGGCTACCAGTACGTCACAATCGGGGGGTAACAAGTGGGGGTCACCCCTCCTTTATACCTCCCGACCGACAGACAGAGCACGTGACGCGCTCTCTAGCGCCCCTCTTATAGTCAGGCCAATTATGGAATTGCCCGACAATAAGCAAGGAGGCCGCTATACTACTTATGCCGATTATTGAAGGGTCCCCGGTGAGAGTAGGGTATATATTCCCCCGACCTCCGCGGGCGGAATATATAAAACCTCCCCGAATCTCACTGGCCTCCCCACAATAATCCTTGGCACAACTCGCTGCCACCAACCGCTTCACGGTAACTATTAGCCGAACACACAGACGTGGGATTCAAGATCGAGATAACAGAACAGCCCAAGATTAATTATATAATTTAATCGGCCTAAAGCCACACTAGAAACTACAATATATACAATAGGAGATCTACAGAATATACATATGTCAGAGTACAGTTACAATCAAAGCATGGGTTACAAACAGGCATACACAGTTCCAGCAGTTACCTTGTGCGTCTGGCCACAGGGGGGCGCTGTAGACCAGGTTTCCAGGAACTCCCTCACAGGTCTTTCCCAACCAGGCCCCCGAGCAAAAGAACACTGGAAAATGGCCGAAGTAGGGTTATCAACCTGGGCAAATCCAGGTCCCCTCCTACCTTAGTGACCTCAGAGGGAGCACTGCTCCACCCCTGGCTGGAGTTATGGACAAAATCCACAACATGGAATATGGCCATAACTTGGCCTGGGAGCGTCGTAGGCGGACGCCGACGCTCTCATTGTGACAGCTATGAATTTAGCTACAGAACGAGAGGACTCATGACTTGTCTACTAGTTCCCCATTGGCTGATATCACGCCTGGGGTATTTACCCAGGTCCTGCTCCCATAAAAAGGGTGTGCCAGCATCGTCCGCAGGCGGAGACACCATTTTTATGGTTGCCATATTTATCGGAAATATGGCTTGCGAGATATGAACCATTTTTTACTGGAGTCGTCCTGTCTGGATACTTCCAAGCTTGCTAACTAGATAGCAGCCCCTACTACAGGGTCACGGCAGGGAGTCATCCTGTGTCCATTGTTCCCACATCACCTAATCTCCATATCACAGGAGATGGCCATGGGATGTGTTGCTAGGATGTGACACCTTCACAGATGCTGGACATCTGAGAACAAGAAGGGAGGGGGCACTGCCATGGAGTGATGAGAGCGATTATGACTGGAAGTCATAATTCATCTTCATATCCCAGGGTTTGCCTCACACTATAACAGCTTTTATATCAGGGCTGGATGATTTCCTCAGTACACAAAACATTGTTGGTTATAAATGACTTAGTGACTAAATGTAGAACTGGTGGAGGAAGGTTGAACTAGATGGACCTAGGTCTTTTTTCAACCTAAGTAACTATGTAACTATGTAACAAAAGGGTGGGGAAATACAGAATAAAAAGCACTCGGGTTTCTTCAGTAGAAAACTTTGCAGCTGCAATAGCAATGGCACCACAGCTATACAGCGATGAGCTGCTTCAACATGGACAGCATAGGTATGAGCTATAGCCGGCATAGGGAAGATCGAAGAGAGGATATTTATAACCAAAGGAAGTTTACCTCTGGTAGGAACTTGTCCAGCGCCTTAATCTCCACTAGGAGGAGTTCATAGAATTCAATATTATTTGTACATATCTAAATGCAGTTAGCGCCCCCCATTGGTGGCTACATACTCCCAAAAGTAAGTTGTCACGCCCCGGCGAGCGACGCAGCACAAAGGGTACACCGAGAAAACTATACAACGGTAGGATCTGGCACTAGGGAGAGGGGAGCGAGGTCACCTCCTAACACTTCCTAACATCCCTGCATGGGTCCATCCCCTGTGCGCCGTGTTATGCCTAGTCCCTCACTGACCATAAACTTACCCTGACTAGTGAAGGTCAGCGAGATTCTAGTCTTGCCACTGCAATAAGACAACACAAGGAGGGTAAGACAAACGGGTGAAGATAGACAACAAAAAGCCCTTCTAGGTTTCTTCAGTACAAAACTTTGCAGCTGCAATAGAAACGACACCACAGCTACTTCAATATGGACAGCATAGGTATGAGCTATAGCCAGCATAGGTAGGAGTGAGGAACGGATACCATTACTTATTAGATCACTGCAGGACAGAAATAAACCTTAACCACTTCAGTCCTGTATGGAACTAAATACTCTCCAACTCAGGGTAGATAATAAGTGGGCAATAAAGCAGATCTGTGATCAACAATATGCTGTAACTTTCTGATCCTAGATCCTCCAAGATCACATCAGACCGTGACACACTCGTGACATAAGTATACTTTTTTAAATGGATTATGTAATTTATTAACAACTAGCAGAATGCCCATAGGCTTTAAAATTCTATACAATCCGCGTTCTCCTCTTCAGTGACATATGCAAAACATCACTGTACAGTAGAGCAGCTGTAGGAGTGGGGATCCAGCTTTCAGACACAGCCAGACTCCCTATAAAGAAGGCAGGAACAGTTTATTACCGTCTCTGCCTTCTCGATGTAGAAGCACTGTGCATGCAGTAAAAGGAAGCAATAATGAATCATTCTTCTCTGAACCCGGCAATCATGGGATCATTGCATGTAGAGGACTTTCTGGGTTTTAGGCGGGCTTTGCACACTACGACATCGCAGGTGCGATGTCGGTAAGGTCAAATTGAAAGTGACACACATCCGGCATCGCATGCGACATCGTAGTGTGTAAAGCCTAGATGATACGATTAACGAGCGCAAAATCGTCATAATCGTATCATCGGTGCAGCGTCAACGTAATCCATAATTACGCCGACGCGACAGTCCGATGTTGTTCCTCGCTCCTGCAGCAGCACACATCGCTGTGTGTGAAGTCGCAGGAGCGAGGAACATCTCCTACCGGCGTCACCACGGCTTCCGTAGGATATGCGGAAGGAAGGAGGTGGGCGGGATGTTTACATCCTGCTCATCTCCGCCCCTCTGCCGCTATTGGCCGCTTGCCGTGTGACGTCGCTATGATGCCGCATGACCCGCCCCCTTAGGAAGAAGGCGGGTCGCCGGCCAGAGCGACGGTCGCAGGGCAGGTGAGTGCATGTGAAGCTGGCGTGGAGATAATTTTCGCTACACCAGCTATCACACGATATCGTACCTGCGACGGGGACTATCGCGTGCGACATCGCAGCATCGGCCGGCGATGTCGCAACATGCAAAGCCTGCCTTAGGATACTCCGTCAGCTTTACTATGCAACCAGGAGTCTCCATTTCTACTTTAACTGGGGCTAATATAACAATCCCAGTTACAGGTGGAATTAAATTATACCAAAGTAGTTAAATATTTAAATTTTCCCATAAATCTTTTATGAACTTATGGGGAGCACAATATGTGAAATAAATTAAACATAAATGCATAAATAATAAAAATAATAATAATAATAATACAAACAGGTAAAATATTGAATAAATAAAAAGACTCAATATAAAAAGGTGTTACTGGCTTTGCCTTTTTAGAAAAAAAAAAATGTCTTATACAATATATAAAAATAATTGTTGCAGAATGGGGAACACATTTTATAATTATTTTAATGGTCCTTCATGGTCATAAAAAAATAAAAATAATATGAAAAAAAGAAACATTTTCTTCATTTCCCCATCAGTATAACCTGATATTGGCAAAAAAAGATAAAAAAATAGGCCTCAAGTATGAGGAAAAGAAAAAAAGATGCAAAAATCATTTGAATATCCAAACAAGAAAATTTTGCACAGCTTTTTAAACACCCATGTATGAAAAACCCCAAAATGTGCCTGGTCAGGGGTAAACGCCGCATTCTGAACTGGTCGAAAAAGAGACCTAAAAGAAACGTTTCCATAGATCGTATTAGAGGAATTTGGGCTCATTGAGGAGGTCCCAATTCTGGGCGCTCACACCTTAGAGAACAGGTACAAAGAGCGTCGTCTCTCAGTCTGGAGGACTTGTCCTTCATTACCCAGACTACACAATGATTTCAATGGACAGTGTAATGCCTAATTTCTCCTTTGGTGGCGCTATAGGGAAATGGACACTTACGGGGTGATTTCACCAACAATAACACCTGATTAACAAAGGTCCCAGCATCCTGATGTTATATGATTATAACATAATCTAATATAATAATATAAGGTGAGTGTCCCTAGTGATCCTCAGAAAAAAGAGGAACTGAAAACTTGAGAAGGTGAGCTGTGACATCAACTATTGTGATTGGTAGATCGATCTTCTGTCATCTATTGTATATAGAGGTGTTATCAGTCACTGTACAGGAGGAGGAGGAGGTGAGCTGTGACATTAACTATTGTGAATGGTAGATCAATCCTCATTATCTATTGTATATAGAGGTGTTATCAGTTACTGTATAGGAGGAGGAGGTGAGCTGTGACATCACCTATTGTTAATGATAGATCAATCCTCTGTTATCTATTGTATATGGAGGTGTTATCAGTCACTGTATAGGAGGAGGAGGGAAACTGTGACATTAGCTATTGTGAATGGTGTATCCTGTGTTATCTACTATACATAGAGGTGTTATAAGACATTGTACAGGAGGGGGAGAAGGTTGTTATGTACTCTATATAGAGGTGTTATCAGTTATTTTACAGGATGTGGAGGAGGTGAGCTGTTACATAGTCTATTGTGAATGGTAGATCTCATGTTATCTGCTGTATATAGAGGTGTTATCAGTCATTGAACAGGAGGAGGAAGAGGTGACCTGTGATGTTATTTATTGCAAATGATGGATCCTGTGTTATCTACTGTATATACAGGGGATATCAGTCATTGTACAGGAGGAGGAGGTGAGCTGTGACATCTATTGTGAATTGTGTATTCTGTTTTATCAGTCATTGTGCTGGAGGAGGAGGTGAGCTGTAACATCAACTATTGTGAATGGTGGATCATGTGTTATCTACTGTATATAAAGGTGTTATCAGTTATTGTACAGAAGAGGGATGAGGTGAGCTGTGCCATCACCTATTGTGAATGGTGGATCCTATGTTATCAGTTATTGTACAGGAGGAGGGGGTGAGCTGGGACATCAACTATTGTGAATGGTGGATCATGTGTTATCTACTGTATACAGTATAGAGGTGTTTCCAGTCATATTACAGGAGGAGGTGAGCTGTGATATTATCTATTGTGAATAGTGGATCCTGTGTTATCTACTATATATATGTATATAGAGGTGTTATTAGTCATTGTACAGAAAGATGAGGAGGTGAGCTGTGACATCACCTATTGTGAATGGTGGATCCTGTGTTATCTGCTCTATATAGATGTGTTATCAGTCATTGCACAGGAGGGGGAGGAGGTGAGCTGTGACATCACCTGAATGGTAGATCCTGTCTTATCAGTTATTGTAATACTCATTGTAATAAGATGTGATATCTGTAGATAATGCTTTGTGGTCAATTTAAAAATTGCAAGATTTTGGACTTTTTTTTCTTTTTAATTTATTTTTTAATTTATAGTTCTATTGAATATTGAAAACTGTCACAGTTTCGCCTCCCTGTCCACATGGCTAGGGGGCGGAGCCTTCTCCCTGGCCTCACTTTCGAAGCTTGGATGCTTTAAAAACTGACATCTCCAGTGATCCAGCGCCGGCTATAAGCTTAGCACTGCTTTGCCTGTGATTGCTGGTCCTGTAAGTGTTATCCTGATCCGTCTGTGCCTGTGCCCCCGTGCCCTGTCTGTGTTCCATCCCCTAGTCGTCCCTCCATTCCTCTCTCTCCTCTCCTACCTCCCCACTCGGTTGCTTCCTCTGGTACTGACCTCGACTCCGCTTCTGCCCGTTTCTCCGGTCCTCCTTCTGCCCGTACTGTGCTTGACCCGGCCTGTCTGACCATTCCTCGCACGCCTTGCAGCTCTGCTCCCCTGCTGTGCTGTGAGGCAGTGCACGAGAACACATTGTTTATCTACTTTCTGGTTCTTGTTACTCTGTGTAGTGTCTTCTGCTTCAGAACTCCGGCTCCCCCTGGTGGCAGCTTGACAAAAAACCCTTAAACAACTATTTTAAACAACAGATCATGCACTGATAGAAGCCTGTTAAGAATATGTACAGCAGCATTGAAGTTGCTCTCCAGCGGGACTGACATTACTGTCTACCTGACAATAGTCGCTGATGAATGCCGCAATGACATTTTATGAATAACTGCACGGAAGAGACGCTTCGCTTTCCGTAACGCCATAAATATCCATTCAGCATATGTAGATGACAAATAAAAACCCCCTTAGTACAAATAATATTTTCCTCCCATCTGTTTGTGGATTGCAGTGGATGTAGCTTTAGTTTGTGACCCCCTGGCTATAATTTGAAGTAACAGAAACAAATAAATAAGAGACATAAAAGGGATTTTGTGAAGCCTTGAGATGCAGCAGGTAATTTACAGGCTGGAAATTCTGGTTGTCCCATTCTTCTAGGGGAATAGCAGCCCGGCATATGGCGAGCCCTCGCAATAATATATTGTCTGACATCGAGAATAAATCTCGTTACAGCACCATTGCCCATTGTCTGGAATAAGAAAGGAACATAAACCCATGTATTGAAGGTTTCTATTCAGAGCGTCCATATAGAGCCTGGCTCCTATAAATCCTGACCCAAGATATGTAACGCAAGAGAAATATGGATCCATCAGTAGGATTTCATTCACTCTAGGAAAAGATTTAGTATTTCCCCCAATGATATATCTTAAAAAAAATACCATGACTGAAGTAGAGAGGTTTTCTGATGCCCCATTCTGGCTGTCAACACTAAAGTCACATTCAGAGCCCACCTTCTCCGTCTAGATCATAGTATTAAACCTGTCACTTTCCATAAATATGTATTTTTTTTTTACCTGGTGTAATTGCTGCTTTTCTCCTGAATTCAGCGATATTTTTATTTTATTCCTGCGCCTTTCTGTTACTGAGACATGGCCCCCTCTTCCCTGCACATAAGACTAGCCTTTTTAGCCAACTGGGTGTGGTCATCAAGAACAAGCCCACATAGAAGAGTTGAAGATTATTCCCACTTGGCAAAAAAAGACTAAATTGCCATGCAATGTTTAAAAATTAGATATGTAGCTTATATATTGGACAATCCATGTCAGCCCGACAGCCAATAACAAGGCGTATGTCTTTACCATTACCCTATGCTAATTTGCCTTTATCCGGTTTAAAAACCAATATACAAACATTGAATATATTAATTTTGGTACTGCATTACTGCTATTAGCACTATGTTTAGAAAAAAGAGATACTTAGCTTATAAATTGGCCAATGTATGTGAGCCCAACAGCCAATAACAAGGCGTATCTCTTTACCATTACCCTATCCTAATTTGTCTTTATCCGGGTAAAGCCCAACTACCAATATCTCTTTGCCGTTCCCCTATCCTAATATGCCTTTATCTGGGTTAAAATACAATATACAAACATTGAATAAATTAAGTTTGCTACTGCATTACTGCTATTAGAACTATATTTAAAAAATGAGATACTTAGCTTATAAATTGGCCAATCCATGTGAGCCCGACAGCCAACAACAAGGCGTATCTCTTTGCCATTACCCTATCCTAATTTGCATTTATCTGGGTTAAAAACCCTATATATATAGTACAAACATTGAATATATTAATTTTAGTAGTACATTACTGCTATTAGAACTATATTTAAAAATTGAGATATGTAGCTTATAAATTGGCTAATCTATGTGAGCCCCACAGCCAACAACAAGGCGTATCTCTTTGTCGTTACCCTATCTTAATTTGCCTTTACCCACGTTAATACACCTACAAGTTATGGGCAGGTAGGATCTAGCTAAAATGAAAATGGAAACACCCTGGCTGAAGGGCGGAGTGCTCAGTCAGACAGGAGTGGAATATAAATATAAAAGACTGACCAGCAAATCCAATAGGTGTGAATAGATGCAAGCTGAAATTTCAAATATAGTTACAAAAGTATACAGCTTCACTCTGAAAAGCTAAAATATGCAAACAATGACTATAGGAATTTTGGTTCTGTATTACTCGTATTGGAACTATGTTTAAAAATGAGATACTTAGCTAATAAATTGGAAAATCCATGTGAGCCTGACAACCAACAGCAAGGCATATCTCTTTGCCAGCACCCTATCCTAATATGCCTCTATCCGGGTTAAAATACCTACAAGTTATGGGTAGGTAGGATCCATCTAAAATTAAAATGGAAACGCCCTGGCTGAAGGGCAGAGTGCTCAGTCAGAAAGGAATGGAGTACAAATATATAGGATGATGAAAACATTCAATAGGTGTGAACAGGTGCAAGCTGAAATTTAAAAATAATTATAAAAGTATACAGCAGAACTCTGAAAAGCTAAAATACTCAAACATTGAATGTAGGGATTTTGGTACTGCATTACTGCTATTAGAACTGTGTTTAAAAATGAGATACTTAGCTTAAAAATTGGCCAATCCATGTGAGCCTGACAGCCAATGATAAAGGCTAACATGGATTTACCAATTTATGCATATTTTAGCTTTTCAGAGTTTGGCTGTTAACCAAGAAATAGTGATTTTATGTTTTTACAGCATATTTTGGATGATCCTGAAATTGTTAGGGCAGGTTTACACTACTCGACTTGGGACAAAAAATGATCATCGATCAATCGGAAGGCAATTAATAGCCTATTTAGACAGGTAGACAGTATTTCCTATGCACACAGAATGCACAGTAAGTAGGGGGAAGGAGCAGCATAGCTAATTGCCTAAAGCACAAAGATTTTTTAGATTTAATTGTAATAAGAGATAAAATATTGTCAAAGAAAATAAGATTAAAATTAATCTGTCAGGTCTTTCTAGTACAAAAATAATGGTGTCCTGGAAGAGGGCTTCCTCAGCCCTTTCAGGATCAGTAAGTTTTATTGCTTTATCATATCCTGTTATCTTGCTGAAAGCCCTGGAGAATTCAGTGTTGCATGCCAGCTAATCAAATCCAAACTGCTCCCCAAGCCCACTCCTTGGCTGTGATAGTAAATGACAGTGAAAAGTTTTACTATCACTGATGTCAGCATAGGAGAGGTGGGCATGGGGAGCAGTGCATAATCAGTTTGGATTTACATATGCTCCACTAGCTGGCCTGTGACACTGATTTCTCCTGGCTTACAGCAAGATACTAGGATATGGTAGAGCAATAAAAGTTACTCATCCAGAAAAAACTGCCAAAGCCTTATTCCAGGATATCATTGGATTTACATACTCAATTTGGATTTACATATGCTTGACTAGCTAGTGCCCAACACTTACTTCTTTAGGGCTAACAGCAAGATAACAGAATAAGGTAGAGCAATAAAATTACTGATCCTGAAAGGACTGCCGAAGCCCTATACCAGGATACCATTGGATTTACATTATCAATTTGGATTTACATTTGCTTGACTAGCTGGCGCACAACACTTAATTCTTTGAGGCTTTACAGCAAGATAACAGGATAATGTAGAGCAATAAAACTTACTGATCCATATAGGGCTCACCAAGCCCTATTCCAGAATACCATTAGTTTTGTACTTGAAAATCCCCTGACAGATTCCCTTTAAGAAAGACTTGTGTGGCGCCCTGGACAAGCCAGGGGCCACAGGAAACAACACCCCCCCACCCCCACCCCCAGCAGTTCACAGCAGTCATCCCCAGTGAGACCTGATTTTTTCCCTCGGGTTCAGACAGACACACCAGGTGGGCAGAGTCAAGCAGATAGGCACGCCCACCGAGGAGTCTAGCTGGCCTGAGGCAAAACCCAGCTCAGACAAGTTCAGGCAGAAGAAGAGAGAGGAGGTCTGCAGAGAGGCAGACGCAGACTGGGGCCTAGGTTGGAGCCTAGGTCCCTCGTGTAGCCAGTGAGGCAGACGGTAGTGGCCGTCTGCAGGAGCCGGGAAGACAGTCTTGGTGGAATCGTAGGTAGCCGGGACAGGGTAGTGGCCCGTCCGGTACCGAACCAGGGAGCCAGCTGGAAACCGGAGCACAGGAGGAGCGTACACGAAGGTGAAGGAAAGGACTTACACTACCAACCTGGGGTCAGGGAAAAAACACCGCAGCCGCCTGTGGGACCCGTCCATCCAGCCGTTTGTTTGACCAGAGACTCCGTGTAAATTACTGGCTGAGTGAGTACCACCGTGCCGTGCGGCACCGCGCTGCCCCCGCACCTCACCAGGCGCTGTAACCCGCCTGCCATCCATCCCTACCCCTCACCGGGCCCCGAGACAACCAACCCCCCTACCCACGGAGGGGAGAAAACAACATCCAAGCTGCTCCCTGTCACCGCTCCCGGGATCCCCGTCCAGAGCAGCGGTGGTGTCACAACCTCACCACAACCGTGGGTGGTGTCACGGACAATATCCCTAAACCCAACCACCCCTTTTCACTCACGGGCGAGGAACGCCACTCGAGTCCCCGGGACCCGGCCCACCGCTCGAGCTACCACCGAGCAGCAGCAGCAGCAG
Organism: Anomaloglossus baeobatrachus; assembly: GCF_048569485.1. Classification (NCBI taxonomy): domain Eukaryota; kingdom Metazoa; phylum Chordata; class Amphibia; order Anura; family Aromobatidae; genus Anomaloglossus; species Anomaloglossus baeobatrachus. The sequence goes on along the minus strand of NC_134364.1, from coordinate 66,535,556 downwards.
TAGCCGGACCCGAGCAGTGGGTGAGCGCAGCGTCCCCTCCTCCGTCCGTGACACTTGTCACCAAGTCAAAAGTGGTCATTTTATCTGCAATATGCTTCCACAAATATGGGCCTTTTTGTTTTTTTACTATTTTTTATGATATTTAGCAAGAAGGCAGTTCTCGTAGTGTAATAAGGTAAAGCAGCCTAAATACATGCCCCCAGGGAATCCTGTAAGCTACATCCCCTTGGTTAAGACCGTCAAAATTTGCGCTAAATCAAAAATCCCATATATCTGGAACCATATGGCAGATTAAAAAACAAAAAACAAAACAAAACGAGAGCACTGGGAATAAAAAAGGAGAAGGAAATGGTCACTTTTTACATGGTGACAGATTATATATATATATATATATATATATATATATATATATACAGTGCCTACAAGTAGTATTCAACCCCCTGCAGATTTAGCAGGTTTGATAAGATGCAAATAAGTTAGAGCCTGCAAACTTCAAACAAGAGCAGGATTTATTAACAGATGCATAAATCTTACAAACCAACAAGTTATGTTGCTCAGTTAAATTTTAATAAATTTTCAACATAAAAGTGTGGGTCAATTATTATTCAACCCCTAGGTTTAATATTTTGTGGAATAACCCTTGTTTGCAATTACAGCTAATAATCGTCTTTTATAAGACCTGATCAGGCCGGCACAGGTCTCTGGAGTTATCTTGGCCCACTCCTCCATGCAGATCTTCACCAAGTTATCTAGGTTCTTTGGGTGTCTCATGTGGACTTTAATCTTGAGCTCCTTCCACAAGTTTTCAATTGGGTTAAGGTCAGGAGACTGACTAGGCCACTGCAACACCTTGATTTTTTCCCTCTTGAACCAGGTCTTGGTTTTCTTGGCTGTGTGCTTTGGGTCGTTGTCTTGTTGGAAGATGAAATGACGACCCATCTTAAGATCCTTGATGGAGGAACGGAGGTTCTTGGCCAAAATCTCCAGGTAGGCCGTGCTATCCATCTTCCCATGGATGCGGACCAGATGGCCAGGCCCCTTGGCTGAGAAACAGCCCCACAGCATGATGCTGCCACCACCATGCTTGACTGTAGGGATGGTATTCTTGGGGTCGTATGCAGTGCCATCCAGTCTACAAACGTCACGTGTGTGGTTGGCACCAAAGATCTCGATCTTGGTCTCATCAGACCAGAGAACCTTGAACCAGTTTGTCTCAGAGTCCTCCAAGTGATCATGAGCAAACTGTAGACGAGCCTTGACATGACGCTTTGAAAGTAAAGGTACCTTACGGGCTCGTCTGGAATGGAGACCATTGCGGTGGAGTACGTTACTTATGGTATTGACTGAAACCAATGTCCCCACTGCCATGAGATCTTCCCGGAGCTCCTTCCTTGTTGTCCTTGGGTTAGCCTTGACTCTTCGGACAAGCCTGGCCTCGGCACGGGTGGAAACTTTCAAAGGCTGTCCAGGCCATGGAAGGCTAACAGTAGTTCCATAAGCCTTCCACTTCCGGATGATGCTCCCAACAGTGGAGACAGGTAGGCCCAACTCCTTGGAAAGGGTTTTGTACCCCTTGCCAGCCTTGTGACCCTCCACAATCTTGTCTCTGATGGCCTTGGAATGCTCCTTTGTCTTTCCCATATTGACCAAGTATGAGTGCTGTTCACAAGTTTGGGGAGGGTCTTAATTAGTCAGAAAAGGCTGGAAAAAGAGATAATTAATCCAAACATGTGAAGCTCATTGTTCTTTGTGCCTGAAATACTTCTTAATACTTTAGGGGAACCAAACAGAATTCTGGTGGTTTGAGGGGTTGAATAATAAATGACCCTCTGAATAAACTTTTCACAATTTAAAAAAAAAAAAAAAGAAATAACATTCTTTTTTGCTGCAGTGCATTTCACACTTCCAGGCTGATCTACAGTCCAAATGTCACAATGCCAAGTTAATTCCGAATGTGTAAACCTGCTAAATCTGCAGGGGGTTGAATACTACCTGTAGGCAATGTACATATATAAATATAAATAAATATATATATATATATATAAATATATATATAAATATTAAATGCATATATATATATATATATATATATATATATACATACACAGTATATATATATATATATATATATATATATATATATATATATATATATATATAAAAGCTCACAAAATAAAATACACTCGCCTCTCCATACACATTATACCTCTTTTGAAACTGTGGTTTTATGAAAGACCTGAGAATGACTGAAGTTAAGTTAGTTACTCACTAATCTTCTCTGCAGGGTAAAATAGCCTCATTCACTTCTCAACAACAGAAGAACGCAAGCTGTGTCTAGCCATTTTAATAAGTTCCTACATCAAAGTCTAGTCAGTAAGAGTTTGGATTCACTGGAATAAAGAAGGATAAAATGTCTTCATCTTAAAAAAGTCTCAAGGATTACAATTAGATAAGCACAAACCAACAGAAGGGGACCTCCAGGACAAAAAGAAGCCTTACCAAGATGATCGCAAATCAATAATATTTTGATAAACTTTTCTAATAGCTGAATAGTATATCTACAAAGTTTAATCTCCTTCACCTATTTAAATAATCATGTGCTATAATGATTGGGTGAAATAAGTAGTACAGAGAAACATGAAAACTTAAGTGCAAAATAGATAAGGTCCTCGGGGGTGGAGCATGATAAAGATCACCAATGAGAGAATGCCTGTGTAATGCTGCACCCCCACAAGCACTGTAATAGAAATAACCCAGTGTATTAGTTTTTTTTCAACTGTTCCTCTAAGTAAATTGGTGTTTTTTCATGGACATATTAATTCTTGTTACTTGAGCACAAATTATATGATCTAACAGGAAATAAGTTAATCCAAATATACACATTGCGAATCTAAGATACTATACTACTGATAAATTACTATACCTTTGAGGATATGGCTTATTGAAAGAGTAGCGGGACCACTAGGGGGATGATAAGTGCTGACTTTATGAATTTAATATATAGTTTGCACTAAGCTTTTTAGTTGCCTCTAGTGATCGTGACAGACATCTAGAATTTTATCATTGAACTTTTTGTCTATGCAGAGATCAGTCTCACACAGAGTTTTGCACAAACTTCATCGACTGTTATGGCAGCCTTGGGCTTTGTTTAAATTGCAGAGTCTGACACTCCTCCCAATGATTTCTTTGGTGTCTGGGATCAACATGGGCTGATTCATAGGCAGGCTAGCAAGAGGTAATCTCTACTGATCTGCTTGCTCCTATGATCATATTTTATGGTGAGGCTTATCACATCTGCTCCCCTCCTATTTATGCTGGTTGAAACATTCCACCCTTGCTAGCTTTAGTTTGTATTTGATGGTCTGTGAGGTGTGGTGTCCCAGACTTTCTGGTGAAAGTTGTGCTCTTTGCTTGGTGCGGTTGTGGAGTTTACCCCTGTTGTTTTGTAGCTTCCTTCTTGCTCTTCTTTTTTCCACCTGAATCTCTTATTATCTTAACCTTTGTGTGTGCTCTTTGACAGAATTTTGGTTTTCCCTAGTCTGTCTTTATCTGTGGGTTTCATCACACTCCTATCCCGTTCCTCCCTATGGGGAGGGGGAATCGGATCAGGACTGATCAGGAACAGGGCCAGTAAGTAGACTCAGGCATCTCCACCATCAGGAGTATCCCTGAGTTTAGGGATAACATAAGGCCCCCTAGCTTGAGGGGCAGGTTAGGAGCCCTGTTTCTCCATTATCCCATAGTCATCATAACAATCTGGAGTTCGAGAAATAATATGGAACTATTCGGCACATACTGTAGTTTTATGAATGTGTGTCTAAAACAAATAGTAATAAAAAATAGTTACACATAGTAGTATAGAAAATAATTATTCTGTTTAATGGCTACCACATGTTTTAGAGCATTATTATTATTTTTATTATTTATTATTATAGTGCCATTTATTCCATGATGATTTACAAGTGAAAAGGGGCATACATAGACAAGTACAACAATCATGAACATTACAAAAACAGACAGGTACAAGAGGAGAGAGAACCCTGCCTGCGAGGGCTCACAGTCTACAAGGGATGGGTGAAGATACAGTAGGTGAAAGTAGAGCTGGTTGCGCAGTGGTGTGCTGGTTGTAGGCTTGTCGGAGGAGGTGGTTCTTCAGGTTCCTCTTGAAGCTTTCCACAGTAGGCGAGAGTCTGATATATGGAGTAGAGCAATCCACAGTATGGGGGAGGCTCGGGAGAAATCTTGTATACGATTGTGGGAAGAGGAGATAAGAAAGGAGTAGAGAAGGAGATCTTGTGAGGATCTGAGGTTGCGTGCAGGTAGGTACCAGGAGACTAGGTCATATATGTAAGGAGGAGACAGGTTGGGGATGGCTCTGCATGTGATGGTTAGTGTTCTGAACTGGAGTCTTTGGGCAATGGGAAGCCAGTAAAGGGATTTGCAGAGTGGTGAGGCCAGGGATTAACGAGGGGAAAGGTGGATTATTCGGGCTGAAGAGTTTGGGATAGATTGGAGGGGTGCAAAGGTGCTGGAAGGGAGGTGTGCCGCCCCTTGCTCGGCTGCAACTGAGCCGCTCGGGTCCGGACCTTCAGTGGGTGGCTCGAGGGTCTCCGGACATGTGGGTCCTGCGGTCACTCCGACCAAAAAGGAGTTGGCAGTTTGGGGGACGTAGGTGTACGACCAGAGCCGTGTTTTAAGTTCGTGACGCCACCCACGGGATGTGGTGAAGGTGGACACCACCGCTGCAGTTACAGGGCACCCAGGGGAGATGGTATGCAGCAAGTTGTTAACCCCTCCGTGGGCAGTGATGGTGGCCCCGGGACCCGTTGGGGGTGTTTTGGCGGTGCAGGGAGATGGGCGGCCGGAGGTCACTGGTGTACTCACTATTAGAATGAAACACTCTAGTCTCTGGTAAACCAAGATGATGGTGGTCGGTGCCCGCAGCCGGCTGCAGTCGGATTCCCCCACCCGGTTGGTGGTCTCTGCCTTTCTCCTACACCTGTTTGAGTTGTTGGACTACCTGCGCTTGCAGGGTCAGGAGTCCGCTCCCCGGCTTGTGGATGTCGGAAGAGCCCGTTTGCCCACAGACGCTGGCCCGTGGGATCCCTGAGCCTTGGCGTTGGCTTTCTATCCCCCTCGTTGGGCTGTTGTCTTCTATGAGGGACTTTGGGTGGGAAAGTACCTAAAGTCCAGACCGCAATCAGTTAATAAACTCAGTCCAGTAGTTTCTAGACCTCGTTTCAGGGTCTGAGTACCCCCTCTTGTGCTCCGGTTTCCGAGTCTGTTCCCCGGGTCGGTACCGGCGGGCCACTACCCTGTCCCGGTCCACCACGGTTCCACCGAGCCGTCTTCCTGGCTCCTGCAGACAGAGGCCTCCGTATGCCTCCTAGCCAAAGGTGCCCGGGCTCCAACCCTGGCACCTGTCACTCTGTCACAGGCCTGTCTCACAGGCCTGACCTCCTCCATTCAACTCTTTCTGAACTGACTGCCCTGTGTTTTCCTGCCTCAGGCTCTCTGAACTCCTCGGTGGGCGTGCCAACTGCCTGGCTCCACCCCCTGGTGTGTCCATCCAGCCCTGAGGGAGGTGACTAGGGTGTTATGTGGTTGGCTGGTGTTACCTAGTGAGGGGACTGGTGTTGTGCGGGGCCTATCTGTGACTACCTGGCTTGTCCAGGGTGTCACAGAGGCCACAGAGCAGGAGGTTGCAATAGTCGAGGCAGGAGATGATGAGGGCATGCACTAGTGTTTTTGCTGATTCTTGGTTAAGGAAAGCACAAATCCGGGAGATATTTTTGAGATGTAGTTGGCATGAGGTGAAAAGGGCTTGGATGTGTGGCTTGAAGGATAGAGCAGAGTCGAGGGTTATTCTGAGACAACGAGCTTGTGAGACTGGGGAGAGGGAGCAACCATCAACTTTGATGCATCTGTGTCGCCCAGGGTTATGGGGTACTCGGTCCCAGGCGGTGTATAACTGGGGAATGTCTCTTTGGTGGCCGTTGCCAGGTCTCGTGCCCTGGGTGCTTTTTGAAAAGGGGATTAAAATAGTGTTCACACGTGACGCCACTTGCAGTGTTGCAGCTATGGAGATGGAGCCACCGCTGCACAATGTTCACTACTGGGGCTGGTGTTAATGGCAGCCTGGATGTTAGGCCCTCCGCAAGGAGGTCCAGGCCCCAGAGGATAGATGATGTGACAGGTGTCGGAAGAAGGTAAGGCCACAGAAGAGGGTTTCAGTGAAACTGGTTGTTTACTCACTTTCTGGTGGTAACTGGTCACCCGAGGCCAGCTGGTTTCACCTGCAGGTCCCCTTAGTCCTAGTGCCAGTTTAGTAATCTGGTGTTTTCTTCCCCTGCACCTGTCTCTGGTTGGTGGGTCCCTGTGGCATAGAGCAGCTGGGGGTTCCCTCCTGGTGGTTTTCCACTGCAATCCGTATGACGGTAGCGTGAACTCTGTGGGGTTGGAGTCTCTGGTCCTGTCCCCAGTTCTCCCTTTGCTACTGAGTCCCGAACTTCAAGGTCAGTAAGGTCCTTGATGGTCCCCTCATTGCACAGGTGTTATCAGGCCTGCCTGGAGCTTCTGCCTGACCTAGGGTCCTGTACCCCATTGGTGCGTAGTTCCAGGAGTACTCCACCGGCAACTAACTGCCTGGGCACTCAGGTTACTGTTCACTCCTGGTCAGTGCATCTGCTCACTTCCACTACCTCCTCACACTGTCTGACTGTCCACTGTCTGCCCCCCCACCTGGTCAACTAGTGAACTGGAGTGGCTCCACCTCTAGGCCGCCATCCATTTGTCCAACCGTAGCCTTATACCATTCTCTGGGGGATTGTTGGGGAAAACTGGGATTATCTGGAGTGTTTGGTTGTTACCGGCACTGGTCTTCTGGGTCCCTAGGGGGTAGGCCCTACATCCCGGTGGGAATGCAGTACCTTGTAGCTCCCCGATGGCTTCAGGGGCGCTACAAATCCATTGCTTTAACTAAGAATTAACCAAGATTCCACTTATGGCTGGTGAAAAAAATGAAATGACAGCTTGTTATTTCCATCAATCTCCAAGGCTTGTTGGAGTGTTCATTTATTTTATACCCGTCATGAATACATAAATGTTGGCAATTCATGCATCATAGCAAATAACAGAATTTATAGCATCATAATAAGTAAAAAAAATCACTCCCTATGCTGACCCTGCTTAGAAAATATTAACTCCTTCCTACCTCTAAAAGCATGTCTAAGGCAGCCTCGGATATGATGGCTTCTTTCTTCTTCCCGGCCTTGTTTCTCGGGCATGCCGTAATGATACATTACTTGTAAATGAAATACTTAACAGCTTCTTCCTAGCATCTTATTAACTGAGATTAGGATAAAAAATATTTCCCCGAAGCACAATAGAAAAAATGATTACTTTCGAATTTAGTACCTTAGCAAATGAATAGTTATAATACTGATCTAATCATATAATCCCTTTAAGACAAACTAAAAATTGATTGTCTGGAAAAAAAAAGGAAAAAAAGACTAGCGAAGACCTAGAAAAAGTCCTCTTTAAGTAACGTATCAAAGCGGGCCCTCCAGTCATAATTTGTTTCCAATACAGCTGCTTGCTAGAACAAAATAAATTGATTTGTAAGCTGACTTTCTCAAACTTTTAGACGGATAACACAAAACCGAAAACTTGAAAAGGATGTCTTGTTATTTCTGAACAAGCCGGAAAAAGCTGAGGATTTGGACAAAATTGATAGATTTCTTGATGTGTTTTTTGGACAATGTAGTAACCCATGGTCAGTAAGTCAAGGGAACTATGGAGTATCAAAGGGGGTGTCTTATAGAGAAATCTCCTATCTACACTGTGTGCAGAATTATTAGGCAAATGAGTATTTGATCACATGATACTTTTTATACATGTTGTCCTACTCCAAGCTGTATAGACTTGAGAGCCAACTACCAATTAAGTAAATCAGGTGATGCATCTGTCGCGGGCGGGGAGGAGGGTGTCAGCACACCGCGCTCACCCCTTCTGCTCGGGTCCGGCAGTTGCTCCTGGTGGCTCGAGCCGTGGGCCGGATCCCGGGGTGTCTCGAGCGACACTCCTCGCCCGTGAGTGAAAGGGGGTGTTTGTTGGGTGTGGGGATTGTTATAGTTCGTGACGCCACCCACGGTTGTGGTGATTGCACCACCGCTGCTCAGTGTGGGGGTCCCGGGGATGGTGATGCGGAGCAGCCAGGTGTTGTGTTGCCCCTCCGTGGGTAGGGGTTGGTGATCCCGGGGCCCGGTGATGAGATGTGAAGTGTAGGGCCTGGAGGGCGCAGGGGCGCGGGGGCAGCGCTGTGCCTTGCGGCACTATGGTACTCACTCAGCCTGACACACGGACACAGTTTGTACGGTAAACCAACGGCTGGTAGGACGGTCCCACAGACGGCTGCACCTGCACTCCCGGTAGGTAACGGTGACGTTTCTCTTCCTTGCACCTATGTTGTCTGATGGTAGCGGTGGATTCCCTCCGGTTACCCGCTCCCCGACTGCAATCTGGGCCGGAGGAGCTCTACACTTTGCCCGCAGGCGCTGGCCCTGGGGAAACTTGTGCCTTGGCGGTGGCGGTGTCTCCCCGGTAATGGTCGGGCTGTTGCCGTCAATCGGGACTTGGTTGCTGGGGGATCTGCGTCCCCGTCACTGACGGATTTGGCAAATCTGGCGACTCCTAGCCTTGCCGGGGTCCGAGAGGCCCCTGCCCTGGTGCTGACTGTCCTTCGGAACACTGCTCCAGACCACCGGGCACACAGCCAACGGGGTCCTTCCAGGAACTTCCAAACGGTCCCCCTCCAAACAGTCACCGCCGTCGCTGACCTTGCTGTTCTAGCCCTACACACAGCTGGGCTCTCAGGCTTTGCACACTCTCTGCGCTGTCACCACTTCTTGCTTTCCTCCTTTACTCCTTTTCTTTCCTCCACTTTCACTTCTTGGTTGTTTACTCTAGCCCCTGCCTGGGCTACTCCTCACTCCTTCCACTTCCTCCTCCCTGACAGTTCTGCCTGAAACTTCCTGCCTCCAGTGTTGTGAGCTCCTCGGTGGGCGGAGCCAACCGCCTGGCCCACCCCCTGGTGTGCATCATCAACCTCTGGAGGAAGGCAACAAGGATTTCTGGTTAGCAGGTGTGCCTACCTGGAGTGTGGGGTGTGGTGGTGTTGTGACCTGTGTCCCCTGGCTTGCCCAGGGCGACACATTCCCCCTTAGCAAAATGCAGACCGTCCGCGGGCTGCCGTCCTACACCGGTTTTATTTTTCTGTAAAAGGGGATAACAAGGGTTAATCAAACATCAACAACATTTTTAATCAAAACTCTTCCCAAGACGGGAGGCACATTTACTTAAACGTTGCAACGGTATACGGTCACGGTTTCCGCTCTCTCCCACCCAAGCAACCTGGCCCTGATGCTGCCCCTAAAGCCCAGGCAGCACCCCTTGACCCACAGTCCAGCACAAGTTACCCGAGCGGGATCTGTCCTCCCCCTCCAGAGGGTAGCCACCGGTTCCTTTGGTGGCTGGGCGCTGGCCTGCTCTGCTCAGGGCCCTCCCTCCAACCTGCCTCTCCGGAGGCGGTATTGCGGAAACGGTAACGGTACCCAACATATTTACAAGCCACTTAACGTTTGTGGTGCCCTGCAGAGTTCACGGGCTTGTCCATGGATAGTTCCCATGCAAATAAACTTAAACGGTCCCTACGGGGACAACGGTGCCGGCTCCAGCCGGTTGCAAATCACACGGTGAATCAGGTGAAGTACTCGGTCATTTTCATTTTCATCATTTAGAACTTTCAAACTTAACAAACAAACAGCAAACTTCTGGTGGTCCCCACGGGGACGGTGCAACGGGCATCCGCTGCCCTACTCCGGTCCGTCTGCGGCTTCTTCCGAGGGAGGGGGTGCAGAGCTCACCTTGCTCTCCGGGCTGCCCCTCAGCTTCACATCCAGGGCAAACCACCCCCTCTCTCCGCAGTGCCGAGTATACCGCACCATGTCTCCCGGTATCAAATTGCGGCCAGGATGCTCTTCGGGCAGGTGAGCATGTACATCCCGCCGGGCTACAAACACCTCGGCCTCCAGGCCCGGTTCGTATATGAACCCGTAGCCCCGGCGGATATCGAATCGCCTCACCTGCCCCTCGTAGAACGGGCCCCGGACACGGAAGGTCGCTTGCCGCAGGTTTTCCTTCTCCCTTATGGCTCGGGCCACCAGCTCGGCTTTCCTTCGCTCCCTCTCCGCGATCTCCAGGCCCAGCTTGGTCGGCTCCCTGTCCCAGTATGGCTCCGGCGCACGGGTTGAGCCCCGCGGGACATCCAGCACGTTACCCACTGTCAGGAAGGTGGGTAGCGTATCCCGCGGTGTCATGGCCTTGGGCGCTGCCTTGCAGCGACAACCCGGCGCCACCTCAGCCGAGGTGTGGGGGATGGGCACAGGGGCTTTCCGCAGTTGGGCCCTCGGCTCGGAGCGGGTCATCGGCTCCGGCTCGGGAAGCTGCTCGGGGACTGTCTCTGGCACAATCTTTGGGGCCTTCCAAGGCAATACCTCCGGTTTGCTACGGGCTCCGGCTACAGGTCGGTCCGCTAGGGCGGACGGGCTGGGTATCGCTACCGGTTGCGGTGGTAGCGGGCCTAGTGGTGGGGTCACGGCCTCCGAGACGGGTGGCGAGGGAGGCAACGGGGGGAGAGGGCTTGGACCGGGTCCCTCAGCCGCAGCGACCGGTCCCTCCGGGACATAGGGGCGTGGGTCACTCACCCTCCCTTCCTCCGCTTCCTCCTCGCGTCTCCGCACGGCTGCCAAAACGTCCGCCATGTCGGTCTCCCACTCCTCCAGGAGGAGCTGCATTTTGACCTGCAGCCTTAGATGGAGCTGCGCGGTCCGGATCTCCACCCACGCTGCGGTTCCCGGCGCGGGGGCCACGGTGTTTCGGGACGGCATCCACATGGCGTCTTTGCTGTTTGCTTCCAGGAACGGTTTTTTGGCAAGGTCCTGGCGTCCTTGCTTTTATAGCCGCGGCTACATGCGGCCAGCCGCCATCGCGTCCCCCTCAGCTCTTTCCGGCCCCTCCTCTCTCGGGGCGGGGTTTTGGCCTTCGCGCTTCTACTGCTCGAGAAGACGCTCGAGCGGGAACTTTTCGCGCCAAAGATGGCGGCTTCCGAAATTTTTCTGCCGGATGCCTCCGGCGGTAACAAGGCGCACCTCTACCTGACGGCAGAGTGGTAAGATCCTGTTCGTGACGCCAAGTTGTCGCGGGCGGGGAGGAGGGTGTCAGCACACCGCGCTCACCCCTTCTGCTCGGGTCCGGCAGTTGCTCCTGGTGGCTCGAGCCGTGGGCCGGATCCCGGGGTGTCTCGAGCGACACTCCTCGCCCGTGAGTGAAAGGGGGTGTTTGTTGGGTGTGGGGATTGTTATAGTTCGTGACGCCACCCACGGTTGTGGTGATTGCACCACCGCTGCTCAGTGTGGGGGTCCCGGGGATGGTGATGCGGAGCAGCCAGGTGTTGTGTTGCCCCTCCGTGGGTAGGGGTTGGTGATCCCGGGGCCCGGTGATGAGATGTGAAGTGTAGGGCCTGGAGGGCGCAGGGGCGCGGGGGCAGCGCTGTGCCTTGCGGCACTATGGTACTCACTCAGCCTGACACACGGACACAGTTTGTACGGTAAACCAACGGCTGGTAGGACGGTCCCACAGACGGCTGCACCTGCACTCCCGGTAGGTAACGGTGACGTTTCTCTTCCTTGCACCTATGTTGTCTGATGGTAGCGGTGGATTCCCTCCGGTTACCCGCTCACCCAACTGCAATCTGGGCCGGAGGAGCTCTACACTTTGCCCGCAGGCGCTGGCCCTGGGGAAACTTGTGCCTTGGCGGTGGCGGTGTCTCCCCGGTAATGGTCGGGCTGTTGCCGTCAATCGGGACTTGGTTGCTGGGGGATCTGCGTCCCCGTCACTGACGGATTTGGCAAATCTGGCGACTCCTAGCCTTGCCGGGGTCCGAGAGGCCCCTGCCCTGGTGCTGACTGTCCTTCGGAACACTGCTCCAGACCACCGGGCACACAGCCAACGGGGTCCTTCCAGGAACTTCCAAACGGTCCCCCTCCAAACAGTCACCGCCGTCGCTGACCTTGCTGTTCTAGCCCTACACACAGCTGGGCTCTCAGGCTTTGCACACTCTCTGCGCTGTCACCACTTCTTGCTTTCCTCCTTTACTCCTTTTCTTTCCTCCACTTTCACTTCTTGGTTGTTTACTCTAGCCCCTGCCTGGGCTACTCCTCACTCCTTCCACTTCCTCCTCCCTGACAGTTCTGCCTGAAACTTCCTGCCTCCAGTGTTGTGAGCTCCTCGGTGGGCGGAGCCAACCGCCTGGCCCACCCCCTGGTGTGCATCATCAACCTCTGGAGGAAGGCAACAAGGATTTCTGGTTAGCAGGGGTGCCTACCTGGAGTGTGGGGTGTGGTGGTGTTGTGACCTGTGTCCCCTGGCTTGCCCAGGGCGACACACATCTCTGTAATGAGGAGGGGTGTGGTGTAATGACATCAACACCCTATATAAGGTGTGCTTAATTATTAGGCAGCTTCCTTTTCCTTTGGCAAAATGGGTCAGAAGAGAGATTTGACGGGCTCTGAAAAGTCCAAAATTTGTGAAATGTCTTGCAGAGGGATGCAGCAGACTTGAAATTGCTAAACTTTTGAAGCCTGATCACCGAACAATCAAACGTTTCATGGCAAATAGCCAGCAGGGTCGCAAAAAGCATATTGGGCAAAAAAGGCGCAAAATAACTGTCCATAAATTTCAGGAAAATCAATCGTAAAGCTGCCAAAATGCCATTTGCCACCAGTTTGGCCACATTTCAGAGCTGCAACGTTACTGGAGTATCAAAAAGCACAAGGTGTGCCATACTCAGGGACATGGCCAAGGTAAGGAAGGCTGAAAAACTACCACCTCTGAACAAGAAACATAAGATAAAACGTCAAGACTGGGCCAAGAAATATCTTAAGACTGATTTTTCAAAGGTTTTATGGACTGATGAAATGAGAGTGACTCTTGATGGGCCAGATGGATGGGCCAGAGGCTGGATCAGTAAAGGGCAGAGAGCTCCACTCCGACTCAGACGCCAGCAAGGTGGAGGTGGGGTACTGGTATGGGCTGGTATCATCAAAGATGAACTTGTGGGACCTTTTCGGATTGAGGATGGAGTGAAGCTCAATTCCCAGACCTACTGCCAGTTTCTGGAAGACAACTTCTTCAGGCAGTGGTACAGGAAGAAGTCGGTATCGTTCAATAAAAACATGATTTTCATGCAGGACAATGCTCCATCAGATGCATCTAACTACTCCACAGCGTGGCTGGCCAGTAAGGGTCTAAAAGATGAAAAAATAATGACATGACCCCCTTGTTCACCTGATCTGAACCCATAGAGAACCTGTGGTCCCTCATAAAATATGAGATCTACAGGGAGGGAAAACAGTACACCTCTCGGAACAGTGTCTGGAGGCTGTGGTGGCTGCTGCTTGCAATGTTGATCGTAAATAGATCAAGCAACTGACAGAATCTATGGATGGTAGGCTGTTGAGTGTCATCATAAAGAAAGGTGGCTATATTGGTCACTAATTTTTTGGGGTTTTGTTTTTGCATGTCAGAAATGTTTATTTCTAAATTTTGTGCAGTTATATTGGTTTACCTGGGGAAAATAAACAAGTGAGAGGGGAATATATTTAGTTTTTAAGTTGCCTAATAATTCTGCACAGTAATAGTTACCTGCACAAACAGATATCCTCCTAAAATAGCCAAATCTAAAAAAAAACCACTCCAACTTCCAAAAATAATAAGCTTTGATATTTATGAGTCTTTTGGGTTCATTGAGAACATAGTTGTTGATCAATAATAAAAAAAATCCTCTAAAATACAATTTGCCTAATAATTCCGCACGTGGTGTATATGAGTGGCTCCGATTGTGCCACACAGTCACAAGAAGATTTTTACAGGCATCACCAACTGTCATAGCGGCATCAGGATCTGTGGACTCTGACTGCTAACTTCTCTAATGTCTGTGTTCAGCGCAGGCAGACTTAGGCATCGATCCACAGACATAGGCAGGCTAACGAGTTAATCTCTGCTGGGCTGCTTGTTAATCTCCTTTGATCACATGCTGTGGGGGAGTCAGTAACATTCGCTCCCCTCCTATATATGCTGGCTGGACTGTTCAATTAATACCAGCTATAGTTTATCTATACTGGTCTGGTGAAGTGTTGTGATGCAGACTTACCAGTAGAGATGAGCAGTTCGGTCGAGACTCGGTTCGCCGACAATAAACGAGGCTAGCACCACAGGCTTTAGCTTGACCTAAACCCCGGAACAAGTCACTGATTTACAGTTTGAGACTCCGCCCACATACAGCCAGCTATAAGCAGATTACTTTTGGGGGATGGTAAGCGGACTTTTTCAAACTTTTTGTTTGCACTCTATATGTCATCACACTGTTGTTACCTCCAGTGAGTACTGTTCAAACACTGTAAGCGGCTCACACAGGGCTGAGCACCAAGCGTACCTGAGCACAGCTTTGCTTGTGTGAGCTTTGCTTGCACATAAAGCATCCGAACCCCAAACCCGAACCTTGATTTTTAAATTTGGCATTCGGTTTGAAAACCGAACCTCAGGTTCGCTAATCTATAGCTACTAGTAGTTGTTGTGCATTATTGCTGTGAGTGGTTATGGTCTTAACCCTTGTTGTCTTTTTATTGCTGCCTTCCTGCTCTTGCTTTTCTCCTTAGTCTCTTACTGTTTGTTCCTATGAGTTTGCAGTGTGTCTGAGTTTTGGTTTTCACCTGTCCATCTTAATCTGTGTTGCCATCACACTCCTGCCTCTTTCTTCCTGAGTTGGACAACAGATTAGATCTGGTCAGGAGAATTACTAGGCACGGGACTCCGGCATCTCTACCATTCGGGGTAACCCTGAGGTTAGGGATAGCTTAGGGTCCTCTAGAACGAGGGACAGTACAGTAGCCCGCTGTCCCTTGCTATCCTGCAGTCACATCTTGACACAAACTGGAGTTTTCCATAAATTCCATCCACTTTTATGAATTACTACACTGCCAAAGTGGCAGCTCATATTTTAAGGCACTTTGGTAAATTAGGCAATCCTGTTACACCCCTTTTTTAAACTTTTTAAAGTTTCATAAGAAAAAAATTACCACCTATGAAAATTGATGAAAGACTTTTAACATGTGTCTTCAGGATTGATTGTCCTTTTCTCTAATCAGGAGATATTAAAGGGGCTCATCAACTAGTATCAAATTCCTAGTTTTATACAAATAATATTAAAAGTTGTTAAAACTTGATCTTACAGTTTGGTTGATATGTAAGCCCTTGTGTTGAGCCATGAAGCTGTGCCACATTTACTCACGGCTAAGTTTTAATGATGGACCACATGACTTTTTTAGGAGACACCGGAGTTCATCGAGCTTCACGTATTTTTAGATGGCCATCGAAAATATTGGAAATTATAAGAGAATCCCAAAAGAGACTTCTAAACGTCTGGTCTTCGCAGTCAGCCAACAATCAACTATCTTCTTTAAGCACCATGTGTAAATGCTGTGGCATCCAAGAAAGTAGAGGTAGTCGAGAAGAGTTGTCAAAAAGTAGTCAACCCCTAAATACACCGTGTCAATTAATTCTGGTTTAGACATGCTGTATTTCTTGTAGCATTGAAAATATTTTTCTGTAAATGTTTATCCAGTTATCCATGGCCAATTTCGATGAGCTCGTTGATGGGAACACTGAAGGATAGGCTTCATTGTTTGAATAGTTATCCCATCAAAAACCTGATCTATTCAACCTATTGTAAAATTCCAATCAACCTGAAAACCGACGTAATTACAGACTCAGGGGGAAGACAAAGAGGAAAAAAGAAATAGCATTCTCGAGGTGCACCGCCCCGTGCTCGGCAGCCGAGCCGCTCGGATCCGTTCCTTCAGTGGGTGCCTCGAGGGTCTCCGGACCCGGGGGTCCTGCGGTCACGTCAATCAAAAAGGGGTTTGCGGTTTGGGGACGTATGTGTACGGCCGGAGCCGTGTTTAAGTTCATGACGCCACCCACGGGATGTGGTGAAGATGGACACCACAGCTGCAGTTACGGGGCACCCGGGGGAGATGTTAACCCCTCTGTGGGCAGGGATGGGGGCCCCGGGACCCATTGGGGGTATTTGGCGGTGCAGGGAGATGGGCGGCCGGAGGGCACTGATGTACTCACGATTAGTAAACACACGAGTCTCTGATAAACCAAGGTGATGGTGGTCGGTTCCCGCAGCCAGCTGCAGTCTGGTCCCCCACCCGGTTGGTGGTCTCTGTCTTTCTCCTGCACCTGTTTGTGATGGTGGACTACCTGCTCTTGCAACTTTAGGAGTCTGCTCCCAGCTTTTGGTTGCCTGAAGAGCCCTTTGCCCGCAGACACTGGCCCATGGGATCTCTGTGCCGTGGCGGTGCCTTTCTATCCCCCTCATTGGGCTGTTGCCTTCAGTCGGCACTTTGGGTGGGACAGGACCTCTAGTCCTGGCCTCAATCAGTTAATTAGCTAGCCCCCAGTAGCTTCTGGATCTAGCTTCAGGGTCTGAGTACCCCCCTTTGTGCTCCGGTTTCCGAGTTGGTTCCCCGGGTTGGTACTGGCGGACCACAACCCTGTCCCGGTCCACCTCGGTTCCACCGAGCCATCTTCCCGGCTCCTGCAGACGGAGACCGCCGTCTGCCTCCTAGCCAGCAGTACCAGGGCTCCTACTTTGTCACTGGTTCAGTTTGGGTCTTTCCTTTGCTGGAGCTGCACACAGCTCCAGCCACACACCTCTCCTCTTGACCTCTAGCCTTGAACTTCTCGACTAGACTAAAATTTCCTGCCCCGGGCTGTCTGAGACTTCTTGGTGGGTGTCTTCCAACCACCTGGTTCCGCCCCCTGGTGTGTCCATCAAGCACTGAGGGGGGTGACTAGGGTTTTATATGTTTGGCTGCTGTCACCTTGTTAGGGAACGATGTAATGCGGGGACCTATCTGTGACTACCTGGCTGGACTGGGCATCACATAAGCATATTAAATTAGCGAAACAGCACCGGTTGTAAAATAAGAATAATGGCGAATGTCTCACCTTGAGGTGTGATGCAAATCATGGGCACAACGTCATATAGTGCATTGGGAACAAAAAATGGAAACTTCAAACCTTGCCGGATGATAAGGACTATCTGCCATGCTAGGTATGGGAAAGTACCAAGTGAGCGTCAAAAGGGAAGGGAAAACCTGTGTCTAGGGAAGCAGGAGATGACTCTTGACCAAGCCTACCGCTGGGCCCTGGCTTCCCTCACCACCCTAGATAGTTCTGCATCTATGCGCCGAGCTGGATACCTGGCCCTGGCTGACCCAGAAGTAGGCTGCGGATGGGATCAGAATTTAGTCAATCCCACTAAGCTCTAAAGAAGGCACAGGGAGCACAAACAGGGGAAAGTATACAAATTTCTTATCTCCTGACAGTTTCTCCAGATTAATACAAGCCAATTGCTTGTGCTGAAGACTTGTTAAGGTACCTTCACACATAGCGAGCTCGCTAGCGAGATCGCTGCTGAGTCACAGATTATGTGATGCAACAACTACCTCGCCAGCGATCTCGCTACGTTTGACACATAGCAGCGACCAGGCCCCTGCTGTAAGATCGCTGGTCGTGTCGGAATGGCCTGGACCATTTTTTGATCGTCGAGGTCCTGCTGGGCAGGATGCATCGGTGTGTTTGACACCTTACCAATGACCTCGTTGATGACTCAGAGCTCAGACACGTACCACCGAGATCGTTATACAGGTCGTTACGGTTGCTGTATCGTTGCTGCGTAATTGGGAAGATCTGACTGTCTCACCAGCGACCACGTAGCGACTTACCAACGATCCTTAACAGGTCGTATCGTTGTCGGGATCGCTGGAAAGTCTTTAAATGTGATGGGGGCTTTAAAATCATTAGACCTATCATCAGCACAGAGTAAGGGGAAATGAGGTATATAAAGATACCAAGGGAAGTGCTGATGAAAAACAGATGAAAGGGTGAGGAAGTCAGCAAGGTCCTAAGGGGAAAGGGATGAAAACTAAGCAGAGGAAATACATAGGATACCAAATACACCAAGCAGGAATAATAAAAGGTCAGGGATCAATTTGTGCAGCCAAACGGACTTTCTAAAGGTTCACAACATAGAACTGTCTGTCACCCATGACACACCCGTGACACTATCCTCAAAGTGCATCATGAATTTCTTATAGTACAGAAATTATTATATCAGTAATTGTTTAACCAGTTAATAGGGATGAGATAATTTATTCAAAGTGAAATTGAATTCTACAAAAATCTCCAGAATATGGATTTTACATAATTCGCTTCTCGAGAATTCAGTAAAATGGTGGCCAGCTCTGCGGCCATTAATTTCTTAAATTTTAGAGGGCCAGGTTAACGATTAAATAAAAAAATAATATTCACTTACCTCTTCCCTGTCTAGACAACCATGAGTACATAGTGCTATCCATTCTCCCACACCTCTTCTTTTCTCATTTGTCCATTTTCCCAGTGTCTTCACTTCAGTATGGGTTTTTTGGGTCAGCTAGACCACGGTGGCTACTGAGAGCCATGACGCAAGTCATGAAGTCACAATATTACAACAGATGGAGCCATAGTGACAGCACTGCACACAGTGACCTCTGAGACTTGGTCAACCCTGAAGACAAAACACCAGAAAAAATAGGTTACACAGCCAAACGGGAAGATAAGATGTCAAGGGTGACAGACAGTCATATGGTTTCTGGCAATAGAAGGTCACAGCGTTTGGCTGCGCAAAATGCTCCATGACTTTCTATTGTTCCTGCTGTCAGTATTCTTTGCAATAGGTAGCTTTCCTGTTGGGTTTTCATCTCTCCCCCTTTAGGACCCAGTGTAACTCTCCTTCCACCCAGCTGCTGATTATCAGTATTCTCCATGTGCTTAAATTCTCCCTTCTTCCCTGGACTTGTGCTGGTGATATTACTCAGTTCTTTTGAACCCTGATTGTAACCAGGTGGTTTGTTGTCACCTGTAGTGTCGTTGCTTATACTTCGCTGAACTTCTGCCTGAGTCATCTGTGGATAAGTACTGAGTCATCTGTGGATAAGTAGTTCATGCTTTCCCCCTGTGTGTCCTCCTTGTGTCTTCTCTAGTGTTTAGTGGGGTAGATGAAGAACTCATCAGACCTATTCCCTATTTAGGGCCCAGCACTAGGGTCAGGTATCCGGCTCGGTGAATTGGTGAGGAAACTATCTAGGGTGGTGAGGGACCCCAGGGACCAGCTGTAAATTTGGTCAGGGGTCACCATCTCCCCCTTCCCTAGACACAGGGTTTCCCTTCCCTTTCACCATTCGCTTGGTACTTCCCCATACCTAGCGTGACATAAGAGGTGCGGAGAACTGGATGGCGGGATGGAGGGATGGTGGGACAGGAGAGCAGTGAAGTGAATATTATCAACATTATTATTAATTTTATTTGTTTAACATCTTACATTTATTATGCTCTTCTTCAGTATAATAGACCCCAGGCCATAATACGGAACATTCAACTTGGAGGAATAACTTTTTGGTGAATCGCAATTCCCGGTAAAATTTGGCAACTTTGAATTTTGTCAGACCAGTCATCTCTACCGTTTATCAATGACCAATTCCAATGAGCATGCAGATGGATGGGCTTCAAAGAGGCCCATCCAAAATCGGAAGGATTTATACTTATACGGTTATAAAATTTTACATTTTGGCGTGAATAACCGCACAGTAGTAATGTCGCCCTCGGCACTCGCGTACATGCATCTTGTAGTTCGGCACAATATCTCTCCTTTTTGTATTTCACACCCTTCTTTTTATTGCTCTCTTGCTCTAAATACAGTCTTGCTGTTTTGTCTTGTTGATCTACTAGGCATTGCTCCCACCTAGACAGAATCCTACTTCACACTGATGAGGGACAACACCCCGAAACAGTTGTCTGTGGATGGATACCTGGCCTTGGTATTTCCCTTGTCATATCTTTAAACTCGTCAAAGAGTTGGATATTGACTAAATGGGCCACTTAATATGGTGGTTATGGTGGTCTCTTAAAAAGAGCCACTCCTTGGCTAGGTCCTTCACGGAAGGATATCTGGCTATTTTCTGTGCCGAGTCTCCTAACAGAGGCTCCACTGACCTTTTTTTTTTTTATTTGCTCTAAATACGGTCCATTAATGAATCGCGATGATTCAGAATGAAACGCAACAATCCAATACATATAATCGCCCAAGTAATGGATTCCGTTTTCCAGTCCTATATGAATATGGATGAGTTTGACTATGCGTCTGTAGCATTAGCGCAAGACGCCGTTATCCCCCCTTCCCGCTCTTCATCCTTATTTATACAGCGAGCCGCGGTTACTCAGCAGCTCCAGCCGTGGAATTTCTTGCTCTCGGAATCTGTGATGTTCTTTGGCAGAAACTACATCATAGCAAAATTTTCTTTGGGGACAGCTGTGAAAATGCAAGAGACGTTTTCAATCCAACGGAGATTTAATGAAATGCAAATCACTCAACGGAAAATACAGACAAGATGAAAAAAAAAAGTTTTTTTCTTTTGTGACTTTTTTTTGTACTGTTTATCTATAGAAATAGCCACATTTATCTCGGGTTTATGTAAGTTACTTGATACGGCTTTTGAAGATGGAAAATTAGAGGTTTCTTTGAAAGGCCACAACATCTGAATGTTTTATTTGCATAATCTAATGCAGTTCTTAGATACTGTTGCATTAAGGCATCCGAGAGCCAATTTAATTAACAAGCCTATTTTGAAGACAAGCGGTTTTAATATAAATTTAACAGTATAATACATTACATGCAGCAATCTCAATTTTAATAAAACTGTGTTAGGGAAAGTGAGCGGAGAAGTTCCCCGCGCCTGATTTATGAGCCGTTCTCGGTACAGAGGTAATGAGGTATAATCAATAACATTTATGAAGCGAAATTCTCCGATTCTCCTGCAGTGCTGACTAAACAAGTTGGATTTTTTCCGAATGCAAATAAAGTGCATCTTTTTTCATCTGTCATCCCTGATGGATTTTAATAAATTTCCTATGTAGGAGATTAAAGTATTAAGGTGTATATGTCAGATTTTTTTTTTCCCAGTCAATTAAACAGATCATATTGAATGCATAAGTAAATTTCTTGACATTTAAAATTAATCTCAATAAAGTTAACGGGTTGATGGGGATATAATTTGTATCGAGATGGCAGAAGAGGATCTGGAGCCAATTGGGAATATAACTTCAATAAGAAGTCTGAATACTGTGTATATAACTGGAAAGATTCTAGAGATATATGATGGCTAGCTAGCTAGATTCTACAGCTATTAGTCAATAATTAAATAAAGAAAAAAAAATGACCTGGGGTCCCCCATATTTTTGGGAAGCAGGCATCTGGGGGCTGATATTATCAGGCTGGGAAGATCCATCGTTATTGGGGCCTTCCCAGCCTAAAAATAGCAGCCTGCAGCTTCCCCAGAGGTGGTGCATTCATTATGCTCTGATTCTTGTGCTTTTCCCTGCTCTTTCCAATTGCCCTGTTGCTGTCATTCAGTGGGTGGTCCTCTATCTGTCTTGCAGGTATATATATACCGTATTTTTCGATTTATAAGACGCACCTGATTATAAGACACACCCCCAAATTTGGTGAAGGAAAAGAGAATTTTTATTTTAATGTTAAATGGGGTTCATCTTATAATGCCAGTGTCCGTCTAACAAATCATATAGGGTATATGTCCCTCATAGCCTCCCATCCTAAAATTGGCCCCCTTATATTGAATATAGCCCCCTTGTGCTGGCACACGTTCCCCTGTGCTGCCTATGATCCCCTATGGATTGCATACGGTCCCCTGTGCTGCCTATGGTCCCCTATGGATAGCATACATTCCCCTGTGCTGCCTATGGTCCCCTATGGATTGCATACATTCCCATGTGCTGCCTATGGTCCCCTATGGATTGCATATGTTCCCCTGTGCTGCCTATGGCCCCCTATGGATTGCACACGTTTCCCTGTGTTAGATATCGCCCCCAGGCTGCTGCCCATAGTAAAATAAAACACTCTTTCCTTACCTCCTCCAGCGCTGATCTCCCTCCTGTCTCCCTCCGTGCTTCTGTTCCTCCACTTCTTGGTGCCGGTCATGTGATCGGCACAGTAAAGTGACTTCATCTCTGCGTGCCTGATCACAGTGGAAGCAGGGACACCGGGAGACACGCTGGAGGGGGTAAGTAAAGCTTTTTTATTTCAGAATGAGCAGCAGCCTGGGGGCCATATCTAACACAGGGAGAGCATGTGCGATCACAGTGGGACGCAGGCTCATATAATATGCACCGCTGCCCCAGCCCGTCACTGCGCTGGACTTCAGCACCATGGTGGTGGACAGCGGCTGTGCATATTATATGAGCAGGAGCATGAGATCAAAGGCTGCAGCCCGCAGCTTCACCTGCCCCCAGCAGCGCTCCAGAGTGGACCCTGCAGTGTATATATATATATATACCCCCTCCCACCCCGTATATTCGGCTTATAAGATGCACCCCCTACTTTCCCCCAAAATTTGGGGGAACAAAAGTGCGTCTTATAAAGCGAAAAATACGGTATCTGTATTCATGGACACTCTTTGTTGATTTTCTTGGTCCTGAGGTAGGGCACTTGATCCCAGAAATGCGTTAACCTAAAGAATAAAAGTATTACAATTAATCAACAATTCTTTTCATTGGCGGTAGCGTGGCATGATAACCTATCTTCTCTCCAGCACCTAACATTTAACCTACGTGGGGCTGCAGCAGCCGCCATCATTTCTTATGTGTTTTATAGGGGTTGTGCCTTCCACAACCCTGCCAGGTGAGTGACACTCCTAACATATTTTAATTGTTATCCTGGTAAAACCCTATTGTGCTCTCTAATTTTACAGTTTACTCAGTGACTACCATGAATAAGGAAACCCCTAGCAAGTGCAGCAACAAACAGGGAACACTGGGAAGACAATGTAATGGTGGGCACTGGCGCTAGGGAAAGGGGAGCGGGGTCACCTCCTACCCTCACCTGAAGCTGATTCCTGAACTCCCTAATGTCCCCATATGAATCCTTCCCATCGTCGCCGATCACGTGCCTAGGCCCTGACTTGTCATAAACTCTTCCTGGCTAGTGAGAAGGACGGCGAGAGCACTAGTCTCACCACTAGAATAATCCATCACAAGTGTAGAAAGACAGACGGGGAAATAGACACAAAACGGAAAACACTCCAAGTAACTCCAATACAGCTAACACCACAGTTGTATTTGTCATTCAACTTCAGCTTCTTACAAAGACAGGCTCCTTCCAAAGTGGTCAGCATGTAAAGGATGAGATTCTATAACAGGGAATAGATGTTACAATTAATCTGTCAATGGGCTTTTGCCACCTAATTTGAGAACATCATAATGTAGGGGCAGACATTCTGATTCCAGCAGTGTTTTCTTACTGGGCTGACTAGTGTAGTTTTGATTAAATCACTGTTTAATCAGCAAGTGATTATAGTTAAAGGACTACTTGGCCAGCTGCCAGGTAGTCCAGCATATGCATGAGCTCTGTATATCTGCTAGATCTGCAGCTGAGAAAACATTGATTTGACCAAAATGACTGCAAACAGCTCAGTAAGTGACACATCTAAGGAATCAGGGTCTCTGCTCCTATGTTATGCTGCTTTCAGATGGTGACAAATTCCCTTTAATACACCTGACTCTGTGTAGCGAAGAGGAGCTGTCACAAAGAGCAGCACCTGAGATTAAGGCTCCAAAGGACAGCCAGATAGGAAAGAGTTCTTAACCCATAAATCACCTAAAAAACAAAGTAAATACATACTGCTTATTACTGTGAAGAGCAGTAACGTTACTGACATCACCGCTTATCACAACCATGGAGTAGCCGCTGCTCAAAGCATATTGAGCCTCATTTCGAGGCCTTAATGTGAAGCTCCATAATCTTTGATCGTCGCAAGCGAGGAACGTTGTGGGAACCGCTGGACTACATCAGAGCTGGGAATTTTGCTTTCTAATAAATTTGTCAACAAGGGACAGTCTTTTGCTTTTATTTCTCGTTTTTCAGGTTTCCATTTGTGGACTACATTTGACTCCCTGCGCCAAATCTGATTCTCTGGCCTACAGCGCACTTGCTTGTTTTTTTTTCTTTTTTTTTTATAAACTAGTGAATGAGGATAGTGTCTTAATTATAATGAAAACTACTTTTAGACACCTCTCCATTACTAACACCAGGGGTTGATGCCAGCTGACATTACACATCTGACATCAACCCCAACATTATACTCCAATTGCCAATGCATCAGGGCAATCGGAAAGAGCTTAGAAGAAGCTCTCCCCATCTCCCCATAGTGATGTTTTTTTAGGTTTTTGCACCCAGTTCAGACTTAGAATGGAGTTCCAAACGTTATTCCTTATTGTTAGTAGTTTTTCGTTTGTGAACCCTCCCCAACCACACCTATTGCCAATCCATATCATACGCATATATAGCCTGGGTCTCAGCGTCCCATACACGGTAAGTTTTTTAACTGCATGAGAGGACACACACAAGCTAGGGACCCCAACGTAGAGAAATACTTTGGCGTAGTGTTGGGGCTCTATTGCATTGATCAATTCAGTAGCTAAATTTCTCTTGATTCATATGTTCATGGCAGTAATGCAGATTCCATTTTTCACATTTTCACTCTTACAAATAGCTATTGAATTTTTCAAGTCAGTATTCACACAGCAGTTTCTGCTATTTCATGTATTCCCCTTACATAGTCACTGGTGTGCATACCTTATCTCCCCATAGTGATGTTTTTTTAGGTTTTTGCACCCAGTTCAGACTTAGAATGGTGTTCCAAACGTTATTCCTTATTGTTAGTAGTTTTTCGTTTGTGAACCCTCCCCAACCACACCTATTGCCAATCCATATCATACGCATAAATAGCCTGGGTCTCAGCTTCCCATACACGGTAAGTTTTTTAACTGCATGAGAGGACACACACAAGCTAGGGACCCCAACGTAGAGAAATACTTTGGCGTAGTGTTGGGGCTCTATTGCATTGATCAATTCAGTAGCTAAATTTCTCTTGATTCATATGTTCATGGCAGTAATGCAGATTCCATTTTTCATATTTTCACTCTTACATATAGCTATTGGATTTTTCAAGTCAGTATTCACACAGCAGTTTCTGCTATTTCATGTATTCCCCTTACATAGTCACTGGTGTGCATACCTTATCTCCCCATAGTGATGTTTTTTTTAGGTTTTTGCACCCAGTTCAGACTTAGAATGGTGTTCCAAACGTTATTCCTTATTATTCTTTCCCTATCTGTCTCTGACTGTCTCTTTCTCCGTCTGTCTCAATCTCTTTCCCTGTCTGTCTATCTATCTCTTTCCCTGTCTGTCACTTTCCCTGTCTGTCACTTTCCCTGTCTGTCACTTTCCCTGTCTGTCACTTTCCCTGTCTGTCTCTTTCCCTGTCTGTCTCTTTCCCTGTCTATGTCTGTTTCTTTCCCTGTCTGTGTCTGTCTCTTTCCCTGGCTGCATTGTGACACGCCAACATTCCATATAAGGGTGTGGCTGCGCATTCTTCTGAAGTTCTGGCTGCACTGTGGCTCCCAGCTCCATTCGCTTTAATGGAGGCAGGTTTTTTGGCGAATAACTGTAAAGAGCGGGGTTAAAATTTCCCCTCGAAACATAGCCTATGACGCTCTCGGGGTCCAGAAGTGTGAGTGTGCAAAATTTTATGGCTGTAGCTGCGACGGTGCCGATGCCAATCCCGGACATACACACATACACACACACACACATTCAGCTTTATATATTAGATATATACATATAATCTACCGGACTGTATACGGCCTGACTGTATTTATTCACCTGACTGTACACAACCAGACTGTATATATACACCTGACTGCATATATATATATATATATATACCTGACTGTATGATTACACTAACAGGACATCGATCTGCCATACTTAAAGTCCCTGACAGATGTTCTGTCGCTTATCCATGTTATGTAAATAAAAGCTTATAACCTGACTTTAAATTCATCCATTGGTTTTATAAATTACTCTTTTGAAAGCTGAAACCCTCCCAAATTTGGTTTAGGTTATGAAAATAAAGTTGCTGCAAAGCTGAAATATTGATCATTTAATGAACACAGAAAAATCAGATTTCGGCAAGACAAAAGTTTTGTCGACTTGTCATATAATGCACCCAATCCTAGTTTCCATGCTCACCTGTGCTCACTAAATGATTGGTTACTGTAATTAGTGGGTGTATAAAAAGAAACCCAGCGCCCCAGACCTTCAGCTGAACTGAAACTTGACCTCTGACAAAATGCCAAAAATCCACCCTGTGGCCAAAGCCTTGATTATCAAGAGGCTGAAGACCAGATCCACTGCAGAGGTGGCTGGCACCTTTAATGTGTCTCAGCATCAAGTAAAAAGAATTAAAAAAAGATTTGAAGAGACTTGAGATGTTTTTGACAAGCCCAGGTCCGGCAGACCCCACAAGACAACTGCTCAGGAGCAACGTTTGTTGGGTAGAAAATCCAAAGCCAGCCCCTCTTCCACTGCAGCAGAGCTCCAACAGGCCTGGTCACCTCAAGTCCCTGTGTCAACTAGAACAGTTTATAGGATTCTGTCTTCAAATGGCCTCCATGGTCGAATCAGTGCCCAGAAGCCAGCACTAAACAAAAGGCAATTAAAAAAACGTGTGGCATTTGCCAAGTCCCACAGCCTGCTAAAAAGATGGACGCTAGAAAAGTGGCAGAGGGTGGATTTCTCTGATGAATCTTCAGTTGAATTACACCACAGCCGCCGCAAATACTGCAGGAGACCTACTGGAGCCTGTATGGATCCAGAAAACAGTTAAGTTTGGTGGTGGAAAGATCATGGTCTGGGGTTACATTCAGTATGGGGTGTGCGAAACATTTGCAAGGTGGAAGGCAATATCAATAACCTAAAATATCAAGAAGTATTAGCTACCTCTTACATTCCCAATCATAAAAGGGGTCAAATTCTGCAGCAGGATGGTGCTTCATCTCATACATCCATCTCCACAACAAAGCTCCTCCTGGCAAAGAAGATCAAGGTGCTCAAGGACTGGCCAGCCCAGTCACCAGACATGAACATCATTGAGCATGTTTGGGGTAGGATGAAAGAAGAGGCTTGGAAGACAAAACCAAAGAATCTAGATGAACTCTGGGAGGCATGTAAGACTGCATTCTTTGCTATTCCTGATGACTTCATCAATAAATTGTATGAATCATTTTTGAACCACATGGATGCAGTCCTTCAAGCTCATGGAAGTCACACAAAATATTAAATATGGCTCTAATAGCACCACAACTTCATTAACCAATCTTATGCAACATATCTTTTTATTAGAAGTTAATTACTTGTTTGAATTTCACATTACTTTCTGTAGGCGACAAAACTTTTGTCTTGTCAAAATCTGACCTTTCTGTGTTCATTAAATGATCCATATTTCAGCTTTGAAGCAACTTTATTTTCATAACCTAAACCAAATTTGGGTGGGTTTCAGCTTTCAAAAGAGTAATTTATGAAACCAATGGATGAATTCAAAGTCAGGTTATAAGCTTTTATTTACATAACATGGATAAGCGACAGAACTTTTGTCAGGGACTGTACTTTTGAACAAAAGATTAAGAACAAGGAGAATCAGGAAGGAAAGAAGATTTGGGGTGAAGAAATAATTCAGACCACAGCGGCACAACATTTATTTGTAGCAGGTGATGCTGTATGTGATGTTAGGTGGATGATAGCTGAGGACGTGTGTGGTAGATACCCAGCAGATTGGAGCCCATTTATTACATCAGGAATCGAGTTGGATATTTAACCCCTTCAGCCCCCAGCCTGTTTTCACCTTAAAGACCCGGCCATTTTTTGCAATTTTGACCAGTGTCACTTTGACGGGTTATAACTCTGGAACACTTCAACGGATCCTGGCGATTCTGAGATTGTTTTTTCGTGACATATTGTACTTCATGTCAGTGGTAAATTTAGGCAGATATGTTTTGCGTTTATTTGTGAAAATTTCGGAAATTTGGCGAAAATTTTGAAAATTTTGCAATTTTCAAAATTTGAAATTTTATGCCCATAAATCTGAGAGATATGTCACACAAAAAAGTTACTAAATAACATTTCCCACTTGTCTACTTTACATCAGCGCAATTTTTGAAAAAAAAAAAATTCCGTTAGGAAGTTAGAAGGGTTCAAAGTTCATCACCAATTTCTCATTTTTCCAACAAAATTTACAAAAAAAAATTTTTTAGGTACCACATCACATTTGGAGTGATTTGAGAAACCTAGGCGACAGAAAATACCCAAAAGTGACCCAATTCTAAAATCTGCACCCCTCACTCTGCTCAAAACCACATCCAAGAAGTTTATTAACCCTTTAGGAGCTTCACAGCAACCAAAGCAATGTAGACGAAAAAATGAAAATTTTACTTTTTTAACACAAAAATGTTACTTTAGCCATAAAAATTAGTATTTTCACAAGGGTATCAGGAAAAATGCATCATAAAATGTATCGTGCATTTTCTCCTGAGTACGCAGATACCCCATATGTGGTGGAAATCAAATGTTTGGGCACACAGCAGGACTCAGAAGGCAAGGAGCGCCATTTGAATTTTTGAGTGCAAAATTAGCTGCACTCATTAGCGGACGCCATGTCGGGTTTGAAGACTCCCCGAGGTGCCTAAACAATGGAGCTCCCCCATAAGTGACCCCATTTTGGAAACTAGAGCCCTCAAATATTTTTTCTAGATGTTTTATGTGCACTTTGAACCCCTGGGGGCTTCACAGAAGTTTATAACGTTGAGCCGTGAAAAGAAAAAAAATTTTTTTTACCACAAAACTGTTGCTTCAACCAGGTAGCTTTTTTTATCACAAGGGTATCAGGAAAAAATGCACCATAAAATGTATTGTGCATTTTCTCCTGAGTACGCAGATACCCCATATGTGGTGGAAATCAAATGTTTGGGCGCACGGCAGGACTCGGAAGGCAAGGAGCGCCATTTCACAGCAAAATTGGTTGGAATTATTAGCGGACGCTATGTTGCGTTTGGAGACCCCCTGAAGTGCCTAAACAATGGAGCTCCCCCACAATTGACCCCATTTTGGAAACTAGACCCCTCATGGAATTTATCTAGCTGTTTAGGGAGCACTTTGAACCCCTGGAGGCTTCACAAACGTTTGTAATGTTGAGCCGTGAAAATATTTTATTTTTTTTACCACAAAATTGTTTTTTCAAACAGGTAGCTTTTTTTCCACAAGGGTATCAGGAAAAAATGCACCATAAAATGTATTGTGCAATTTCTCCTGAGTACGACGATACCTCATATGTGGTGGAAATCAATTGTTTGGGCGTACGGCGGGGCTCAGAAGAGAAGGAGCGCCATTTCACAGAAAAATTGATTGGAATTATTAGCAGACGCCATGTTTCATTTGGAGACCCCCTGAGGTGCCTAAACAATGGAGCTCCCCCACATGTGATCCCATTTTGGAAACTAGACCCCCCCCCCATACAAAAAAAATTAGTTTGGCGAAATAAAAAATACAGACATCAGTAGAAACAAAAAAAAAAATGAGCGCCTGCCAAGACCAGTGCCAAACGTGAGAGCAATGCACGAGTCTCGCATCGCATCATCCACTGCAGTCTGGAAGCGAGCAACTGCGCTGGATAATGCGATGCGAGAGGGCGGGGCGGCAGATGAGAAAGGGCGCAGCGGATGGAAGATGGGAAAGGGCGCAGCGGATGGAGGAGCGGCAGAGGATGGGAAAGGGCGCAGCGGATGGATGATGGGAAATGGCGCAGCGGATGGAGGAGCGGCAGAGGATGGGGGGGGGGTGAGATGGGGATACCTACCTTACAGGATGGATCTAGGCAGCAGGATCACAGCAGACAGAAGAGGCAGCAGATGAAGGAGGCAACAGATCGAGGAGGGTGAGAGGGGGCAGTAGATGGAAAATGGGAGAGAGCAGGCAGCAGATCGGGGAGGGGGGCAGAGTCTGATGGGAGAGAGAGATGGCACATGTAGGGGAAGGGAGGGGGGCTTGCAGCACATGTAGGGGGAGGGAGGGGGGCTTGCAGCACATGTAGGGGGAGGGAGGGGGGCTTGCAGCACATGTAGGGGGAGGGAGGGGGGCTTGCAGCACATGTAGGGGAAGGGAGGGGGGCTTGCAGCACATGTAGGGGGAGGGAGGGGGGCTTGCAGCACATGTAGGGGGAGGGAGGGGGGCTTGCAGCACATGTAGGGGGAGGGAGGGGGGCTTGCAGCACATGTGGGGGGAGGGAGGGGGGCTTGCAGCACATGTAGGGGGAGGGAGGGGGGCTTGCAGCACATGTAGGGGGAGGGGGGAGGGAGGGGGGCTTGCAGCACATGTAGGGGGAGGGAGGGGGGCTTGCAGCACATGTAGGGGGAGGGAGGGGGGCTTGCAGCACATGTAGGGGGAGGGTGGCTGGCTTGCAGCACATGTAGGGGGAGGGTGGCTTGCAGCACATGTAGGGGGAGGGTGGCTTGCAGCACATGTGCTGCAAGCCAGCCATCCTCCCCCCACATGTGCTGCAAGCCAGCCAGCCACCCTCCCCCCACATGTGCTGCAAGCCAGCCAGCCACCCTCCCCCCACATGTGCTGCAAGCCAGCCACCCTCCCCCCACATGTGCTGCAAGCCAGCCACCCTCCCCCCACATGTGCTGCAAGCCAGCCACCCTCCCCCCACGTGGGGGGAGGGTGGCTTGCAGCACATGGAGGGATAGGTGGTGTGGTGATGGAGAAGGGGCAGCCGATGAAGGAGGCGGCGGCCGCCGCCGATCGGGGGCAGCAGCGGCTGAAAAAGGTGGGTGCGACGGCGGCGGGGACAGTGGCAAGCATGGCGGCGGGGACGGCGGTGGATCGGGAGCGGCGGCGGGGACGGCGGTGGATCGGGAGTATGGCGGCGGGGACGGCGGTGGATCGGGAGCGGCGGCGGAGACAGCGGTGCAGCGGGAGCATGGCGGCGGGGACGGCGGTGGATCGGGAGCGGCGGCGGAGACAGCGGTGCAGCGGGAGCATGGCGGCGGGGACGGCGGTGGATCGGGAGCGGCGGCGGAGACAGCGGTGCAGCGGGAGCATGGCGGCGGGGACGGCGGTGCAGCAGGAGCATGGCGGCGGGGACGGCGGTGCAGCGGGAGCATGGCGGCGGGGACGGCGGTGGATCGGGAGCGGCGGCGGAGACAGCGGTGCAGCGGGAGCATGGCGGCGGGGACGGCGGTGGATCGGGAGCGGCGGTGGAGACAGCGGTGCAGCGGGAGCATGGCGGCGGGGACGGCGGTGCAGCGGGAGCATGGCGGCGGGGACGGCGGTGCAGCGGGAGCATGGCGGCGGGGACGGCGGAGCAGCGGGAGCATGGCGGCGGGGACGGCGGTGGATCGGGAGCGGCGGCGGAGACAGCGGTGCAGCGGGAGCATGGCGGCGGGGACGGCGGTGGATCGGGAGCTGCGGCGGAGACAGCGGTGCAGCGGGAGCATGGCGGCGGAGACAGCGGTGGAGCGGGAGCATGGCGGCGGAGACAGCGGTGCATCGGGAGCATGGCGGCGGGGACAGCGGTGAAGCGGCAGCAGCGGCGGGGCGATCGGAGACAGCGGCAGCAGCGGCGGGGCGATCGGAGACAGCGGCGGGGACAGCGGTGAAGCGGGAGCAGCGGCGGGGCGATCGGAGACAGCGGCGGTGAAGCGGGAGCAGCGGCGGGGCGATCGGAGACAGCGGCGGTGAAGCGGGAGCAGCGGCGGGGACAGCGGTGAAGCGGGAGCAGCGGCGGGGCGATCGGGGACAGGGGCGGGCGGCGGGGCGATCGGGGACAGGGGCGGGCGGCGGGGACAACAACTTACCGCTCTCCTCGGCTTCCAGGGACGATCACAGGCCGCAGATCCACATTGATTGGAGAGAGCGGTCACAAGACCGGTCTCTCCAATCAGAGCTGGGG
Source organism: Anomaloglossus baeobatrachus (assembly GCF_048569485.1). Lineage (NCBI taxonomy): Eukaryota > Metazoa > Chordata > Amphibia > Anura > Aromobatidae > Anomaloglossus > Anomaloglossus baeobatrachus. The sequence continues at coordinate 66,503,472 of NC_134364.1, read as the reverse complement.
GCGGGTGAAGCATCGATCACCCAGCTCCAGCCAATGGCCAGTGCTACAGCAGCACTGATCAGGGCTGAATTTCAATGTTCCAGCCATTTTCAATGGCTGGAACATTACAGTGGCTGTAATTGGCTGAGCGGCGTTCGTCAGCCAATCACAGCCTCTGTAGGTTCGGGGAGGAGGCACCACCCCTCCTGAGGTCAGGCAGAGGTCCCCTCCTTCCCGAATCCACCGTTTAAGTAAATAAATTTCACTCCCCGGGGCTCCGGGACCGCGATTTCGCCAGGACGTACTGAGTACGTCATGGGTCCTTTAGCACCATGTCACCATGACGTACTCAGTACGTCCAAGGTCGTTAAGGGGTTAAGCTGAATATTCTGAATCCAAAAAGTGTAAGTGGTGTGAATGCAGATATTTTTATATAGAGGGCATTTTACTAACACTCTTATTTTTAAGGGTTCCGTGTCGGGATGTGCTGCAGAAGACGGGAGAAGATGGAAATCTGCAGAGACAAGCTGTGGATGTGAAAAGACATCATGGTGTGTGGACAAAAAGGAGGTGAAATGAAAGAGAACGACTCCAATCAGAAAAAACATCAACTACAAAGTAACTGGATGTAAATCTTTATTTTTCATAGTACATCTCATCATCAGGGGTATACATAGAAATCATGAGTGTGGTAGATCCACTCACTCAGCTGCAGTATGAGGTAGACACAGGAATGCTTCTTGGTTTAAATTTCAGCTGCTTTATTAGCTCCATAAACCAGCCTAAACAAAATAAAACAAAACAGCCTTACCGGCATAAAAGAAAACAAAACCTCATGTATTAAGTCCATACACTGCGAGTTCAGCCCACTAAAGTTTGGGGTTCCACACCGTTCACAGAGAGGAGGAACTGCTTCCTCCAACACAGAACACACAGTACAGTGATTGTGTCCAGAGGCCTGGCTGTTACTTCTTGGACCACACCCCGAGGTGGAGGTATGGTGAACAGCCGTCCCACCCATCTTTTTAGCTGTTCACAAAAACCCGGCCCAGTTAAATGCAATTTAACCCTCTCAGCACCTAGTATGCTGGAGCATTACATCCAGGTTCACATCACTGATTTTAATAGTCTCAGTGACACATACCTCCCCCTCTTGCACTTTACCAACGATCATATCACATGGGGATGGGGGTCATCCTCATATGGATACAATGAGATCGTCGTACAAGCCAAGGTCAGAGCCAGGAGGTAACGTAGTACAAGGGAGCAGATGGAATCAGAGTCAAGTGAGAGCCGAAGGTCAGAAGCCAGGAGGTGTCGTCAGAAGCCAGAGGAGAACAGAGCCGATGTCAAATAACAAGCCGAAGACAGATACCGGGAGAGCAAGTCAGTAGGGGGAGGGTATGGAGACAAAACAACAAATCAGGGAGCAGGAGAGGGAGACAGGGAGGTCGGACAAAAGGGAGAGGATGAGGACTGGGTAGCAGTTCATCTGCTCAATAGTATACAAGGGTTCGCCATTCGCCATGGTCATATACACGTACCGGAGGATAAAAGCGCATGTTGGGGTCATCCGTTAGCACTTCAATATCACCAATGCCTTCTAAATATGCAGAGACCAGATATTTAGCCGTGGTGTTCATGTGCCTGCACCAAGGACATGTGATGTTGTACTGAAGCCATTGTCCTATGCATGGTAGTTGAAAAAAGTGGCCGCACTCCATATAGCTGATGGCATCTCCAGTGACAAGGTCTTCCAAGCAGATGTGGAAGGATTCCAGGGGATCCTCCGCCGATCGTATGGCTGTAGGCAGTGTGAGTCTTGACGGATTGATGACTTCAGGATAGGTGTTATTTTGGAATGGGTTCCACAGCCGATACCTCTCCGGTGATGGTGGTGGTGAAGGTGGTGGTGGAGGGGATGGTGGTGGTGGAGGTGATGGTGGTGGTGGTTGTGGGAGCCTCCTATTTCTCCGCCTCCTAGGTGTAATTGGGGCAATATCCACTCTTCTTTGTCTTGCAAACCTGACTCTCGTCCTGTGCGCAATCGGGGAGTCCTCCCTGCTGCGCTGCGATGTTCCTGTGTGAAAAAGAGAAACAGCACACATATAAACACTTTAATCTGGCGAATATTATACTCTATGAGGAACACATATTTTACACACCTGTACATAGACATATTAGGGGCTTTTTATGCCCTTCCTCGTCTTACCTGATATAGAAGAACGAGCAGGTCCATGTGATGATGGTTCATCTCGAACATGGTAATGATGATAATTGCCCTGAGAATCTATATTGGGCCAAGATGAAGGAGATCCTTCGGCCTCGAGAAAACTTCAGGACTTCAAGCTAAGGTTCTGGTCAATATAAATACTCTGATTTTGTCAAATAAACAACTAAATCAAAGATAGCACTCACTAAAGAAAATTCTCCTACGTGAGTGCACCGATCAACGGAACAGCAGCCCCTATAATAATGGAGGCCATTATGATGTTATAACATCACATTACATCACAGTCCATGCTCCGTGCTCCATCATGTGTCCTAATGTCACTACCTCACTGCCGACCTTATAATGCAGCGCCGGACCACAGACTGTAGCTATATATAATGCTGTGTATTTATGGGATATATGAAATTATTAATAATTTCTACAAAACAAAAAAATAAATATTTTAATATCAACCCCTTTAGGATCTGGTGTTTGTCCTGAGATCCATAACTTCTTTTATTTTTCGTTCATATAGCCACATGAGGGTTTGTCCTTTGTGGGACAAGTTATAGGTTTGGCCGACACCAGCGCTTTGTATAGTAAAAAGTATGGAAAGCGAGAAAAAATAGTGTGATAAAATTGTAAAACCCCCCACACACAATTCCACCACCATTTCTTAGCATTCATTATTTGGAAAAATTGACCGGGCAACACGATTCTCCAGCTTCCAAACTTGTCCTGTTTTATTTATATTTTTTTTTTTAATTTTTATTTTTGTTGAAAAAAAATCAGAAATTAAAAAAAAAAGTTTGTGGCGCCATTTTCTGAGCCCTGTAACTTATCGAGCTGCGTGAGGGTTTGTTTTTGTTTTGTTTTTTTGCAATCTGAGTAGCGGGAATTTATCGACACCATTCACATTTTGATATGTCATTTTTCATTAAAGAGCAGCGGCTAAGCATTGCTAATTCTAGTGTTATAATTGTTTTTTTCTTTTCGAAGTTAAAAGTATGGGGTAAATATATTTATTTTTTAATACATCAGACTTTTTCAGATACAATAAATAAATAGATACACTTTTATACAATTTAGATACAATAAATTAAAAAAAAAGTATATATTTTTTTTATTTATGAATGGGAAATGGCAGATGATTTAAGCTTTTATTTATTGTTTATTTTTTTATATAAATTTTTCTTTGTATTTTTCCTTTAATTTTTAATCTACCGAAGGACATAAGTCTCTTAACTTCTTTTCAGCATCAAGGAAAACACATTTGATGAATACTGCCCCATATAAAGGTGGTGTCACCATTCCTCTGTGCAGAGCATCTTGTACACTAGAAGCTGCTCTCCTGTGTTTTCCTGGGCTTCTGGCTGGCAGGTTGATTGACAGCGCTGGCTTCCAGGCTGGTTCTGGGAGGTGATGATTGCTCAGGTGTTTCGTCTTCTGGGTAATGGCTCTATTTCTTTAGTGAGCATGCTCTTCCAGAACCTTGCCAGTCATCCATTCTGGTCCAATTGTTGTGCTGTTGGCCTGAGTGCCTGCCTATGTTCTAATCTTGGTTTCCTGGCCACAAACTCTTGTTTGACTCCTGTAATCTCACTCCCTGTTCCTGTTAGCAAAAACTGTGGAAAGAAAGCGCACATAGGGTTTTAACCGATAGATATAGGTGCAGGGAATAGGACAGGTACTCACCTGCTTCAGTTGTGACAGGCACAACTCCTTGTCAGCATGGAATAAATGAATACAAAAGTGGTCAGCTGCAGCCCCGATATTGCAACAGGATGGGGGATGATCAAAAGAAATCGGGTTAAATGCTGCGCTAAAAACCACAATCCAAAGATATATCGTGAATTCCTTTTCTTTATTTTCACAGGTCAACGCGTTTCAAAGGCATCTCCACCTTCTTCATCAGGACAAAAGTCAGAAAGGAACAGCATAACACATGCTGCATGCAGAGGATATATATATATATACAACTGAAGTAGTCACGTTTACAGAGATGACGTCAGCTGGCTGATGACTAAGAGTCACATTGGCCTTCCCCATGCGACTCTTAGTCATCAGCCAGCTGACGTCATCTCTGTAAACGTGGCTACTTCAGTTGTATATATATATATATATCCTCTGCATGCAGCATGTGTTATGCTGTTCCTTTCTGACTTTTGTCCTGATGAAGAAGGTGGAGATGCCTTTGAAACGCGTTGACCTGTGAAAATAAAGAAAAGGAATTCACGATATATCTTTGGATTGTGGTTTTTAGCGCAGCATTTAACCCGATTTCTTTTGATCATCCCCCCTCCCTGTTCCTGTTGTGACCTCCCGGCTTTTGACCTCGGACCGTTACCTGATCACGTCTCAGTTTACTCCCTGAATCCATTACGTGTCTTCTTGGAATTCTGAGCCTCAGATAGTGACCTTACTATGCCTCTGTGTCCATACGTGTCCTCTTGGTACCAGACCCCGACTTTTCCTGACTACCTACCATTTGTACTACTCGTAAGTAGTGAGTAGCATCACAGGTGGATCATCTAATGATAACCTGTTTCCCCGAAAATAAGCCCTAGTGTGATTTGGGTGGCTTTTTTGAGTATATTTAAAATATAAGTCCTACTCCAAAAATAAGCCCTAGTTGCAGTTCCATAATGAAGTGTCCAAGCAGCTAAAAAAGTTAAAGAATACGGCAGGACTCTTCATTGAAGAAAACAGACAATCCCAAAAGAAAGCAGACACCCCTCCCACCCACCCCACCCCAAAAAAAATCACACTCACCAGATCCCAACCAGTTACATTTGTCAAGTGCCAGTGGTGGATGAACTCTCACACATAGCTCTGCATCACTCTCAGGTCCCTCGCTGTTCCAGCTCCATTGCACTGCAGCTTTCACAAACAAATTGGGTACCAGTATCAGTGATACTGCTTCCAGTCACCAGGGGGAGGCAACTACTGTAGAACTCAAGGGGAACTGCCAGATCTGCATGTGAGAGCCTATTCACTTGCCAACAACAATTGTTTGCGGTGTGGTAAGTGGGATTCTTTTAGGGGTGTCTGCTTTCTTTTGGAGGTAAACTTATCAGTACATAGAGAATAATATAATAATAATAATAATAATATAAATAATAAAGACCCTGTTTTATTGTCGGGGGAGAACGGTAATTGATCTGATAGCAAACAGAGAGGAAACCATTGAAAGGAAGAATAATATAAAACAAATATTACAGTGCATATAGGAAACACAAGCTGTAGGGAGAGGTGAGGGTGATAAATAGGTAATGGTGTTGTAGCGATTATGTCAAGAATGGGTTAAATGTTTATTAAGAGGATAATATACCAGACATAGAAGTCACTGACAATACATTTCAGCACAGTTCTCGAGGTCCTAATAGTTATCCATTGTCCCTATTTCTGTTCCTATACCCCGGGCCACTGCCTTTTAAAATAATAAAGCCTCTTCTGCTGATTATTATCTTGATTATTTGCTGAATTTGATCTACTTGATGTGATCCCTATTTAAGACCTATCTGACCATCTCATCACTAGATCCCTGAGGAAGCCAGAAGTGTGGCGATACGCGTGGGGTGATATTGCCCCTCTCCTTCTGCCTGTTCATCTTTAGACCAGGTTATGTGCACGCAGCGCTCATCTTTTGCCTTTATCAGTGGTTGATTCCCACTTATTTCATCTGCTTATTGTTTCCTTCATTAATTCGGATATGCTTTTGGTCAGTTTTGTTTAGGTGTAGCACTTGCATTTTATTATATAACTTTTCATCATGACACATTTATGACTTACTGTATGTTTTATTTCATAAAAGCATCAAATTATAAGATGCACCCTAAATTTAGAGATAAAAAGGGGTCCATTTTACAATCTGGTGATCTCTTACCGGGAGGATATGGCAGCGGTGGTGGTTCGGGGTCACAGGAGGCAGGGGTGGTGGAGCAGGTAGGCAACTTCCAGAAACTGTTGGTGGTGCGGGCTTCAAAGAAACGGGACCTGGAGTCGGCGCGTGGGGAGATTGTGCTATCGGCTCACTGACAAGCTAAGATCTCATCTGCGCATGCACCACCTCCAGGCGCCATTTTCCTTAAGTCCACTGCTGGAAGATCAATGGGCTGGAGGCGGCGTGTGCGCAGATGAGACCTTGAGCTGAGATCTCCATCTGCGTACGCACCGACTCCGGGCGCCATTATTTGAAGTCCGCACCGCCAACATTTTCAGGATGAATTGGTGAAAATTCCTACACATACCTCCAAAATCTTGTAGAAATCTTTCACAGATGAGAGGAAGCCTTTATAGCTTCAAAGAGAGACCAACTCCATATTAATGTCTATGGCTGTAGAATGGGAGATCATAAATGCCCTTGTAGGTGGAATGTGGATGTGTCCTAATAGTTCAGTTCATATACAGTTATGGCTGAAAGTGTTGACACCCTTGAAATTGTCCCAGAAAATGAAGTATTTCTGCCAGAAAATTATTGCAATTACATGTTTTGTTATGTACATGTATATTTCCTTTGTGTGTATTGGAACAACACAAAAAGACGGAGGGAAAAACAAGGGCAAATTTAACCTAATTTCACCCAAAACCCCCAAAATGGACCAGACAAAATTGTTGGTACCTTTCCAAAATTGTGGATAAACAACTTTGTTTCAAGCCTGTGATGCTCAATCATACTCAACTGTGTCAAGTAACAGGTGTGGGCAATATCAAAATCACACCTGAAACCAGATAAATAATGGAGAAGTTGACTCAATCTTTGCATTGTGTGTCTGTGGGTGCCACACTAAGCATGGAGAACAGAAAGAGGAGAGGAGAACGGTTTGAGTAAAATATCAACAATCTCAAGGTTACAGAATAATCTCCAGAGATCATGATGCTCCTTTGTCCACAATCTGCAACATACTCAAGAGGTTTACAACCCCTGCCACTGTACTATATACAGTATCTATCTATATATATATATATATATATATATATATATATATATATATATATATATACACATACATACATTTATACATTATACCTGCAGTGGAAAGCAGCTTAGAGAACAGGTCTTGGGGATCCTGCTATCAGTCATGGTAAGAGCTCCAGTAGACATGAGACATATGTATATATATATATATACTAGAAGGTGGCCCGATTCTACGCATCGGGTATTCTAGAATTTACGTATTGTGTAGTTCATGTATGATTTTTGTTATATATATATATATATATATATATATATATATATATAGATGTTGTTGTGTGTAGTTACCAAGTGTTTGTGTAGGGCGCTGTACATGTTCTGAGTGTCGCGGGGGGTGAGAGCGGTGTTGTATGTGTGTTGCGTGTGTTGCGTTGTTTGTGGAGCGCTGTGTGTCTGTAGCGTTGTGTGTGTGTGTGTGTTGTGCGGTTTGTGTGTGTGTGGTGTGTTTTGGTGGGAGGTATGTTTTGAGCAATGTGTGTGTTGTGCAGCATGTGCGTATATTTGTGTGTGCAGCGTTGTCTGTGTGTGTGGGTGTCTGTGTAGGGCGTTGTTTGTGATTCCTAGTGTGTGTGTGTTGTGCAGTGCGCGTGTGTGTGTGTGTTGGGGGGAGGTGTGCACCTCCCATCGTGCTCCATCCCCCATGCTGCGCACCCCCCATCGTGCTGCATCCCCCATGCTGCGCACTCCCAAACGTGCTCCATCCGCCATGCTGCGCACTCCCAAACGTGGTCCATCCGCCATGCTGCGCACTCCCAAACGTGCTCCATCCGCCATGCTGCGCACTCCCAAACGTGCTCCATCCGCCATGCTGCGCACTCCCAAACGTGCTCCATCCGCCATGCTGCGCACTCCCAAACGTGGTCCATCCGCCATGCTGCGCACTCCCAAACGTGCTCCATCCGCCATGCTGCGCACTCCCAAACGTGCTCCATCCGCCATACTGCGCACTCCCAAACGTGCTCCATCCGCCATACTGCGCACTCCCCATCGTGCACCATCCGGCATGCTGCGCACTCCCAAACGTGCTCCATCCGTCATGCTGCGCACTCCCAAACGTGCTCCATCCGTCATGCTGCGCACTCCCAAACGTGCTCCATCCGCCATGCTGCGCACTCCCAAACGTGGTCCATCCGCCATGCTGCGCACTCCCAAACGTGCTCCATCCGGCATGCTGCGCACTCCCAAACGTGCTCCATCCGCCATGCTGCGCACTCCCAAACGTGCTCCATCCGCCATGCTGCGCACTCCCAAACGTGCTCCATCCGCCATGCTGCGCACTCCCAAACGTGCTCCATCCGCCATGCTGCGCACTCCCAAACGTGGTCCATCCGCCATGCTGCGCACTCCCAAACGTGCTCCATCCGCCATGCTGCGCACTCCCAAACGTGCTCCATCCGCCATACTGCGCACTCCCAAACGTGCTCCATCCGCCATACTGCGCACTCCCCATCGTGCACCATCCGGCATGCTGCGCACTCCCAAACGTGCTCCATCCGTCATGCTGCGCACTCCCAAACGTGCTCCATCCGTCATGCTGCGCACTCCCAAACGTGCTCCATCCGCCATGCTGCGCACTCCCAAACGTGCTCCATCCGCCATGCTGCGCACCCCCCATCATGCTCCATCCGCTTGGGAGTGCGCAGCATGCCGGATGGTGCACGATGGGGAGTGCGCAGTATGGCGGATGGAGCACGTTTGGGAGTGCGCAGTATGGCGGATGGAGCACGTTTGGGAGTGCGCAGCATGGCGGATGGACCACGTTTGGGAGTGCGCAGCATGGCGGATGGACCACGTTTGGGAGTGCGCAGCATGGCGGATGGACCACGTTTGGGAGTGCGCAGCATGGCGGATGGAGCACGTTTGGGAGTGCGCAGCATGGCGGATGGAGCACGTTTGGGAGTGCGCAGCATGGCGGATGGAGCATGATGGGGGGTGCGCAGCATGGCGGATGGAGCACGTTTGGGAGTGCGCAGCATGGCGGATGGAGCACTTTTGGGAGTGTGCAGCATGGCGGATAGAGCACGATGGGGAGTGCGCAGCATGGCGGATGGAGCACGTTTGGGAGTGCGCAGCATGGGGGATGGAGCACGTTTGGGAGTGTGCAGCATGGCGGATAGAGCACGATGGGGAGTGCGCAGTATGGCGGATGGAGCACGTTTGGGAGTGCGCAGCATGGCGGATGGAGCACGTTTGGGAGTGTGCAGCATGGCGGATAGAGCACGATGGGGAGTGCGCAGCATGGCGGATGGAGCACGTTTGGGAGTGCGCAGCATGGGGGATGCAGCACGATGGGGAGTGCGCAGTATGGCGGATGGAGCACGTTTGCTCAGCCTCTCTCCTTCCAGCCTCCCTCAGCATCAGCCTCCCCCTCCCAGCCTTCCCCAAGATCAGCCTCTCTGCTCCCAGCCTCCTCCAGCACGCCGTGCTCCTCTGCCGACACTCACCCACACAACCGATCGCATCCACTCACCCACACAACCGATCGCATCCACTCACCCACACAACCGATCGCATCCACTCACACACACAACCGATCGCATCCACTCACACACACAACCGATTGCATGCACTCACACACACAACCGATCGCATCCACTCACACACACAACCGATCGCATCCACTCACACACACAACCGATCGCATCCACTCACACACACCCGATCGCATACACTCACACACACAGACACTGACGATATTGCACATACGCGCTGATACTCACAACATCCGGGGATATCACATGCTTCTGGCCATGTGATCCTCCGTCAGGTCCTGGAAGCTCACAGCACAATATCGCCGCCGAGAAGCAAGCGATATCCCAGGATGTTGTGAGTATTTGGATGCGATGTGATGTGTGAGGTATGTGTGAGTGTGATCTGATTTGTGTGTGTGTGTGTGCTGTTATGTGTGTGCTGTTATGTGTCTGTATTTTCCGCAGCTGCAGGACCTTGATGTGTGGATGCGATGTGATGTGTGTGTGAGGTGTGTATGAGAGTGAGTGTGAGCCGGTGTACACTGGTAACTATGATACACATCGGGTAACTAAGGGACCTTAGTTACCCGATGTGTATAATGGTTACCAGCTTTCACGGCCTCCGTTAAGATCCCAGCATCGCAAGGTTATGTCTGGCGCTGCCGGGATCCTGACGGAGCCGGTGTAGAAGCAAGCGATATCCCAGCATGTTGTGATGTGTGGATGTGATGTGTGAGGTGAGTGTGAGAGTGAGTGTGATCTGATGTGTGTGTGTACTCACCTGGGAATCGGAGCCCCGTGTCAGTTAGGCCAGAGCGAGCGTGCATTGCGTGAGGGGGGCGGGGCCTGCAGAGAGCCGGGGCGAGAGGCCAATCCGTGTGGGGGGGCGGGGCCATGGCGAGCCCAGCGGCCAATCAGCTTTGTGTCACCGTAAGGACACAATTTCGGAGCATGACAGACAGACAGATAGACAGACAGATAGACAGACAGACAGACAGACAGACAGACAGACAGAATAAGGCAATTATATATATAGATGTTGTTGTGTGTAGTTACCAAGTGTTTGTGTAGGGCGCTGTACATGTTCTGAGTGTCGCGGGGGGTGAGAGCGGTGTTGTATGTGTGTTGCGTGTGTTGCGTTGTTTGTGGAGCGCTGTGTGTCTGTAGCGTTGTGTGTGTGTGTGTGTGTGTGTTGTGCGGTTTGTGTGTGTGTGGTGTGTTTTGGGGGGAGGTATGTTTTGAGCAATGTGTGTGTTGTGCAGCATGTGCGTATATTTGTGTGTGCAGCGTTGTCTGTGTGTGGGTGTCTGTGTAGGGCGTTGTTTGTGATTCCTAGTGTGTGTGTGTTGTGCAGTGCACGTGTGTGTGTGTGTTGGGGGGAGGTGTGCACCTCCCATCGTGCTCCATCCCCCATGCTGCGCACCCCCCATCGTGCTGCATCCCCCATGCTGCGCACTCCCAAACGTGCTCCATCCGCCATGCTGCGCACTCCCAAACGTGGTCCATCCGCCATGCTGCGCACTCCCAAACGTGCTCCATCCGCCATGCTGCGCACTCCCAAACGTGCTCCATCTGCCATGCTGCGCACTCCCAAACGTGCTCCATCCGCCATGCTGCGCACTCCCAAACGTGGTCCATCCGCCATGCTGCGCACTCCCAAACGTGCTCCATCCGCCATGCTGCGCACTCCCAAACGTGCTCCATCCGCCATACTGCGCACTCCCAAACGTGCTCCATCCGCCATACTGCGCACTCCCCATCGTGCACCATCCGGCATGCTGCGCACTCCCAAACGTGCTCCATCCGTCATGCTGCGCACTCCCAAACGTGCTCCATCCGTCATGCTGCGCACTCCCAAACGTGCTCCATCCGCCATGCTGCGCACTCCCAAACGTGCTCCATCCGCCATGCTGCGCACCCCCCATCATGCTCCATCCGCTTGGGAGTGCGCAGCATGCCGGATGGTGCACGATGGGGAGTGCGCAGTATGGCGGATGGAGCACGTTTGGGAGTGCGCAGTATGGCGGATGGAGCACGTTTGGGAGTGCGCAGCATGGCGGATGGACCACGTTTGGGAGTGCGCAGCATGGCGGATGGACCACGTTTGGGAGTGCGCAGCATGGCGGATGGACCACGTTTGGGAGTGCGCAGCATGGCGGATGGAGCACGTTTGGGAGTGCGCAGCATGGCGGATGGAGCACGTTTGGGAGTGCGCAGCATGGCGGATGGAGCATGATGGGGGGTGCGCAGCATGGCGGATGGAGCACGTTTGGGAGTGCGCAGCATGGCGGATGGAGCACTTTTGGGAGTGTGCAGCATGGCGGATAGAGCACGATGGGGAGTGCGCAGCATGGCGGATGGAGCACGTTTGGGAGTGCGCAGCATGGGGGATGGAGCACGTTTGGGAGTGTGCAGCATGGCGGATAGAGCACGATGGGGAGTGCGCAGTATGGCGGATGGAGCACGTTTGGGAGTGCGCAGCATGGCGGATGGAGCACGTTTGGGAGTGTGCAGCATGGCGGATAGAGCACGATGGGGAGTGCGCAGCATGGCGGATGGAGCACGTTTGGGAGTGCGCAGCATGGGGGATGCAGCACGATGGGGAGTGCGCAGTATGGCGGATGGAGCACGTTTGCTCAGCCTCTCTCCTTCCAGCCTCCCTCAGCATCAGCCTCCCCCTCCCAGCCTTCCCCAAGATCAGCCTCTCTGCTCCCAGCCTCCTCCAGCACGCCGTGCTCCTCTGCCGACACTCACCCACACAACCGATCGCATCCACTCACCCACACAACCGATCGCATCCACTCACCCACACAACCGATCGCATCCACTCACACACACAACCGATCGCATCCACTCACACACACAACCGATCGCATGCACTCACACACACAACCGATCGCATCCACTCACACACACAACCGATCGCATCCACTCACACACACAACCGATCGCATCCACTCACACACACCCGATCGCATACACTCACACACACAGACACTGACGATATTGCACATACGCGCTGATACTCACAACATCCGGGGATATCACATGCTTCTGGCCATGTGATCCTCCGTCAGGTCCTGGAAGCTCACAGCACAATATCGCCGCCGAGAAGCAAGCGATATCCCAGGATGTTGTGAGTATTTGGATGCGATGTGATGTGTGAGGTATGTGTGAGTGTGATCTGATTTGTGTGTGTGTGTGTGCTGTTATGTGTGTGCTGTTATGTGTCTGTATTTTCCGCAGCTGCAGGACCTTGATGTGTGGATGCGATGTGATGTGTGTGTGAGGTGTGTATGAGAGTGAGTGTGAGCCGGTGTACACTGGTAACTATGATACACATCGGGTAACTAAGGGACCTTAGTTACCCGATGTGTATAATGGTTACCAGCTTTCACGGCCTCCGTTAAGATCCCAGCATCGCAAGGTTATGTCTGGCGCTGCCGGGATCCTGACGGAGCCGGTGTAGAAGCAAGCGATATCCCAGCATGTTGTGATGTGTGGATGTGATGTGTGAGGTGAGTGTGAGAGTGAGTGTGATCTGATGTGTGTGTGTACTCACCTGGGAATCGGAGCCCCGTGTCAGTTAGGCCAGAGCGAGCGTGCATTGCGTGAGGGGGGCGGGGCCTGCAGAGAGCCGGGGCGAGAGGCCAATCCGTGTGGGGGGGCGGGGCCATGGCGAGCCCAGCGGCCAATCAGCTTTGTGTCACCGTAAGGACACAATTTCGGAGCATGACAGACAGACAGATAGACAGACAGATAGACAGACAGACAGACAGACAGACAGACAGACAGAATAAGGCAATTATATATATAGATATATATATATATATATACTGTATATACAATATGTTACCATTTTGCAAATGCTACCATTGCAACTAGACTCCATCCATGAGGATATTGTGTATTTTACGCCATTTCCACCCAATAATGTTGCTATAAAATGGACATTAAAACATTGGATCTTCACATCACATGCATTATGCACAGATGGGATGTTTTAATGTTTAATGGAAAACAAGACGGACTCTTCGTCGCATCGTTGTGCGTATGTAATCACGTCCTTCACGCGGTGTATATGTATATGTATATATTGTGATGTTCACATGTGTGTTGCCCAGGGATAGGGGGTACTCAGAGCCGGGCCAATGGGGTCGCTTCTAGAGGTATCACAGTGGCGTGACCCGGTCTGTGATCCCAGGCTCCACAACAAAAAAAAAGGGGAATATGTACAGGGGAGATTGTCTGTGACGCCACCCGTGGGTTGCGGTGATGAGATGGTGGCACCGCCGCTGCCTCTGTGGACCGTGCCCGGGACTGATGGTGCGGGGCAGCAAGGTGGAATCCCCTCCACGGGTAGGGGAGTTGTAGTCCCGGGGCCCAATTGGGAGTTGTGGTGGTGGCAGGGATTGCAGGGATCAGGAAACTCACAGTTCGGTTGTCCTGGTGTTGGATGAGGCTGCTTTCATGTGTAGGGTCAGGAAGCACAGAGTCCAGTACTTAACCAGAAATTGCTGGTGTCCGTAGGCCTTTGGTACTCGAGTGTTCGGATCCCACACCCGGTACACGAAGCAGGGTCCTCTCTCCTCTGCACTCCAGCTAAGAGTCACCTTCTCTGTTTCGGACGGGGAAAGTCACCTCTTTGCACAAGTCCGGGGTCCCGTGCACACTACTGGCGGGCCACTACCCTGCCCCGGTGCGTACAGACTGGATGTGTGGGGTGCCATCTTCTGGATTTTTTCCTTCGATTCTGTATAAGCTCTAATAAAAGATCCATCCTCGTTGAAGTGAATGTTTTCCATCGCTGTACTGGACGAGGCTATCCACACTGTCCAAGGTTTTAATATCTAGGCTTAGTGAGTCCATGCTGCCACTTGCTGCCTTCTTATCACTGGAACTAAGGGAAAACAATGAGATTAAAGGCTGAAGTTGGTATAACAAGAGGCATAATACATTTACTAAAAATTATCTCCATGGGAGAGCTGATAAACTCTACAATAGTGTGGATCGGACCGCGGAGATCCCTATAGAGCGCCATCAAGCTGCTCCATTACTGGTGTTGCAGTACTCAGCAGTCTGATACCTTCCTATCTACCGTAGTAGTTGTCATGTTTACTCGGATGGGTGCTTTCTTGGAGAAAGCCATGGCAAAACGTGTAAGGGTGTTTCATTGGTAAGGATTTTCAGCATTTGCATCGGTTTCCTATCAGTTACAATGTATGTGGTAGATTTATTTCTGTACATTTTTTTCTTGATATATTTATCATCTCTTCCTTTTTCAGTCACCGTTATATTATCTGGTTACTCTTGTGGGTACTATTTATCACTAAGGTTGATTGTTATATCATACTAGCTCTAGTACCCGGCGTTACCTGGGATAGTAACTGTCTCTCTCAGTCTCTGTCTGTCTGTGTTTTTCTGTCTGTGTCTGTCTGTCTCTGTCTGTCTCTTTCTGCCTGTCTCTTTCTGTCTGAGTCTGTTTGTCTGTCTGTCTGTCTGTCTCTGTCAGTGTGTCTGTCCCTGTCAGTCTGTTTCTGTCTGTCTGTCTCTCTCTATCTCTGTGTCTGTCTGTGTCTTTCTGTCTCTATCTTGTGTCTTTCTATCTCTGTGTCTGTCTGTCACTCTATCTGTGTCTGTCTGTCTGTCTCTTTCCCCGTCTGTCTCTTTCCCCGTCTATCTCTTTCCCCGTCTATCTCTGTCTCTCTCTTTCCCCGTCTTTCTCTTTCCCTGTCTCTGGCTCTTTTCCTGTCTCTGGCTCTTTCCCTGTCTGTCTCTCTCTCTGTCTGTCTCTTTCCCTGTCTGTATCTCTCTGTCTGTCTGTCTCTTTCCCTGTTTGTCTGCCTCTCTCTGTCTCTTTGACTGTCTGTCTCTCTCTGTCTCTTTCCCTGTCTGCCTCTTACTCTGTCTGTGCCTATGTCTGCCTGTCTCTGTCTGTCTCTGTCTGTGCCTATGTCTGTCTGTCTCTTTCGGTCTCTCTCTATCCATCTCCCCACCAACCTCTTATTGCCTTACACATAAGCTGCTTATACTAACAATTTATTTTGTTCCTATAGCAACCAATCACAGCTGCTATTGTTGAGGATAAGAATTAAATAACCAAATATACTTAATTCAGCCATTTCATAGACTCAGGGATATAGCTTAATAGATGTAAACTAACACACATAGTTCTGAATGCTTTTGTTCCTTACTAACACAATATATATATATATATATATATATATATACTGCATATTTAGTGATTTTCCTTACTACAGTATATACCAGCATATGTAACAAAGATGGCTGCTGCATCCTGGACAACTCCCAAAGAAGATGATGAGCAAAGGAATTTCTAAAGTTTGGACTGACCAATCCAGCAGAGACTATGCAAATTCCTTTATGTCCTGAGCCCCGACCTGCGATACTTGATTGGACTATACTTTGTCTACACCCTTTACTTCTCCTGAACTGTAAAAAGCTTTGGGAACAATAAACGGGCAGTAGCTCTAGCGTCCGTCATGGAGAAGGTTCATAACTGATTCAGTGTCCGTTATTGTTCTTTCTTACGTGCACACATGACTATCAATTGGACACGGAAGTCAGACCTTAAGAGACCCCTTGTAGTGTCATCCTCAACACTATTAATAACCTGTAGCTCCCAGCTCCATTGACTTTAATGGAGGCAGGTTTTTTGGAGCGTAACTGTAAAGTGCGGGGTTAAATTTTCCCGTGAAAACATAGTCTATGACGTTCCCTGAGTCACATGGGGTGTCTGTGCAAAATTTCGTGATTGTAAATGCAACGGTGCTGATTCCTTTAGCGAACATACATACATACACACACACACACACACACACACACACACACACACACACACATATACATACACACATACATACACACATACATACACACACATACAGTGGTGTAACTAGAGTTTGATGGGTCCTGGTGCAAAATTTGGACCGGGGCCCCCCCTCCACGTACACCGACACTTAGGGTACGGGAAAATGACACTGACACTCAGGGTACAGGATAATGACGCTGATACTTGGCTTTTACCCACAGCAACCAGGTTTCCCATGATCTGAAATCCCTCTATCAGCCCCCAGCTTTGCTATGCTCTTCTATACATCTTTCCCTCAGCACCCAGCTTTCCCATATCAGAGCATGGGAAAGCTGGGTGCTGAGAGAGATGTACAGCAGAGCATGGAAAAGCTGGGTGCTGAGAGAAGAGCCTTTTTCCCTCAGCACAAAACATTCCCATCCCATGCTTGTATCTTTTTCCCCCTCGTATATAATTCTCCAAATACTATAATGGCCCCCAGATAGCCTTCCATATAGTATAAAGGGTTCCACATAACCCTTCATATATTAGAATGGACCTCTGTAGTCCTCCATGTATTATAATGCATTTCCCATAGTTCACCATGTATTATAATTCACCCCATAGTACTCAATATATAATACTGCACCACATAGTCCTTCATATATTATAATTCACCCCATAGTTCACCATATATTATACTGCACAACATAGTCCTCCATATATTATACTGCACAACATAGTCCTCCATATATTATACTGCACCACATAGTCCTCCATATATTATAATGCACCTCATAGTCCTCCATGTATAAAGTAGCCCTCATAGCCCTCCAATTATTATAATGAATTTCCCATAATTCTCCATGTACAGTATTATAAATCACCCCATAGTTCTCCATATATTATACTGCACCACATAGTCCTCCATGTTTTATAACGCACCCCCATAGTTCATGTATAAGGTAGGCTCCATAGTCCTCCATATATTATAATGTAGCCCCCATAGTCCTATATGTATTATAATGCAGCCCCATAAATTTTCATTTTGTACTATGCAGCCCCATACTCCTTTATGTATAATGCACACCTACAGTCCATGTATAAGGTGTCCTTCATGTTTATTATGCAGCCCCATAGACCTCATGTATAATGCATTAATGCAGCCCCATAGACCTCCATGTATCTTGCAGCCCCATAGATCTCCATGTATCATGCAGCCAGCGCCCACAGGCCTCCATGTATCATGCAGCCAGCCCCCCCAGGGCCTTCATGTATCATGCAGCCAGCCCCCCTAGGGCCTCCATGTATCATGCAGCCAGGCCCCCCGTGCCTCCATGTATTATGTAGCCAGGCCCCCCAGGGCCTCCATGTGTCATGCAGCCATCCCCCCCAGGGCATCCATGTGTTATGCAGCCAGCCCCCCCAGGGCCTCCATGTGTCATGCAGCCAGCCCCCCCAGGGCATCCATGTGTTATGCAGCCAGCCCCCCCAGGGCCTCCATGTGTCATGCAGCCAGCCCCCCCAGGGCCTCTATGTGTCATGCAGCCAGCCCCCCCAGGGCCTCCATGTGTCATGCAGCCAGCCCCCCCAGGGCCTCCATGTGTCATGCAGCCAGCCCCCCAGGGCCTCCATGTGTCATGCAGCCAGCCCCCCCAGGGCCTCCATGTGTCATGCAGCCAGCCCCCCCAGGGCCTCCATGTGTCATGCAGCCAGGCCCCCCCACCAAGGCTTCCATGTGTCCTGCAGCTAGCTTCCCCATGTACTCATTGATTGATGAAAAAAAACAAAAAAAAAATAAACAAATACTCACCTGTCTTCTTCCACCGCTGCTCTGTCCTCACCTCTACTTGTTTCACTGCTGCTCGTCCTCACCTCTGTCCTCGTTCCCCCATGGCTCCGGTCGGCGTCCTCCCATCCTGCGCTCTGTGCACTCAGCACAGCAGTCGCACAGGAGTGATATCACCGCGCAGGCACGGGGGAAGAATGATGATGCAAAGAGCAGCGTCGGCCACTCTATGCAATATCATAGCAGTGTGCGATGCCAGGAGCCTGGTGCCGCTGCCGCTGACACCAGGCAGGGGGGCCTGTTGTCAGCGGCGGCTACCAGGTTATATAGCGGCCACGTGGTCTGCGGCAGAACAGCGCAGCACCTCACAGAAAGGAGCTGGCTGCTGATCTGCCAGGTGGCCGCGGGCCCCTAACCTCCCGGGCCCGGTCACAATGATGACCGCTGCAACCGCTGTAGTTACGCCCCTGCTCACATACATACATATACACACACACACACACATACATACACACACTAGCAGTGGTTTCCTAGCAGCTATTTTACCATGAAGTCCGGCTGCACAAAGTCTCCTCTTAACAGTTGTTCTAGAGATGAGAAGGTGTGTCCAAACTTCTGGTCTGTACTGTATATATACAGTATATATCTATAGATTTAGATTTTTTTTTTATCTTTCCAATTGTCTGCCATTACTTTTACAAATGCACAAAATTTAAAAAGCGATTTGGAGACCAGGGAACAGTTTCTATGTGATCGGAAGTTTTATTCCGAAGGCTGGCATTTTAATTTATTTTAGTTTATCGTGATCATTCTGCTGTGGATGAAAGATGCAGTTTATATTCTGAGATGAAAACCTGACCTAAAGAAAATCTGCAAAATTTGCACTTTACTTAAGATGTGTGTGTTTCACAGAAATAGGCAGAAAACATCAAACAGTATTTTAATATAAAGCCTACACTGGGCTCTTTCAGTGCAGAAAGCAATTTGCACAAATTGAAGGGAACGTCACTAGCTGCTTTTCTAATGCATTTTATATGACATGTCTGCTGTATCTTTATGATCAGCAGCGGCACATAGGCTTGGGAAAGTATATTTGTAGAAGCTGGATGAAATAATCCCATGTTTAGCAGTGGACATTAGAGCCCTTTAGTTGCTGGATCAATAGCTTTATCAACAGTTGTATGTTCATGAAGAATGTGGTCAATCTGGTTGCTGGGACAAAGGTGGGGGGCGAATCCTCGAAATCTTCGGTCGAGAAAAGCCGTTGTTATGTAGCATGGCCAGTTGATGATGGTGCAGTCGGGTTGTCTAGTTGTAATAATAGAAGCTTTTATGATAGAATGCGAATATCACGCCATTGGTGCTCCCAGCCCAAGAGCGCCGACATCACCCCCGGCTCACCACTGCGGCCCCATTGCCTTCTTCCCGGTCCCGTAGCCTCCAAGTCTCCCTGCACTCCCGTTGGCGCACCCCTGCGGTCCCCCTCGCTGAAGTGCTGACAGCCTGCTATGTCCTCCTCAATGTTTCCTCCTCCGATGTCTGCATCCCGTGCTCCACGCATGCGCACTAGGGCGCGTTCGTGCTCTCTCCCCTATTTTTAAAAGGGTCAGAGTCACCCGACCCGGATATTCCTCCTATGACCCTTGCAGGTACTGGGTATTTAAGGCATTCTCCCTCATTGGGAGTTGCCTGTTCAACGTGTCCCCATAGCTAGTCTGCCCGTGTTAGTTTTCAGGTTCCCCATGCTATCCTGCACTCCGTATTATTTTGTGACTTTGTTTCTGCTTCTGTCCAGTAATGCCCATGTTCCCGCTTGTGTCCATGTGCCTACCTCCATTTCCTGCAAGCATCTTTGACCTGCCCATCACCACCAGTACCAGCCAGTCCCAGACCGCACCAGACTCTGCCTCATCTGTCCCTATTTCTGGTCTACAACCTGCGGAGCCAGCTGCTGATGTATTGGGAAGTGCCACTGTCAAACTCTGATGGCTGCATTAACAGTGAGCCAGCAGAAGGGAGGGACGGAAGGAAGGAGGGAAGGAAGGAGGGAGGGAGGGAAGGAAGGAGGGAGGGAAGGAAGGAAGGAAGGAGGGAGGGAAGGAAGGAAGGAGGGAGGGATGGAAGGAGGGAGGGAAGGAAGGAGGGAGGGAAGGAAGGAAGGAAGGAAGGAGGGAGGGAAGGAAGGAAGGAGGGAAGGAGGGAAGGAGGGAAGGAAGGAAGGGAGGGAAGGAAGGAGGGAGGGAAGGAAGGGAGGGAAGGAAGGAGGGAGGGAAGGAAGGAAGGAAGGAAGGAGGGAGGGAAGGAAGGAAGGAAGGAGGGAGGGAGGGAAGGAAGGAGGGAGGGAAGGAAGGAAAGAAGGAGGGAAGGAAGGAAAGAAGGAGGGAAGGAAGGAAGGAAGGAAGGAGGGAGGGAGGGAAGGAGGGAGGGAGGAAGGAAGGAAGGGAGGAAAGGAAGGAAGGAAGGAAGGGAAGGAAGGAAGGGAATGAAGGGAGGAAGGGAATTGTGTTTGTGGATAGCACAAGATGTAAAAATGGTTTAAGATAATAAGAAGGGAAGGATGTAAAATGGGAAGGAAATAAATGGCTAAGGAAATGGGGCAATAAGGAAGGGGATTGAGATGGAAAAGAAGGAGAGATAGATGAAGGAAGTCCCCAGAGTGGTTTCCATGATCAGACAATGTTTTCTCTTTTCACGGTATAATTTTCAGTTTGCTTAGAGACACAGTAACTTGATAAAATAAAATTGAGGGAGTTTGGCAAAAGGAGGAAAGACATCAAATCTAATACTGAAGGAAAATGCATGAAATCTGCATAATCACAAAGATGTGGAACAAAGTGGAAAATGAAATGACACTGTACTAGATGTGATAACATGCATTGTCTCATCTACAGGAAGAATACTGAGCAAGTCATGTGCAAATGTAACAAACCCAAATGCACTGCTCTGTAATCAGTTACTCTGCTGTCATGGCGTTTCCTTGTATATTTCCTCAGTAATCAAATGGGTTTTAATTGATCACTGTATTACCAAACTTTGCACAAATATATAGTGCAAGCAAGAAACTGTCATATATCATATTAGAAAAATGTGCATCTTTCTCCACTCATGAGCCCCTTCTTCTCTCCCCACTCAAACTCATCATTTATTCTAAAAAACAGTTTTGGTCAAAAGAGTTCAATGAGTAATTGGATTTCAGCTGCCATTTACAGCAAATGGAGACAGGATGAAGGAGTAGGTAAATAGAGAGAGACACACACAGATCATGCGGCTGGTTTCTAGTAAGTGTTTTTTTCATCCCAGAGCTGGATTCACAGCTACATTGCTCAGCACTACTAGATAATGTCCTCTATTCAGCTTATGCTTTTGAATATATCATACATACATACAAGAGAGTAGGAATCCTTTATATCACTTTAAAAGGGGTCCTGGAGAACCACAAGTACTTTGTGAGCCATGAAATGAAAGGGTGGTAGAACTATACTAGCACTGTGTCCCTCAATGTTTTCCCCTGCACACCTGGCTGTGAATAGGACCAATATCCCTTTCCGGCACAGGTGGTATGACACCAGAGTGTATAGAAGCTAAGCATGCAGTGCAACACAAGGGTAACAATGGAAATCGTATAAAAGAAAGGCCCTGGTGATAGGGAGAAGGGAGAGGGGACACCTCCTGCAACTTACCTGAGTCTGTACCCTTTGCTTCCTAAGGTCCCCATACAGGTCCTTCCACCCATCACCGTCAAGTGCCTAGGCCCTCGATTGCTCTCACGTAACCCTGGCTAGTGAGAAGGCCAGTGAGAACACCACTGCAATAATACAACACAAGGTAATGGAGACAGACAGAAGGAAAATAGACAAAAAAAGGAAAACACTCTAAGCTCCTCCAATGCAGCTAAACACCACAGCTGCAATAGTCCAGACTTCTCAGCTTCTTCCAGAGACAGGCTCCTTCCAAAGTGGACAGCATAGAATGAGAATGTACAAACGGTGTCAGAAGGTAAGAGACATGACTTTTTATAGCAAAGGGGAGTGGCACAAAAGAGCCGCACCTGAGATTAACGAGAAAGTAAATTCACTCAAATACAAGTTGTAGATATGCAAACAACAAGGTGTTGTGACCTTCTAGTCCCAGACTTGCAAGATGTTTCCCCAGAGTGGGATACACTCATGACAGGTGGGTGGTAATTTGCTATCATGCTGCAAAATCCAAGACTGGGGTGCAGTATTAAACCAGCCCTGTAGCTTTTCCATTCCAAGGATCGTAGACCCCCACTAAACATAGCATGTTGGAATATCCAGGAATGTATCACTTTACAAAACTTCAACATTAATTAATTAACTTTCTTGTGTTGACTCCCATAAGGGTGAGGGATTATCAAATATTTATTTTCTATCCAGTTTTATTAAATAGTCTAAATTGTAACAATACTATAAGCCGTTGCTGATAATGAACCCTCTAATATGCTACTTACAAACCTGATACAAAGTTCCAAACCCCTTTCATACCCTTATGTAATAAAATTATGTCTGTCTGCAGCCACCACTAGGGGGAGCTTAAGAGCTAACTGCATACTGTGGTATTATTGAATTCAATGTATATTAAGTCTGCAGTGAACTCCCCCTAGTGGTGGATTACAGAACTCAAAATTCCATCATGAATATATAGAGATGTGATGCTTGTTATGGGAAAAAAATATTATATATTTATCCACTATAAAGATTTATCAATCAGCAATATATAAGTAGATATCTCTGTTCTGCATCAGTAATAACACTATTACATTGCCCAGGGAAGTTTTGGAGACATGAACAGTTCTTGGTGTCAGGTACTGTGCTAGTGGCTAAGCTGCAAATACTATATATAAATAAATATATTTTTATATATATATATATATATATATATATATATATATATATACAGCTTCCATATTGTAACCCATAAGCCAATAGTAATGTCTACTATTGATTTTACCTATTTCACATGAAGTGGCTTGTCATTAATTTGCGTCCTCAGGGTACTGATATGTTTGATATATGTTTAGACTGATTGGGCACGTCTAATAAAATTACATTGATTTACTTGTGACATTTCTACAGCTATAAATTATGGCCCGTAACAAACTTTATGTCTTCCTCATTGAGGCGTCTATAGCAATTTAGCGGTAAAGTGTGTAATATGTAACTATAAGTGTTTACAGGTGCAATGCATCATCCTGCCGGTGATTAACTGCTTAGCTTTTGACCGACACGGAGGAGAAAATAGGAGTCCTTTTTTGTAGGATTTAATTCAGTTACTTACGAATGGATTTTTTTCGATGTCTATAAGAATAGGATAAAGAGATAACATACACGATATGATATATACCAAGAGTCTACATGTGTAAAATTGACCATAAACACACCGATAATACCGCCACGATGACCATTAAGTAACTATCACTTTTAGGCCTAAGCCACACGGCATGAAAATCGGAGCAAGTGGAATGCGATAAAAGATCACATTCCACTCGGACCAATATTAGCCTATGTGTTAGCACCAATGAGCGATTATTTTCTCAACCCTAATCGGACCGAGAAAACAATCTCAGCATGCTGCGGGTGCAATGAGATCCTAGATTTTCTCGCATCCATTCAAGTCTATGGGGCGAGAGAAAAATCGCATTGCGCTTGCGGTACACTGGTGTACCGCGAGTGCAGGGTGAGAATGGTAATAGCCGTCAACAGAGGAGAGAGGGAGATAAATCCCTCCCTCCCCTCCTCAGTGCCAGCCTTCCCCTCCTCAGTGCCGGCCCTCCCCTCCTCAGTGCCGGCCCTCCCCTCCTCAGTGCCGGCCCTCCCCTCCTCAGAGCCGGCCTTCCCCTCCTCAGTGCCGGCCCTCCCCTCCTCAGTGCCGGCCCTCCCCTCCTCAGAGCCGGCCTTCCCCTCCTCAGCGCCGGCCCTCCCCTCCTCAGAGCCGGCCCCCCCTTCCTCAGTGCCGGTCGCCCCCCGCAGCTGTGGTCCGATCGCACGATCGGACCTCAGTTGCAGTGACATGCGCATGACACTCGGGTCCCACTGTGCTGCCAGGGTGATCCGAGTGTCATGCGAGGATCGCAGTAGTGCCCCGTGTGGCCCCGGCCTTAATACAACTTACTTTTTCCTGCTTGTATGTGAGTTATTGTCCTGATATTTACCGAATTTTCCGGTTTGTTAAACGCAGTTTTTCCCCCAAGTCTTGGGGGTAAAATTGGGTCCGTCTTATGAAACGGATATTCAAAAATAACAGTTGCACTTAAGTAAAGCCCCTTTCACATATTAGTTTTTTGCCATCAGTCGCAAACTGTCGAATTAATAATAATACAAGTCATCGACTGATGGCCTCATGTTTCATCCGTCGTGTGACGGATCCATGAAAAATTGTGTGTGCGGCTGACGGAAACTACGGCCAAAGGAACGTTTTTAGTCAACGTCGAAAAAACGGATGGCGACGGATCCGTCACCATCCGTCGTTTCGAAGAATGGAAGCATATGGGCACAGGATCCATCAAATCTCTCTCCCTCTCCTCTCTCCCTCCCCCTGCCCCTCCCTCTTTCTCTCTCTCCACAATGTATATAACATTTGGGCTGAAAAACTAATGCTACAGATCCAATCTTCCGACCGATTCGTCGCATCACCTTTTCTACAATCTGCGACGGATCCATCAATCAGTCAACCCAATGGATTGTGACTGATGCTAAAAAACTGACGTGTCAAAAGGGCCTAAAGGGAAGGAGAAAAAAAACAAGAATGTAGATGGTGAACATTAGAATATGAATACACATTACTGCCGAGGAAACATGAAAAACTTTCTTTGAAAAATATGAGTAAGGCTATGGGCGCACGCTGCGTTTTTGCGCATTTTTCGGGTGTGTTTTTGGTCTAAAAACTGCATGACTTTGCTTCCCCAGCGAAGTCTATGAGTTTGTATTTTTGCTGTCCGCACAGTGTAGTTTTGGTTTAGGTGAGTTTTTGTGGTGACCACAAAGATGCAACATGTCAATTATTTTTGCCTTCTTGCCAGCGTTTTTCACCCATGAAATGCATAGGAAAAAATGCAGCAACAAAAATGCAGCAAAAAATGCACAAAAATGTGCAAAAAGCAGGCGTTTTTTGGATGCGTTTTTACCGTGAGTGCGTTTTTTTGCGTTTTTTTGCGGCCAAAAATTCACAAAAACGCTGCATCTTTGTGGTCACAAAAAGAGGCAATATGCACATGTATCCTTAGCAAATAAAGGTGGCCAAATTTACTTGTGCCCAGATACCACGTCAAGGTGTAACTCTCATCTGGGTCCTACTCTAATTGATATGATATAGAACTTGCAAAAGGAAAATTAAAAACACCTGAACTAAATGGGATGAGTGCACAGACAAACGACATGACTCCATAATAAAATCTAGAAGATTGGACACCACCATACACATTGCCTAATTGACCATTTTTATTCCAATTTGATCTTTAAAATAACATGTTCTTAAATTTTTTTACATGAAGTTACATCATATGCAATGGACACTACACTCCTGTTGATTAATTTCATCTGTGGCTGAAGCCCTGCCGCATTGGGCAGGAAGGAGGGGCTTAGTGATTTTGCACTGGATGGGGGAAAGAAGAATTAGGTAGGATGAGTTACAGAGCCTGATTCTTTTTTCATAGGGAAATAAGGTGCGTGTCAGCTGCTTACTCCCTTCTACCCATTGAACACTGTTAGGCTCACATGGTGAGGTGGCTCCTTGAAGCTTAGGGTCTGGTGGGCACACAGGCGATGGGCGTTGGTACAGCAGGCAGGTGAGGCACTGTCAAGAGTGTGTTGCTTCCTGATGAGACCTTGGGGGGATTTGGGATCAGAAGGTCACAGTGTTTAGTTAATCACAGATCCTATTTTTGTTTATCCTGAGTAGGAGTTTATTTAATTCCATTCAGTGCTGAAGGGTTAAAGGTTCCTTTTCTATCCTGCTGTGATTAACATGTAGTTGTAATCTCAGCTGCTGCTACTCCCTTCCACTATATAAACCCACTTATTACTCTCTCCTATGCCAGCTAGAAGACCATAACCAACAAAACCAAACAATAAAAGCTTGCTTTGCCGTTGGCTGTTAGGCTCCCATAAAACTGCCCATTTTTGTGTGCTAAGTATCTAAAATTTTGTTTTTCATAGCAGTAATGAATGTCTATATTCCCATATTCATTGTTCCACATATCTTAGCGATACAGAGTGCAACTGTCTCCTTTTTGCTACTATACCAGCTTCAGTTCAGTCTATGTTGACCTGTGAAGGAGTTGGCTCTGGAGAAAGCTGTAGTTATCTTTCCAGCGGATGCGGTGGAGTCCCTCTCTGGAGAAAAATTGGAATTCTTTTTTTGTATTTGTCTCTCTTGATTATCTTCCCTCCCTCGTGTTGTTTTTATATTACTAGTAAGACTAGTGTCTTGCTGGCCTGCTCACTAGTTAGGGCTAAAACAGGGTCAGCCAGGGCTTAGGCACATGATCATGCATGGGGGAAGGCCCTATATAGGGATGTTAGGGAACACTGAGATCAGACATAGGTGAGTGGGAGGTGGTGATCTTTCTAGCCGACTGGGGTGAGAGAAGCAATGCCCGGATTCAGGACAAGTCTGTAACAGTAACACATGCACGCTCAGCCAACTTAAACATGCATTTATTTGCTGAGGTCATAAGGAAAAGCTGTTTGCTGAATGAGCATTTGGAGGACAGCTATTGAATATGTATGGTCACATTAAAAAGTACAGCCTATTTTAACAGTTTAGCAAAAAGATCTCTAAGTTCGTGGTCAAGTGGCCACGCCAATAGTCCTTCGCCATATAGGAGGTGGTTGTGCTGCCCCCCACTTCTACTATATTTTGTACTATGCTATTTTATGTGGAATGTGTTGTATATATCTTGCATCTTACAGAGAATGTGCTAGAAGTGCTGCTACTAGACAATGCGGTGTATCGATGTTGCAGAGCCGGAACTGTGTGGTGACCGGTGCCACCTAGCAGCTGAGAATCCAAACTAGAAATCTTTTATTGCATAATTTATACTGTATTAATGTTATATGTATATATCTTAGCCAAGCAAGCCGAGCGTTTAGGTTTATAGATGCAATAGTGGTAGACACCTCCTGGTTGGAAAGGAGCTTAGAGCAAGGCAGGAGGAGTTACAGATGGCCAGTGGGTTTGTTAGCGAGATGAGCCTTATGGGGACCCAGTTCTGCGGAGTGGTTCCTGGAGTGAAGACGTGGTCTTTTAACTTGGGCCATTGGGGAACACGGAGGTATCCTCCAAGGGTCCGGAGGCTAAGGCTCACTTCTGGATGGGCTTTGACGAGTCCAGGGACTAGACGGCCATCAGGGCAGAGAGAACCTTGGATGGGCCAAAGGAAATTAAGAGACTAGAAGCCGTCCAAGGCAGTGAGAGGATCACAAGTAGCCAAAAAGAAAAGAGGGGGAAGCGTGGTATAGGCCCGGCAGCTGAAGCACTAGGTCCTAGTTAGCAGCATAGGCCAGACAGAGTACCCCGGGAGAAAGCGACGGCAGGATCGTAGGCATGTGGTTATGTCAAATAAACCATTTTCTGCTGTTTTGAAAATAGAACTCTGGTGTCATGTGTATCTGCTTCATCTACGACGGTGACCAGCTGTGGGGTGGTGGATGCTGCCCGGAAGAGAACTCTAAGTGTCTCACCACCTGCCGAAGCGGTTTACAAACACTGAGTACCTCTGGAGCCATCACAGCCCGGCGCCCACACCTTCCTTCAACTGCTGAACCAGGGCCATTATCGGCATCCCTGGTGCCTTTTCTGCTTAGTATACTCAACGTCAAAGATGCCAGCAGGTATTTGGAGTTTTGCTGGACTCTGGTTCTGAGTCCTGTAAATATTTTTGTTCCAATCTACTAATTTTCCTTGGCCAATGCAGGCCATAGATACAGTATGGGATATTTCTCTGAAAATCCAGCTCAATCTGGTGAGATCTGCTAAGAATCTGATGTGGCAAAGTAGATGGTACGGGTGACAGGCAGTTATGTGGTTTCTGGCCATAGAAGGTCACAGCGTTTGAAAAATGCTCCCTGACTTTCTATTGTTCCTGCTGTTAGTATTCATTGGTATAGGTAGCTTTCCTGCAGGGTTTTCATCTCTTCCCCCTTTAGAACCAGTAGAGCCCTCCTTCCACCCAGTTGCTGATTATCAGTATTCCCCTTATGCTTAAATGCTCATAACTTCCCTGGTCTGGTGCTGAGGACATTATTCAGTTCATATAAGGTGGCTTGCACTCATCTGTGGTATCGTTGCTGAAGTTTTACTGAACTTCTACCCAAGTCATTAGTGGATAAGTAGTTCATGCACTTTCCCCCAGAGTGTCCTCCTTGCGCTTCTTTAGTGTTTAGTGGGGTTGAAAAAGAGCTCATCCTACCAGCTCCCTAATTAGGGCCCAGCAATAGGGATACCTAAGGTCAGGTATCCGGCTCGGTGCATAGGTGCAGAACCTTCTAGGGTGGTGAGGGACCCCAGTGAGTAGGTTTGGTCAAGGGTTACCATCTTCCCTCTACCTAGACACAGGCTTTCTCTTCCCTTTCACCATTCGCTTGATACTTCCCTATACCTAGCGTGACAAGTACTCTATGTCCGCGGGTCCTAAAGTCTACAACTTGCTGGAGATACTTTTCGTGAAGCTTGGTGGGCGATCACTTATTGGAAAGTGATTGCCCCTTCCACAAATACTGATTACATCTCTTGTTTTCAATCAACGTTCATCCTCTCGACAAGTCAAAGTTGTGCTACCGGAGTTGGACAAGCGAGTCCCTCGCGTCTTCCCATGATTGAAACTTTCTTCCAGGAACGTACAAGAAACTCATTAGAAAGATTTTAAACTCATCTTTTTTTTAAAGGCCACATATTTCTATCTGACTAAACGTGGCTCCTTTCATCATAAACAACAGGTGTTAAATGCAGATACATAATCCCCAAAATCAAGAAACATATGTCTTATTATTTACAAGTACATTTACCAGGAAAGGAGGCAGGGTGCAAATTAACTGTAAACCGGCGAAGACATCAAAGGAAATATTTAAAGGCACAGCTCACAGCCTACAAATGAATGATCAAATGAAATACTCAGTAATCTGAAGCATTTTCTGTATGATCCAGAAATACGTTTGTGTTGAAGAAAGCCTTGCAGAGAAAAAGAGAAAAGAGGGGTTAACGGTGAAAGAATTGTGTTTTATTTCGGGGTTGGGGGTTATTTCACCGGCCCCCTTAGAAATGCAATAAAAAGAGATCTAAACAAAGTTTTGTATCTACCCCCCGAAATATTGGTAAGAACAACAGTATGCCATTTAATAAAAAATCCTGCATACAAGTCCATCAATGAAAAAAAAATAAAATTATATGGATCAAAGTTTTTTTCATGTTTTTTTCTTAGAAAATTCAAAATGTTTGTTTACTACTTGAATAATAAAAAAAAACAACTTTGCTATTGTGTTTCCCTGAATATAAGCCCTAGCAGGTATTTTATCCCTTTCCGGAGTAAGGCTTAAACCCGTCACAACCAATAACGTACTATTACGTCATAGGTTGTGTCCCCCTGGTTACCACAGGATCCCATGGCAAGCTTGCGATAACATCATACCTCAGCAAACATGTGCATGTAACAGGCATGGGTGGATCGGAGATCCAGCCATGCCTGTTAACCCCTTAGATTAGCTGTCAAACACTGCGATTTAAAGCACCGTCGTGGGGATTGCGCTGATCCCTGCCACCATCGGCGACCTCATCACTCGATCACAGGGCGCCGATGGTGGCAGGTAACGGTGCAATCCCCACCATGGTGTTTTAAATCGCAGTGTTTGACAGCATGATCTAAGGGGTTTACAGGCATGGCTGGATCTCCGATCCACCCAAGCCAGTTACATGCACATGTTTGCTGAGGTGTGTTATTACCGCAAGCTCGCCGTGGGAGCCTGTGGTAACCAGGAGAACACAACCTATGACGTAATAGTACATTATTGGTGGTTACCTTGATAGCGCGAGGTCAGATGATGACCCTTGTCTCTGCCATGACATGTTTCCTCAATGCCAGAATAGAGAAACCAAGTGTATTCCGCACTGTCACCAGAAAGTCCAAATGTTGATTAATATAAAGTTCTTTTATTCAGGTCAACGCGTTTCAGGGAGGTCAGTGTCCATCAGGACCAAGAAAGAAATCAACAATCTAATACAGAGGAAACTATATACAGTATGTTACAGGGGGACTGGCAGAGAAGGATAAGGTGGTAAATATCCCAATCGCCAGTTGGGGCCCATCGTGCTCCAGATGAAAAAGGAGCTGCTGGCAACCCGAAGGTGAGGCGGAGAATACAGAGCTGGGGCTCAGAAATAATACTGGAGACCTGGGAACCGGTCACATGTGTAGGGACACATCAGACCGGACAACAACCCAGTTAGCGTTTTGGTGTGCCTGACGCTACACCGACCACGTGTGCAGGGAACACGTCAGACCGGGTGGTGACCAGGTAGCATTGACCGAAAGACCGCCGCGAAAGCGCCCTGTCGGCCACGTGTCTAGGACACGTCAGACCAAGCGGTCCCCCGATTAGCGTTTCTGGTCACTGGGGCTCTCTACTGGCCACGTGTGTGCAGGACATGTCAGGCTAGGTGATCACACCGGTAGCGTTGACTGGGAAGCCAATATGAAAAAAACAGGTTCCACACACCCAGCCCAGGAACTCCCTGTTAACGCCACAGAGGTCCTGGGATACGCTGTCCATGCGTGTAGGAGGCACAACAGGACAGGTGGCGCAGCAGCCGCAGCCCAGTTAACTCCACTGGGCTGCACTAGCAGAACTGGATAGTAGGAGGGAAGAGCGTCGCCTGACCCTATCGTGCTCAGCCACGGGTGTTTTGACGTGGCTGGCACTGGACGCTTATCCCTACCTACTGCTGCCAATCTAAGAGGCTAATGCCGCAATGAGGCTCTAACATAGAGGTGTGCTCTATCTGAGAATAGGTGAAGACTGCGCCCCTCCATGTTGTCTCCAGCCCCTTTTATAACCTGGGTCCGCCCCAACCCCAGGGTGGACCACAATGGCACCTCCAGAGTCCAATAGCGGAGTGCCACGTCATCAGCGACATCACCAGTGGCCTATCTGGAACTGCCACGTCGCTGATGACCTTATGGCTGCCACGCCCCCAAACACCTCACCAGTCATCGTCTGATAACCAATGGTGAGGTGCCATGTCATAGGGGCGGGCCTCCGCGAGCCAGTCCGGAGTGGCCAATCATCAGGACACCAGATGTGTGCCGGCCCATCAGGGCCTGCCACCTCACAGACATGCCCAGTGAGGTCCTTAACAGACCTAGCCTCTGATGCACTAAGTGCCTGAGCATGCTCAGTAGCCTGAACAACAGTCTCAGAAATCAGACTATCTGCCTAAGCTTGCTCAGTAGGCACAACACAGGACTTACACAAGGCACGAAGTCCAAGTACTTGTGCAAAGAGGCTTTCCGCACTAAGTGTAGGAGCATGCTCAGTAGCCTGAACCGAGGACTTAGTCTCAGAAATGGTACTATCAGGCTGAGCATGCTCACTAGGCGAAACACTGGACTAAAGGCCCCGTCACACTAAGCAACATCGCTAGCAACATCGCTGCTAACGAACAACTTTTGTGACGTTGCTAGCGATGTTGCTGTGTGTGACATCCAGCAACAACCTGGCCCCTGCTGTGAGGTCGTTGGTTGTTGCTGAATGTCCTGGGCCATTTTTTAGTTGTTGCTGTCCCGCTGTGAAGCACAGATCGCTGTGTGTGACAGCGAGACAGCAACAACTAAATGTGCAGGCAGCAGGAGCCGGCTTCTGCGGAGGCTGGTAACCACGGTAAACATCGGGTAACCAAGAAGCCCTGTCCTTGGTTACCCGATATTTACCTTTGATACCAGCCTCCTCCGCTCTCACTGTCAGTGCCGGCTCCTGCTCTGTGCACATGTAGCTGCAGGACACATCGGGTTAATTAACCCCATGTGTGCTGTAACTAGGAGAGCAGGGAGCCAGCGTTAACCAGTGTGCGCTGCTCCCTGCTCTGTGCACATTTAGCTGCAGCACACATCGGGTTAATTAACCCCATGTGTGCTGTAACTAGGAGAGCAAGGAGCCAGCGCTAAGCAGTGTGCGCTGCTCCCTGCTCTGTGCACATTTAGCTGCAGCACACATCGGGTTAATTAACCCGATGTGTGCTGTAACTAGGAGAGCAAGGAGCCAGCGCTAAGCATTGTGCGCTGCTCCCTGCTCTGTGCACATGTAGCTGCAGCACACATCCTGTAATTAACCTGTGTGCTGTAACTAGGAGAGCAGGGAGCCAGCGCTCAGTGTTCGCTGCTCCCTGCTCTCTGCACTTGTAGCTCCGTGCGGTGGTAACCAAGGTAAATATCGGGTTGGTTACCCGATATTTACCTTAGTTACCAAGCGCAGCATCTTCCACGCGGCGCTTGGGGCTGGTCACTGGTTGCTGGTGAGCTCACCAGCAACTTGTGTAGCCACGCTCCAGCGATCCCTGCCAGGTCAGGTTGCTGGTGGGATCGCTGGAGCGTTGCTTAGTGTGACATCTCACCAGCAACCTCCTAGCAACTTACCAGCGATCCCTATCGTTGTTGGGATCGCTGGTAAGTTGCTTAGTGTGACTGGACCTTTAGGCTCTGGCTGGGGTAAATAGGCATGCACATGCGCACTAGCTGCCTCTCCACACTTACACGTGGAGGAGGAAGCAGCCAGCTGGATAACCTGAGGCACGGCCAAAAACGGCGGCCGGCGTCTGGGCATAACTGGAACCGCAACAGGCTGCTTGCGGCTATGGCGGCACCGTTTCGTAACACAGTATATATATATACTAGCTGTACTACCCGGCTTCGCTCAGGTTAATAACTGTTGTTAACAAAATAGAATGTATTAACAAAAATTTATTCTGCACACAATATCCGCAGCCCAGGATAGTAACTGTCTCTGTTTCTCTCCCATTCTCTGTCTGTCTCCCCCTCTGTATATATCTCTCTGTCTCTCTCTCTATCTCTTTCCCTGTCTATCTATCTCTTTCCCTGTCTGTCTATCTATCTCTGTCTCTGTCCCTCTCTTCCCCTGTCTGTCTCTTTCCCTCTCTTTCCCTGTGTCTGGCTCTTTCCCTGTGTCTGGCTCTTTGCCTGTCTGTGTCTGGCTCTTTTTGTCTGTCTGTGTCTGGCTCTTTGTGTCTGTCTCTTTCCCTGGCTGCATTGTGACACGCCAACATTCCATATAAGGGCGTGGCTGCGCATTCTTCTGAAGTTCTGGCTGCACTGTGGATCCCAGCTCCATTCGCTTTAATGGAGGCAGGTTTTTTGGTGAATAACTGTAAAGCGTGGGGTTAAAATTTCCCCTCAAAACATAGCCTATGACACTCTCGGGGTCCAGACATGTGAGTGTGCAAAATTTTGTGGCTGTAGCTGTGACGGTGCAGATGCCAATCCCGGACATACACACACACACACACACACATTCAGCTTTATATATTAGATATATATATATATATATATATATATATATACACACAAGCATGTCTGAGACCCGCCTACTGTATTTCAAAAAAAGGCGAGCAATTAATCAACTCTGTAACAGAGAAGGATAAATTAATGCATATGAAAAATACATAATAAAATCCTAGATAATACATCATATTCACATTTTTCTTAAATGTCCTGATGAAGAGGACTGAGTTCTCTGAAACGCATTGATCTGAATAAGAGAACTTTCTGGTGACAGCGCGGTATACTCCCGGTTTCTCTACTCTGGCTTTGATTTATACATACCCAGGGTTGCGCGCCCACCATTTTTGAAGCAAAAATAGGAGTTGTGACTGGCACAACCCTAATAGGTGAGTTTATTTGCCTTGATCTCTTCTCTCCCTTTCCTCCTATTTGAAATATATCTCATGTGTCTGTCTGTGCATGTATGATGTGTTTATCTATATATGTATCAGTGTATATGACTGTGCATACATTTATGTCTATTTTTTTTTTTTTAATTTCCCTTTGAATATGTGTACGTATTCCTGTATGTGTACGTATCTGTTTGTGTGTGTGTCTACGTGTGAATAGGGCCCACTGAGAGTCTTTCGCCTGCGGCCCACAAAAATCTAGTGCCGGCCCTACCCAAGAGAGTCAGTGTGTGTTTATGACTTCGGGCGGGGTGTGCGGCACTTACTATTTTCTTTGGGTTAATGTCCATCACCCACCAGCCAGTCTATGTCGCAGACGCAGTAAACAAACACCTGACACCATAGTACTGTTGGCAAACCAAAACTTGAACAGTTTATTCTTTCCATACTATGACAGACATGGCCTCATTCCTGACGGTTCTGTGGTTAGGTTTTTTTGGAGTACTCTCACTAAACCTATACCTGCTATCTTGGATTTCGTCTGCACCTGTGTCACCATTCCTCCACGCTTGTTCTCCGTGCTTGTCGCTTCTGGGCCCCAATGGCTGTCTAGTGACATGACTTGCCTAAGCCCGCCAGGGTGAGTCGTAGGCTACAGACCTTTAAGAGGTTACCTCAGGGTTCTCGTACTGGCTCCTGACACTGTGCCACGTCTTTACTCTTCGAACCTTTCTGAAAATCTCCTCTCACAAGGCCCATCTCTCTAACCAACCCACTGGCCATCTGTCACTCCTCCCCTATCTTATCTAACATGTAATCCATCCGCTGCTCTTGCCTGATCGCTCGGTGGAGCCAACCGCTACACGGTCCTGGCTCTGTAACATTGAGGACCCGCACTTTACTAGCAGCAGTGGTCATTTTATCAATAACAATAACAGCGTACTTGGTACCTAAAACACATTATCTTCACAATACAGACAAATAGCATAAAACAGTAGTTCTACTGTAGGTCTTTTATGTGTTCCACCGCAGGTCCTCATGCTCTGCTGCACTGCGTCCCAGGATACTCTGCCTGCCGGAAGCAATAGGTATTGCCGGATGTGGTTAGTGTGTTTTGTGCACGATCTGATGTATGTGAGTGTCGGCCAGAAGCAGGGGAGGACCACATGGAGCATACATGCTGGAGGCGCCAACCGGACATGACAGGAGGACCTGGGAGCCACGCAGACGTCCAGGGTGTGGTAAGTATGATTCTTCTAGGAAGTGGGATCTGCATTTTTAAGGGGGTACATTTTCTCCCAACTGTGTTTCCCCAAGAATAGGCCCTACCCCAAAAATAAGCCCTATTGCATTTTTCGGGGCAAAAAAAAATAATATAAGACAGTGTCTTATTTCCGGGGAAACACGATAGATACAGTTACCGTTCTTAAGTCTGTAGTCGATAATTTGAGTTCTAGATGAGACTAATTTAAGAGGATGCAAAAAAAAAAATTAATGGTTGAGTGTATTTTCTGCATTCTAGTCGTGATTTCAAGGTTATCCCTCACTTTTCACTCGATTGTAGCTTGGTAGGACGGTTGATTATCATAACTGGCACCACAAATGTTTGTTTAGCACAAATTATTGATGGCGGCGAAGCACTTGCTGACACATTGATAGTTAGGGAAATGGCTGTTCCCGAGCTATTGGCAGGGAACCGGTACAGAGAAGAATTCAATTGTGTATATTCCGAGTAAACTCTGAGCACTTTGGATGAGTATCTCGTAAATCTATGGGCATAATCTGAATTACACATTTTTGTGTTGGATTCTATTTTTACTGCGCGCAGCAGCAGCGGCTCTCATCTCCTCGCTGCGGGTTTCTTTGTTCACTAGCTCAGTGCTTTCTACAACTATCTTGGATATGAATTGATAGTGGTAATTAATTTGCAGGAGTCAGAGCAACAAGCTGATTGCTGCAGGTCTGGGACTCTCGTGAGCAGCTGATTTTAGAAGCCTTTTCTGGTTAGACCCATGGCCGTAGGTGAAATGTAGTATTACATTCAGATACATGGCTGTCCATATAGTACATGGACGACTCAAGTCTGCCAGAACGGCTCTTGTTCACTGTGGTTTACCGCGCAGTACAAGCACATGGGTCAGATCCTAGGTGTCACAGGTGGTGCCCATGCTGTCGCGCTAGGTATGGGGAAGTACCCAGCTCATGGCGCAAAAGAAGGGAAACCCTGTTTCTAGTGAGAGAAAAGATGGTGATCCCTGACCGAACCTACCGCTGGTCCCTGAGGTCTCTCACCACACTAGATAGGTTCCGCACCTATGCGCCAAGCTGGACACTTGACCCAAGGTATCCCTACTTCTGGTCCCTAGGGTCCCTCACCACCCTAGATAGGTTCCGCACCTATGTGCCAAGCAGGATATTTGACCCTGGGTATCCCTACTGCTGGTCACTGGGGTCCCTCACCACCCTAGATAGGTTCCGCACCTATGTGCCGAGCAGGATACTTCACCCTAGGTGTCCCTATTGCTGGTCCCCGGGGTCCCTCACCACCCTAGATAGGTTCTGCACCTATGCGCCGAGCTGGATACTTCACCTTAGGTATCCCTAGTACTGGGCCCTAAATAAGGAACGGATGGGGTGAGCTCTTCTTCAACCCCACTAACCACTAAAGAAGACCCAAGGGAGACACATGGAGGGAAAAGCATGAACTACTTATCATCAGGTGACTCAGGTAGAAATTCTGCAGAGTTTTCTTCAAAGATACCAGACAGGATTAAAAGACATCTGATTGCAACCAAGGATTGAAGGAACTAAAAATATCACTCACAGCAAGTTGGGCTGCAGTGTGTACATCGCCCTGGCCAAAAACTGATGCTCTAGCAGGATACAGCTAAACCCCCACTAAGTGAAGGCATCACAGGTGCAGGAGAAGCAGATCACACACACACCTTCATGGAATGGAGGGGAGGTGACTGCTAGATGATAAAACTGCACACAAGTGGCTTGCATAGAGCGCTGTTCACAAGTGGGGGTTTAGCTGTATCCTGCTAGAGCATCAGTTTTTGGCCAGGGCGATGTACACACTGCAGCCCAACTTGCTGTGAGTAACACTTGATTTTTGGAGGACATTATCCTCTTATTGTTGCTTTTTTTATATTTAGTGTAGGGACCTACAGACATGAGGTCCCTTGACGAGGGTGTAGGCTTACGTTTTAAGGCCATAAATACCAACAAAAACCTCATATTTTTTTGTTTGTACAGGATACAGCCAGGCCCCTTTCTGTTGGGCCTTGCATTGTAGAGTGTCTGTCCGTGCATGATATACAGTGGAGTACGGCTTGGCAGCCCGCCTGATCTAATAGAAGGGCGTTACCTAATAGGCTGCGGGTTTGTGACTGTGTCATCTGCATGTGAACAGCGCTCTATGCAAGCCACTTGTGTGCAGTTTTATCATCTAGCAGTCACCTCCCCTCCATTCCATGAAGGTGTGTGTGTGATCTGCTTCTCCTGCACCTGTGATGCCTCCACTTAGTGGGGGTTTAGCTGTATCCTGCTAGAGCATCAGTTTTTGGCCAGGGCGATGTACACACTGCAGCCCAACTTGCTGTGAGTAATACTTGATTTTTGGAGGACATTATCCTCTTATTGTTGCTTTTTTTATATTTAGTGTAGGGACCTACAGACATGAGGTCCCTTGACGAGGGTGTAGGCTTACGTTTTATGGCCATAAATACCAACAAAAACCTCATATTTTTTTGTTTGTACAGGATACAGCCAGGCCCCTTTCTGTTGGGCCTTGCATTGTAGAGTGTCTGTCCGTGCATGATACACAGTGGAGTACGGCTTGGCAGCCCGCCTGATCTAATAGAAGGGCGTTACCTAATAGGCTGCGGGTTTGTGACTGTGTCATCTGCATGTGAACAGCGCTCTATGCAAGCCACTTGTGTGCAGTTTTATCATCTAGCAGTCACCTCCCCTCCATTCCATGAAGGTGTGTGTGTGATCTGCTTCTCCTGCACCTGTGATGCCTTCACTTAGTGGGGGTTTAGCTGTATCCTGCTAGAGCATCAGTTTTTGGCCAGGGCGATGTACACACTGCAGCCCAACTTGCTGTGAGTAATACTTGATTTTTGGAGGACATTATCCTCTTATTGTTGCTTTTTTTAACTAAAAATATCACCAGCACCAGTTTAAAGGAAGGGTTATTTTAGCACCGAGATAAAGCTGCTGATCAGCAGCTGGGTGGAAGGCAAGCTGGGTCCAAAAGGGAGAGAATATAAATCCAGCAATGAATACTGACAGCAGGAATAGTGGAAAGTCAGGGAACATTCTGTGCAGCCAAAAGCTGTGACCTTCTATGGCCAGAAACCACATGACTGTCTGTCACCCATGACACACCCGGGATACATGTCTTGCGCTTTTGAAGCAATGGCAGGCACATAGGAATATGCCCCCTGCATGACTGTTTGATGAAGTGGTGTACCCCATGATGGCAAGAAAAGAGGCAAGAAGTTGTAGCTGCAACAGAAACTCACTTTTTGTCTGAATAAAGGAAAGAAAAAAAGAAGAGAACAACGGGGCGCCAAATCTAAGTGTAGATGTATGTAAACACACTGATGAAGGCTTTTGTTAGCTGAAACGCGTTGTCCGTAATTGTCCGTTTTTTATTGAACCCTTAATAAACCCTTGTTCTTGAAGTTGTTGCAAACTTGCACTGATAATCCATTTATCCTCCGGAAGCGCCGAAAGGGATTTTGTCTTCACTTTTTGTCTGGTTATGGATGGTGGTACGCAAGCTTCATCAGGAGCACACTGCTTCCTGCTTTGCCAGGTGGTGGTGCAATCCTGATGATTGACAGTTCGGACCAACACGGTCGCACAGCTTGCTTTTTCTGAATGCTCTACCATGTTGCTAAATGAAGTAGCTGTGCCTCTGCAGGAGGGCTAGGGAGCAGTAGAGGGAGTCTGAGCTGGCCGGATCTGTCAGCTTAGCTAAAGTCCGGCTGAACCTGCCGAACCGAACTTCCAAGGGTCCGCTCAGCTATATTCAGGAGAAATGTGGGAAGAACAAGTTGTGCAGCACTTGGTACACTAAAGACATCCTTAACGCAAGTGCATTTCGCGCAGTGACAGCGCATGCGCGGTTTTCTCTATTCCCTTTGATGCGGAGTGCAAAAATAACCAAGATACTGTTGTTTATTTCACCTGCAGTAATGATTATACAAGACGAGTCATAACACACAACATGCAAACTCCATTTGCTAAAAGAAGAAATTAATTACTAAGAAGTTAACAGATACATTTTCACATCATTAACATTCAATTTATATCAAGGATTCATTTACAAATTCGATTAGATGGCCAATTTGAATCAGAACATGACTATGTCTCCGACCCATCAGGGCGAACCGTGTAGAGTATTACATGCAAGGCTTCTGTTGGAGAGAAATAGCCGGAAAAGTTATGTCTCTTTCACTTGCACATATCACAGTCAGAAAAGTGATTCGTTTAGATTTCCAGTTGGAAGGAAAAGTTTATTGCAAAGCATTCTGGACAATATTATGCAAATCAGATACATTTTAAAGATAATCAATTTTAACAGCTCTTAAACTCGCCAACAGGTCTATTCTTAGTGCCTGGCAGCTCATTATGATTGTTGTGCCATGCAACAGCTTGACAAGTGAGTGAAGGGTAAAAACTTATATATAAAAAAAATACAAGAAATTCTGTACATTTTCTGGATCAAAATGTATACACAGATTAATTTCGTAGTTATTGTAAAATAATGGGTTATCGCTAATGATGGGTGAATAGTAACTATTCATGATCAGGTTGTTCGTAATGAATCCCAAAGTACTATTCCAGGATTTGTCTCGAATAACAAACCAAATTTCAACTCCCATACCGTTGTCACTGCACTGTTCTGCTCCCTTCCCCCGGCTGGAACGTTGGCACTCTCACCTTCCAGGCCATAATGTGTTGGCTGCCTCATCCTCAGTTCATGATGCTGTCTCCCAGGGCCTGCACACACCACACAGGCCTCCTGGGAGTGCCCGTAGGGTGTGCGTGGCCATGCCCCTTCTTGAAGGGCCAGTGCACCCTGACCTGGAAGTGCATCTCAAGTCATCTGAGAAGTTTCAGGTATTTAAGGGACCTTTCCCTTTAGGTAGGTGCCTGGGCAAACAGTTTCTAACATTGCTAGTTCTCATGGCCCATTGACCTGCTGCTGTCATTGTGCTGTTTTCTGGTGTTGATTCGTATCTGTGTTTCAGTGCATTGCCAGTCTGTGGCTGCAAGTATCCATGCCGGCAGGCTACCATGATATCTGCTGCTGCAAGTATCCTTGCCGGCCACCTACCACGGTACTCGCTGATGCAAATATCCTCATTGGCCGCTGCTATCGCATGCATCTATCCATCAATCCATAGCAGCCGAACCCACGCCACTGGCTGCTGCTCTTGCTATCTCCAGAGACTGTCTGTATCTGTACCCCTGGGGCTAGCCATCACAGCATCAGTCTTCCCAAGAGGCACCTGGTCTCACACCTGCAGTGCAACACCCACACCACTAGAGGTTCTGGGGAAAACCAGGTGTGGTTCCGTAGTCAAGCCCCTCTGGGTTTTCTATGTGCTGTGGCCCAGTGGGTCTGTTAATCCCTTGCTCGCTTTGTGAACATAACGCCAAATGCAAATCATTGGAGAACCTGAGCATTTTTCTTGTTGTTATGAATACTGGAATAGTACTTGGTATTCGGTAAGCATTATCTGAAAACGAATAGTTACTATTCGCTCATCTGTAGTTATCACCCTCATTGTGCAGTAAATTTTGAGGATTGTTGCCTAATCACCCATTGAGATTGTGCCATGGTTAAGATTTTGCCATAAAATATCATTAAAAGTTGAAGAGAGTTGATTTCTCCATTGAGCTCTATAATTCATGCAAAATATGGTAGTCTTTGAGTCTTTGAAGTCCTCACTAATGAGAACTTCTCATATATACATTCACTGGTTTTACCCTTTCACATTGCACTTTCACAATTTTGAGGCATAAGAATCAGTTATATCAATTAGTCTGCCACATTATGTTGGTTATGCTCAAATAGCAGAGGAAATGGTCAATAGACCCTCCCCTGAAGAGCCATTGAACTTAATTTTCTTCCATTTTGAAAGCAATTATGATTATACTGTATTGCCATGTATGTAGCTGTTGACTTTGATAATGAGTCAAAAGCAAAAACTTGTGGAATTTTTTTTTTTTTAAATGTTTTTGGCCAAGAGATTAGTAGAGCTGCATTTGTAATTGAGTCAGCCTAAGCCTCCAAGATTATATGGTTACTAGTAAGCAGTGATACAAGAATAGTAACTATATGGGTTCGGATTATTAGTAACGAGTATCAAAGTACTAGTGGGTATTCATCATGAATAACGAACCTAATGCAAGTTAATGGGGAACCCAAGCATTTTTCTTGAAGATTTCCCAGAAAAATGCTCGTGATCCCCGTTGACTTGCATTAGGTTTGCTATTCATGATGAATACCGGAATAGAACTTTGGGATTCAATACAAATAATCCGCACCCAAATATTTAGTATTCGCCCTTCACTACTAGTGAGTAATGGGTTATCATGCTCATTGTGCAACCTCAGTGTTGGTCTGTGGGGAAAAGTCATACCGTAACATATCAAGGAGATAGGAATTCTTGTGATTGATGCCCAGTCATCCATTAAAATTGTGCCATAATTGAGATTTTGCCATAAAATGTAACAAAGTTTTGGCTTCAGTAGGAAACTCTACCAAAGAGAACTGATCTTTTTATAGAGCTCTTTAATAGTGACTGGTAGACCGGACTGTTAAAGTCCGGACCCACGTGGGTTCAAAGGTACCTGAGTGCCGGACCTGGAATTCTTAGGGAATTCTGGGTATTGATACGGATCCAGCACTCGGGTAATATAAATGAAAAGAAAAAAAAATAAAGCAAGCGCGCTATACTCACCGAGTCTCGTGCGCAGCTGTAACTGCTCCCGCGGCCACTCATTTACTTCCGGGGCTGCTCATTACCTTCATTGTATATGCACTTCTTTCCCCACCCACTGGCGTCTGTGATTGGTTGCAGTCAGATGCGCCCCACCCTGTGTAATATCGTGTCTGACTCTTCGAATCACAGAGCCTGTTTAGGTGTCTATATCATACTGTAAAAATAAATAAAAAAATAATATAGGGTTCCCGCATATTATGAAATCAGCATAGATAAAGCATATGACTACAGGCTGCAGCCCCCGGCCGTGTGCGTATCTTGACTGTGTATCAAAATAAGAGGAACCGCATGCGGCTTTTTTTTTTTAAATTTAAATAATTAAAAAAAAAACGGCTTGTGATTCCCCCAAGTTTGATACCCAGCCAAGATAAAATCCTACAGCTGGGGGATGGTATTCTCTGGCTGTGGAGACCCTTGCTTATAGTTCCCCCAGCCTAAAAATAGCAGCCTGCAGCTGCCCAGAATTGTCACATTCATTAGCGGCGACAATCCCAGCACTTTACCAGGCTCTCACGATTGCCCTGGTACGTTGGCAATTGGGGGTAATAAGGGGTTAATCGCAGCTCACAAGTGCCACTAAGATCAACATTAGTAGTGGAAGTTATCTATGAGACCCCCCCCCCATTACTAATCTGTAGGTGAAAGTAAATAAACACAAACACCGAAAAAATGCAAGTTCCCATTATGTGAAAATGTCTCTTAGGTGAAGAATTTAAAACTTTCCACAGGTTTCCATAATCACTTATGAAAATTATTAACGAATTGACCCTTTCATA
Organism: Anomaloglossus baeobatrachus; assembly: GCF_048569485.1. Classification (NCBI taxonomy): domain Eukaryota; kingdom Metazoa; phylum Chordata; class Amphibia; order Anura; family Aromobatidae; genus Anomaloglossus; species Anomaloglossus baeobatrachus. The sequence goes on along the minus strand of NC_134364.1, from coordinate 66,460,517 downwards.
TTGCCATTTCACAATTTCAAAGCATAAGATTCACTAATAGCACTCATTTTAACAATTTTGTTGCTAAACTTCAGACAGTAGAAAAAGAGACGGGTCTAATACTAGGCCCGCCCATGAGGAGCCATTCAGCATATTTTTTCTACTATTTGGAATGCAATTTTTAATTTGATTCACAGAATCAATAATAATATAAAATTATCCAAAGGAAATAATTGAAAATAGAATGAATGACTAAAATGTTAAATTTTTCTCTCGCTTGGAATAGAAAACAGATGGAAGAATAGTAAAAAGGGTAGAGGTTAATTATTAAACTGAAATGTGCCAAGCAATAAAATTTGGAGAAGATATGAAGAAAATGTTAATTTGATGAAATAAGCATCACGGCTCTTTTGTATATTGTGTAAGAACAAAGAATCATTGTGTGACTAATTATGATTCATTGTGTAGGTGCTTGTGTGATAAGAATTTGTATCAAGGTTAATGATAGAAAAGGATTTTCTTGGGGATTATTGGAAGTATTGTGCCTCTAATTGACTCAGGTAAGTAGTTTTTTTTTTACATCTTTCATAAGAAGGAATATATTTCTGCAAATGTAGGAGGCCAAAAAATTATTAAGCCGGCAATAGACATGAGATTGCTGATAACCAAATGATGTTCAGGCCGATCATTCGGCCAACAGTCATCCCAGCCGCATCTCCCATACACAGGAGCACTCAATTGGCCAAATGTTCCTGCGTTCTCAATGTAAAGCCACCAACTTAGAGGTCGGCTGGCGGCTCATCTCCAGTGATCTCCAGTAGTGAAGTACGAGCGTGTTCACAACTGCTCAATACTCAATTGAGCATCGGGGTGCTTAGGCACTCGTCGGAGTGTTTTAATGCCATGCTCGAGTCCCTGCATGTTTTTCGGCTGTTAGCCAATCAACAAGCGGGGATTGCCTGCCAAACACAATAATGCTGTAGCCATGTTGGCTACTGGCATTACTGTGATTGGCTGGCTGCATTGTGTCATTGGGTCTTATATGAGACCCGGGGACATGATGCTCGGCACAGGGAGAGTTGATTTTGGTGGGAGAGCTTAGATTAGAGAAGGGTTTGTACACTAGCACCTTTTAGCGCTATTCATTGGGCACTAAAGGATGTTTTAAGCCTTGTTTACCTAACAAATAATTTAGTAAAAAAAATGACGTGGGATCCCCCCATTTTTGATAACTAGCCAAAGTAAAGAAGACTGCTGGGGGCTGATATTGTCAGGCTGGGAAGGCCCATGGTTATTTGGCCTTTAGCAGCCTGCAGCTGCCCCAGAAGTGGCGCATCACACTATAGTAGATGTTCCAATTCAGTCGCTTTGCCCGGATCTTCCGATTTCTCTGGTGCAGTGGCAATGGGGCAAACATTTTTGGGGGTTGATGTTAGCTGTGTAATGTCAGCTGGCATCAAGTCCAGTGATTAGTAATGGAGAGACTATCAGACACCACCATTACTAACCCAATAATCCCCCCCAAAAAAACACACACATAGGGTAAAATAGTTTGATAAAGACTCCCTCACACTATCCCTTTTTCACCCATTTATTATCAAAAATGTTCCTATGAAGATCCATTGTAATCCACGTTCCTCGAATGCAGCTCCGATGACTGTTAAAAGCAGGAAAGTCCAGCTATTCACAGGCGCCGAGTAGTGACGACAACGCTCACCAGAGCTGCTGCCTTAACGCTGCGCTCAGCGAGACCCGGAGATGCTGATGAGAGTTGTAGTTAATAGCCGGCACCTGTGAGTAGCTGCCGGAGCTGCATTCGGGGAACGTAGACCACGAATGGGTGAACAAAGGATAGTGTGGGAGAGTCTTTATCAAATAAACTTGTCTGATGTGTTTTTTGGGGAGATTACTGAGTTAGTAATGGGGGTGTCTCACTTCCTAACACCAGGGCTTGATTCCAATTGACATTACGCAGCTGACAACAACCCCAAAAATAATACCCTGAATGTCACCGCACCAGCACCGAATAAGAGTATGTTGAACTTTCGGACGGCAGTGACCTCTCCGTGCGTGTGTTTATGGTATTTATTTAGAGCTGGGATATACAGGGTGGTCCAAAAGTAGGTGGACAGTATGTGTAATAGGGTTATCAAACATTGTGTAAAGTGAAACTGACTCAGTTGCCCTTAGCAACCAATCAGATTCCACTTTTCATTCTTCACAGACACTTTGGAAAATGAAAGGTGGAATCTGATTGGTTGCTAAGGGGAACTGAGTCAGTTCACTATACACCATATTTGATGACCCTATTACACATACTGTCCACCTACTTTTGGACCAACCTGTATATACAGTATAACTGAGCAGAGTCATAAAAGTGGCAGAAGGGAAATATGCTGTTGACACTCAGATTAGGAACTATGATGGTGTTATGGACATGATTATATGAAGATATCCAAAATGCCAGTAGTCAAAATGGCACTTGCACTGTGCACCGCACCCATATCTGCACTCAAACATCATAAGACATTCTGGAACTTTCCTTTGATTTAAAGATGATTCAGCTTATTAGAGAATATATCTGTATACGTTTCTTCACTGCAGTTACACCTATAGTAAAAGAATATGCAGCTTTGGATATCATCGAAGAAATTTGCTATAAGTATCTGAAGTTCCTCACATAAAGTCAGTCTTGTTCCTCTTTGATCAAAAAGCATTTTGGTCTCTCTGGATACTTTGCATACATATATCAGACTCATAATTTGGACGTACAGATAATTAAAAGGGTATGTGCATGATAAGTGTGCACGGCTAAATCAATGGAATGGAACTTATGATCACAGCAGTAGAAGAAGAATATGTTGATTTTGTGGTAGGCAGTGACTTGGCATTTGATGTGTACATATGTTTTTGTGGAAAGGACAAGTATTCAGGCAAGAGTCATAAATTGTCAGGATAATACTCTGCTGCTCTTCAGGTAACAGGTCTGATGACAGCAGCAGAAAGAGAGAACTGAGCTGATTTTGAGGGAGGCAGTGACCAAATCTTGTGCTTATGTTATTGAGGGCAGGAATGTAGAGCAGAGTCACGTAATGCCAAAAGATGAATACTTTGTTGTCACTCAAATAATGGTAGCATAAGGAGACAAGTTTGCTGATTTTGTGGGAGGCAGTGACTTTATATTCATTTATGTGATTATATATGGTGAGGAAAGTATTGCATAGTGACTGAGTCATGAAATGAAAAATGGGAGGTCACAAATTAATGAAGCAAAACATGAAACAAATAAGGTAAACTGGTGAAAATAGGTGCAATATCCATGATTCAAGAAAGAAACACTCATACTTTCACAAAGGACTATGAGGATAGCAGGAAACCGGGGTCCCTAGCTGTCCCTCAAACTAGGGGGGGCCTGTATTATCCCTATTCTCAGAGATACTCCTAATTGTGGGGATGTCTGAGTCTCCTTCATGGCCCATTTTTGACTAACCCTGATATTATACCACTTCCCACATGGGGGTCAGGACAGGAATGTGATTTAAGCAACAAAAATAGGCAAGCAGGGGAAACCAAAACTCTGTCACACAGCACACTCACACGAGGTATAAAACAATAAGAGATTAGGAGGAAAACAAGAACAGGGTGGAAACAATAAGATTATGGATAAACTCTACGACAACACCAAGCACAGGCTGCTCTCTCTGCAGCAAATCTGGGACATCACAGCATACAGACCAACACAGCAGAAACTATAGTTGGCATGGGTGGAAGGTCACCTCCAACCAGGGCCGGACTGGAACTAAAATTCAGCCCTGGCATTTGGGGGTGCACAGGCCCACTTGTCACGTGGTGAATGTGTAATATCTTTGTGCACTTGTAGATTGTATAATCACCAGCAGCGTATAGCCTGGTGATTACATGGTGGCATGGGCCCCCTGACAGTATGTTTATAGGTGTTTCAAGTTTAAGTTGTGGCATTCAGCGGTGCCAAATTCAGTATGGGGAATGAAGGGTTAATTCCCTTCATGTGGTAACACGAGCAGGCTGCTGTGATTGGTCAGCCTGCTGCGTGGTGGTAATGGAAGTTGTTATGATGGGAATTTATGGGGTTAATCTGCCCCCTGTGAGTAACGCGAGCAGGCTGTGTGATTGGTCAGCCTGCTGCGCGCCAATTTTAAAGTCTGTCATTGGTGGACAGAGGTAAATATGCAGGAGACTTGCCTTTATAAGGAGTCAGCTGTGAGCCAGCTGTGTCAGTTTCCAGCTGTGAAGAAAGAAGAATCCAGATGGAGTCCCTCCTGGAGAAGATGATGGCTCGGGTCGGCGCAGCGGACGGCGAGGAGTGGCTGAAGAGGTGCCTGGCGCCGGTGAACGAAGCCGCCGAAGTGGTCCTGGATCCAGCTCCGGATCCCGCCGGCGTTCCTGCGCGGAGGGAAGAGCTTCTGCGGCCCGGAGATGGAGAAGATGTCCGGAGATCCCTGCGGATGAAGAGGAAGAAGAGCGACGTCGACTCACCGCCTGCATCCTGTTCCCAGCGGTCCGGCGGAGGGAGGAAGAGGTCGGCATCTGCTCGCGGTCGGCGCGGCGCGGAGAGGAAGGCGTCGGAGACATCGCGAGAGGCGGGAGTTCCAGCGAGAGGAGGGACCGGAGCATCGCGAGACCGCTCAAGAAGCCGACGGGATTTGGCCGCGTCATCAGGACGCGACTCCCAGAATGCCTGGCGGGCGATTATTCCGGAAGTCGCCGCCAGGGGTTCCGCTCCGGCTGCTGTGGCCGGTCACAGCAGAGATCCTGGGTCGCTTACAGGCCTGTACGCGCCGCCGGCCCCATTGCAAAAGAGCTCAGCTGGGGCTTTGGCGGCGGCGACGCAGGCCTGGAGCTCGACTGAAGAATCTGAAGAGGACGTCGCGGCAACATCCGTTCAACGCGATGGAAGGACCCTGGAGCGAGGACATGGTGAGAGCCCCCTTGCTGGAGCACCCAATGTTAGGGATAACGGTAAAGGACATTGTCATTAGGACTCTGTCTGAGCTACTTGGGGGCTATGTAGTGCTACCCCAGGCACCTGCTGCTGAAGTTTCTATTCAGGACAGGTTCCCTGGGGTGGCGGAACCTCATTTAAAGGAAGCACTGACATGTGATGTTTCCCCTTTGGGTTTTCATCTCAGTGCTTCCACTAAGGAAAAGATTTGGAGACAGGAGTATGTAGATATCTTTTCTCTGTTACCGGTTGCTAGGGAGCTGCAGCATAAAGTGGAGAAACCTGATGGAAAACAAGAGGTTGAGTCAGAGTGAAGGAAAAATTTAAATCATTTTATTCATGGTTACAGGCTTTCTCCATTTATGCTGCAGTTCTTGGGGAAAAGTTTCCTAAATTTTGTAGTGGTTTGTTTCAACACCAAGATTGTATTCTGGAGGCTTATCGTAGTTTCGGTGGCTTAGCGTGGCTGAATTACGATGAGTCTTTCAGACAGAAATTGGCGGTTCACCCTGCTGTCAAGTGGGGTGTTAAAGATGTCGGGTTATGGCTGAATTTAATGCTGCATCAGCGACAGAACCCTCACAGACAGCAGGTGGATGTCAATTCAAAACAGGGGGGTGTGCTTTGCATTCAATGAGTCCTCATGCAGGTGGCAGGGTAACTGTCGCTTTCGACATGGGTGCTCGTTTTGTGGCGGGGCTCACCCCTTGCTTAAATGTTTTAAAAAGCATGGTCAGTCCACGGTACAGCCATCTGGTGTTAGGGAGCAGTTTTTCATAGGCTCAGACTCCAGTGAGCTTGGAAGGAATGCTCCCGTGGCTAGATCGTTTTCCAGACAGGCCGAAGGCGGCTCTGGTTCTTAGTGGGTTTCAGGCAGGTTTTCCTGTACCTTCTTTTGAAGGTATAGGTTGTAATGTAACTAAGAATTTACAATCAGTTGATAGCCATAAGGAGGTAGTCAGGTCACATATTGAACAAGAACGGTTGTTGGGCAGGGTGTCTGGTCCTTTTGAATTTCCTCCGTTTACAAATCTTGGGATATCACCTTTGGGGGTTGTCCCCAAGAAGGAGGTTAATTCTTTTAGGATCATACATCCCCTGTCTTATCCAACAGGTAGCTCACTGAATGATGCTATTGATCCTAATGCATCTTCGGTGAGTTACACATCTTTTGATGAGGCAGTGGATTTTGTTACGGAAGTTTGGCCCGGTTTGTTCCTGGCCAAATCAGATATTCAGTCTGCCTTCCGGCTTCTGCCAATTAACCCCTTGGGTTTTAATTCTTTGGGTTTTTGTTTTGAGGGTTCTTTTTATTTTGGCAGGTGCCTCCCTATGGGTTTTTTCTTTATCATGTTATTATTTTGAGTCATTTTCCACGTTTTTGCATTGGGCAGTTCAAGAGGGGTTTTTCAGAGGGGGGTATGTTCCATTTTTTGGACGATTTCTTATTTGTTGGTAGGTCAGGACGTTGTTTGCAATTACTAAATAAATTTTTGGGTTTGATGAAGTTTTTTGGGGTTCCGTTAGCTCATGATAAAACAGTTTCCCCTTGTACAGAGCTCGAGTTTTTAGGGATTGTTTTGGATTTGCAAAAAATGGAATTGAGACTCCCTGGCCAGAAGATTATGAAGTTAAAAGGCTGTATTGCGAGTTTTTTGTAGTGAAGAAAAAGTGTACCCTGCGAGAGCTCCAATCTCTGCTGGGTGGTTTGAACTTTGCATTAAGAATTTTGCCAATGGGGAGAGTGTTTTCAAGACGTTTTGTATGATGCAACTAAGGGTGTTAGGTGTTCAGGTTCACACATTAGAATTTCGTGGGAGATGAGGAAGGATTTAACAATTTGGTATGAATTTTTAGAAAGTTTTCACGGAATTAGCTGCGTTCAGCAGGATTTTATGTTGTCTCAGGATCTACTTTGGTTTACAGGGGTGTCTAAGGAAGTGGGGTTCGGTACGATTTTTCGTACACACTGGTGCTTTTCTTCATGGCCTTCATCTTGGTTGTCGGAAGGTTTGCTGGAGAAACAGGTGTTATTGGAGTTTTTTCCGGTTTTTGTTTCAGTGCATATTTGGGGTAAGGAATTGGCGAATAGGAGGATTATACTCATATCACATTGTCAAGGTTTGGTTTTTGCTTTGAACACCTTGGTGGTGAAGTGTAGGTTTCTAGGTGGTATATTGCGAAAATTGGTCCTTTTGTGTTTGAGGTGGAATATTTGGTTGAAGGCTCGTTTTGCTTCTGAATGCACTAATGCTTCCGTTTTTTACCTCTCTTCTCCGCGGTTAGAGGAATTCAGGGAGAGTTCAGGAAAGATGGACCCCCTTTTGAATGCATGCCCGTCCCAGCTATGGAAGGCAATTTTTGGATTAGTAGCAGCTTCCATTAAAAATTCTATTGCACCAAGGACATGGAAAGCATACTCGGCTGCTTGGTTGGCTTGGAATCAATTTTGTGATTCCAGGAATCTGTTTCCCCACAAGTGTGATGTGTCTACAGCACTTGGTTTTTTGAATTTTTATGTTGGTTTAGGTTATCGTTATACCTTTTTGTATAAAACATTTTGTGGAATCTCTTTTTTCTTAAAATTATATGGTGAGGAGTCTCTATTAAGCTTATTTGCGGTTCGGCAGGCACTAAAGGGTTGTAAAAAAGGTTGTGTGGTGCCTGATCGCCGCAGGCCTATAGCCGTGAATCTATTAGAAAGGTTATGGTTTATGTTGAGTGAAGTTTGTTTTAATAATTTTGAGTTATGTTTATTTCGTGCTGCTTTTGTGATTTGTTTCTTCGCAGCACACAAGATAAGTGAGTTGTTGTCACATAGTCGGGTTTATTTAGGAAGGATGTTAATGTATCTGACTCTGGTGCTGTGTTATTTATTAGTAGGTCAAAATTGGACCACCTTGGTAAAGGGTGTTCTGTGAAGTTGCGCCCTTTACGGGGTTCATGTATATGCCCCGTCACCAATTTATGTCAATGGCTTACTGTACGGGGGGATACCCCGGGTTTGTTGTTTTTACATGTAGATGGTTCTCCTGCCACTAAGTTTCATTTTAATGCAATATTAAAAAATGTATGGTTAAGTTGCAGCTAGATAGCTCCAACTTCTCATCACATTCTTTTCGGATCGGGGCGGCAACCGAGGCGGCAAGAGCTGGCCTCAGAGGAAAAAGAATTGGTAAAATTGGTAGATGGGCGTCAAAACGCTATCAGTTATATATACGCCCTAAGTTATTATAATTAATTTATTCTGTCTCTCTCCAATTCTAGGCCCAATGGTGATTTGGCTTGTAGGCCATTCGTTTATACACTGGGCGCAGAGGAGAGCGTCTTGTAGACGTTACACAGAGAACTTATCTTTTCAGTATGATCTGATAAATGTTTTTTGGTACGGTATAAGAGGGCTAAAATTTTCTAATTTAGTTGGCACCTTAAAAGGTATGCTGTTGACTCACCCGTATCCTGACCTTATTATTTTACACATTGGAGGGAATGACTTGGGTAAAATAAAGACATTGGACTTGTTATCTAATTTCCGCAGAGATTTTGCGCTCATAAAGAATCTTTTTCCTTATTCAGCATTGATTTTTTCTGAAATTGTACCGAGACTGGTCTGGAATGGCCAGCTTGCCTTTTTGGAAAAAATAAGGAATCGTGTCAATCGCGACATGGCAATATTTTTTGTTGGTTTGGGCGACTTCTCGTATCGCCATAGTGATCTGGAAGGTTTTACGGTTGGCCTGTACAGGCAGATGGAGTACATCTCTCTGACGTTGGTCTGGACATTTTTAATGTGGGTATCCAGAATATGATAGAAAAATGGCTGCGGTGTTTGGGGGGGGCCTCGTATTGTTAATACTCGGCCGTTTGGGGAAAAATCGCCCAACTATGTTGGGTGGATTGTTGGTTTTATAAGTGGTTAATGGTACTTTATGGTGGTATTTATGGAATTTTATGGTTATTTAATTTTAATAATATGGTGAATTTAATTTATCAAGTTACCAATAATAAAACACCACGGCCATTTTTATCCAAATGTCATGTGTCTGAGTATTTATTCGTTATTAATGGTAAGTTAATTGGTTATAGTGGGCTTTATGCTACCATGTGTAACACGACCATATAACATGTAGTCACGGCTGCGTCCAGTATTACAGCTCGGGCCTATTTATTGCTCTTCGTAGCAGGACCTGGTGAAGCCGCTATTTCCCTACAGTGCTGGCTCTCGCAGATAATGAAGAGGATGCTGCTCTCCACATAATGCTGCGTCATCGTCATATAGCTGATGGGCTGGGATACAAAATCAGATCCCCCTGAACTAATAATGATGACCTATTCTACAGGTACTGTAGGTGATCAGGGAAGCTGTTGTTGTCACTGGTGATCATTTTGGACACATACCACTTAGGGAATATGCAATGACATTTTTGGGGGGCAGATCCCACCATGGAAACTACTATGAATAATACTGGAATGACCATGCGCCTCTCCTCGCTGTGCACAGGATCAGGCTTTTGAGCATATTTTACCCACTTCAGGTTTCTAAAACCACCAAGTGGTTAAAAGAAGTGACCGCTCCATTCTTCTGGTGTTTTCCACTCGGAAAATGCTCTGTATTTTACACTGCAGATCAATGGGAAGGCTCGGAAGATGCCGGAATCTACAACTCCCAGCTTGTCCTTAACAATGGTAAGGAGATGCTGAGAGTTGTTGTTATCAGACTGCGGACCATACGGGAACCATAATACTGATAAGACGCAGGCAATATCACAAATAATCATTTACATCCAGGTACCTTTATAGGTGACATCTTCTCAGTCATTCCCATCCCTTTTGTCTCCACGCAGTACTGACGCCATGATGAGGTTTCATGCCCACGGCTAGTCTCTGAAGACCTCCATCTTTATTCTTCAGCAGCACTTCCCCACACAGCACCTTTAAAAATAAAAGTATCATTGTAGTGTCCCATTAATATAAATATCTCCTATGCTGTGCCCCTGAATAAATAATTGATGTGCTTCCTTCACAAAATATTCACTGCCCTTATCCAAAATACCTCCCACACTGCCTCTCTCCTTAATATATCCCAACGTTACCTCTTTACATAATGTCCCCATGCACAGCTTCTCTCCATAATGTCCACTCCACACTGCTCTCTTTATAATATACCCCCACACTGCCTCTCTCCATAATATCCCCCCATATTGCCCCTTTTTTATTATTATTATTATTATTATTATTTATTTATATATTCCCCCCAAACGGCTCTTTTGTAATCCCCCCCACACACACAATACAATGCACCCTCCATTATCCCTCCCCCCACACAAAATATAATGCACCACCATTACACCTACACACACACACACACACACACACATAATACATTACACCCCCCATTACCCCATGCACCCCCCACACACAATACAATGCACCCTCCATTACCCCATGCACCCCCCCACACACATACAATGCACCCTCCATTACCCCTCCCCCCCACACACTCCCACACACACACACACACACACACACACACAATCACAATACAATGCACCACTCATCACCCCCCCCACACACACACAATACAATGCACCCTCCATTACCACTCCCCACACACACACACACACACACACACAATACAATGCACTCTCCATGACCCCCTACACACACACACAAATATAATGCACCCCCTATCACCCCCTCCCATACACACACACACAATCACACACAATAAAATGCACCCCTCATCACCCCCTACTGATACACTCATACAATACAATGCACCCCCCATCACCCCCTACACACACACACACACACACACACAAATTACACTACCCCATCACTACACACTCCTGCCTCCCCCCTCCCTCGGAATACAGTAACCACCCCTGCCTGTCACAAAGCTGTGTTCCTTTCCAAATGTTCCCCATTATGTGTCCTCAGTGTCTCCCCACTCATCCCCATTAATTAAACCTTTCATTTTTGACTCCTCCATGGAGCGCTTACCGCTGCTTGATGTATCCTGTGTGGCACCTGCAGCACTGTGATGACGTCAGCAAGGTGCTGATCTCATCACGTTGCTGCACATTGGGCCGGGGCCCAGTCCCGGCGCGCAGTTCAAATGTATTTACGTCTGAAAGACGCAAATAGATTTGAATAGGAATAAGGAAGCTGCGGGCACCGGTACTACCACCGGCGCGCTCCTCAGCGGTGTGTGCATGCCGGGCACACTATTACACAGCAGGGCCGGCACAGCACAGCACGCTACCTCTTGGTCCTGCTGCAGCTAGTGTGCGCACGGCAAATAATGCTGCCCGGCCTTCACACTGCTGAGCAGAGCGGCGGTGACTGCAGATAGAGCGACCCACTACAGGCACCAGCCCATCTGGCATTTGCCAGAATTGCCCTATGGTCAGTTCGGGCCTGCCTCCAACCTAAGTATGAGAGATGCAGATGTGATAGGCTTCCTTACAACATGTGATCCCAGAGCCCTAACAAGCAAGCTAGCAGAAGTTAACTCTTGCTAGCCTGTCTATGAATGCACACAGCTGGTCAATGCCCGAGTCATCCTGTGTTGCTCGGAAACAGTAGTGAAATCATCAGGTGGAGTGTCAGAATCTGCAATGTGAACAGGGTATGATGCCACCATGTAAAAAGAAAATACGCTTTTTAAGGCCCGTTTCACACGTCAGTGAAAAACACAGACGTTCTTCACTGACGTGTAAAACACGCACATATCCCTCCGTGTGCCGTGATTCACGGCACACGTGGGTTGTCTAAGTGTAATCCGGGCTCCGTTCTCCGTGGCTCGTGATTGCACATAGAGATTAACTCACCTGTGCCCCTTCCCGCTCTCCATGGTGCTGAACGCTCCCGCGGTGCAGCATCCGGCCGGTGCTGACCTCCGCAGCAGCTGCTTCCGGGTCGGCTGTGTCGTGCATCATTAATATGCACGACAGTAATGAGCTCAGAAGCAGCAGGCTTTTTTTCTGCCACATGTCTCACGGACCACACCACTGCGTGGCCCGTGGGACATCAGTGATGCCAGAAAAAAATGGACATGTCTCCGTGTGGCAATAACGGATACGGGGGTACGCCGCACGGAGACACGTGCAGTGAAAAATCACTGATGTGTGAGCAGACCCATTCATTAGAATGGGTCTGCGTATGTCAGTGATTCTGGTACGTTTAAAAAAAAGCACAAACATACCAGAATCACTGACGTGTGAAACAGGCCTTATGGTTCAAGCCTGGTATTGGCATTCTGCTTCATCCAGAATAGAAATAGGCTGTAATACCAGACATGACCATAGACAAGGGTAGCAATGTTCCTAAAAAAAAAAAATCAATTTTTTTTTCCTAAATACGTATACATGGCCTTCTATGCATATATTTAGTTTACGCATATGCATACATTTGCATTTTTCAAGCAATTCTGATTGCAATATTAGCCAAGAGCCTCAATTACAGCGAGCCTTATAACTGCTAAATGTATAGCTAAATAAAGGAGAACATGACATCTCATTATAAAGGTGGCTTAACCTTTAAGGGATTACTTTGGTTACTGTAATACCATTAACTACAAAGCGTATTCCGCCCGCGCTCGGTGGCTAATAATCCCAGATGAATAGATTTTGATTACAATCTAGGAGTGAAAGTCAATTGTACCCAACGTTGAAGTCCCAGCGCCATTGGTGATTAATGTGTTCATCATGTTGCGCTTGCTTTGAGTGTTTGACCAGGAACCCGTCTGCAAACAGCAAATGTCAATGTATATGGTAAATGCTATAGGCGCCCCCGGGGAGATCTCAAATAAATGTATTGTTGGATTGAAGTTGGCTACTAATGTTGTTAAGCCTGATGGAGATCTTTCTTCATAATTAAATCTATGCCTTACCGACATTTAATCTATATTATTTAAATACAGTTACCTTATTACAAGGTACAAAGAACGTCGGAAAACTAACAAAAAACAGTCATTTTGGACATATATGAGCAAATGACAAAACTTCATATTACAGCTCCTCATTTGAGTGTTGTAACGCTGTAGATGGTAAAGCAGTGATCAGGAGTGGATCCACTGGACCACAAGGGAACCTCGGGTTTACCCCTTAGTGGAAGAGGCTTGAGTAAGTGCCCGCCGCGAGGAGAACACCAGGTGCCACTCCCAGGGCAGTGACCGTAACTAAGGCAGTTGATTCCCAGGGCAGGGTGGACACTGGGACAAATGGGCAGAGACTCTAGTGCATCAAGGGCCAACGGGGTAGCTAAAACAGGTGGCAAGACCAGGGTGGATTGACACAGTCGCTAGTAAAGGTTGAACCACCGGGATAGCTGAGGCAGGAGGCACAGCCAGGGTGGATGGACACAGTCGCTAATAAAGCTGGGACCAATAGGGTAGCTGAGGTGGAAGACTTGAACAGGGTAGACAGACACCGAGGTACCAATGGGACCGGGAAACAGGCAAGGAAACTGTACACTGTAACAGAGACACACAGCGGACAAGGGGAATTGACAACTAGCTGGCTAGGGATCGAACCACTAACTAACTAATAACATTGATCAGGCACCTCCCCTAGTGGGAGAGTGCCTTAAGTACCCAGTGCCTGTAAGCAATAGGCTGAGAAGCAGTTCCAAGAAATGGTACTCTGGCCCTTTAAGAGAAGGGTAGTGGTGCGCACGCACGCCCTAGGAGCACTCCAATGTGCACAAGTAGTGGGGAAGAGAGACAGTAAACACTCATGTGAAGGACCACACGGAAGCTGTGCAACATTGGGCGGTGCGGATACAGCTGTGAGTTATTGGGCATCCCTGTAGGGATGAGGGCGAGCGGTGCAGGGACGCCGGTGCTACAATTGTAGATATGTGGGCACCTCCTAATTACTCAGCTCTGGTGCTACATTAATATCGAAGTAAAACCTATTTAGAAGCAAATGTTTTAATGTATAGCAAAGTAACTACCGTATGTCAATGAATACACAGCAAACACCAAACCTAAGGAAAAAGTATCCAAAATCGGGAACCAAATAATTTGTATGACTAAATAAATCACAAATCAATTAACCTTATTCCAAAATCCAAATTGACCACAATTAAAAAAACACAAATCACACAAGACACAATACATTTTTAAGCATAGAGGAACAGACAGAGCCATAAATGTACATGTGGAAAAAGTTCTCAGTTTTATGTTATGGCCCATTGAGCCCATCAAAACAAATATTAGCAATGTCAATCTGATGCTCGTCCGTTTCACGCCACCAACTCCAGTGGATGTTTCGCTTAAGCTTCTTCATGGAGTATAACGCTCTCTGAAAAGCTAAAGCAAAACGTGCGTTTAGATGAGGTTTGGGAAACAGATGGACATAACAATGCATATTAATTTCTGGCCTTAATTTATTATATTTCCTTTTTTTTCTTAACCCCTTAACAAACGCTAATATGCCTTTTAACGGTGGCATTTAAGGGGCCATATTCCTGAGTGTAGGGTCTGACACCCAGCACCACCACCAATCAGCCGTTATCATCTCTGGCAGTGGTCAAACCAAAAGCAAAGTATGGAGTGGAACACCACAGTTCCATCACACAGTTTAGTAGTTAAAATAGTTCAAAGTCCTTATCTGCCATACCCAGGAATGGCCAATAGAAGGTTTATAGAGTTGTGAGGATCCACTCTGTATACTGTTTATATCTGGTCACTGCTGAACCTGGTAAAGCTGATAGGAGAGGCTCCTAGTTTTTGGCTCCCCCAACAATCTGATACCCTAACAATACGTCATTAATATCCTAGTAGTGGAAAAACCTTCTACATAGGCTGAACCCATCAATGATAGCAGGACCAGCTAAACATCAATGTGTATGGGGGTCTCCTAACACATGATGTCAGAGTGTTGGGGAAGAGAGAAAAAAATTGGAAATGTGAAGTTACGTGCTGGATACTTTTCTTCTGAGGAGAGATATGCTGCTGGCACCGGTGTCTGATATCGACTTACTCCCCTTTCCCCACTGAAAACACATGAAAACTTGGCCAAGTTGACCAATCAGATGTATGGAGGACTCAGTAGAGACATTTGTTGGCTGAATGATAATTCGATTGATGGTTATCTATGGTAATTAGGCACTAAAGTTGGTGCTAATTGATTTCCAGTATTCTGAAGCTGATGGATGGGATCCCTGTGAAAAGTCACGGGAGTGACAAAAAAAATGGGGTGACTGGAAGGAGCCCCTGTGCTGGCCCTTAGACTAAGTGTACCCTAGACTATCCCTCAATCTAGAGGTAAGCTTAAAGGTAGCAAGGTCTGAGCCCCCAGTGTCTCCCTATCTCCTGTCCTTGATCCTGACGGTAAGACCCAACCACAACCCACCAACCAGGGGAAGGGCAAAGCCAGAAGACAAAAATCCCACCAATAAACACTGACAGACGGTGGTAACAATAAAAACTCATGCACACCTTAAAGCAACACTAAGGAATTACAAAAGGTATACAGGGAAGGGTAACAAAGGAAAGGGGAATGTAACAAAGCAGGTTACTTTCACACATCACAGCAGACAGCAACAGCGAAACCCCAGTCCTAAGAGCTCCAGGCCGAGCTCCAGAATGATCTGAATAACCGACACCCACTGCTGGAACCAGAGGGTTTGTTTTCCCATACCGGAAGTGGTAATCAGAGAAAACACATCGGCAGAGTTAATGAGCTTGCTGCTAGCAAGGAGAACTGACATTAACCCTGCAGTTGCCAAAAGAAAAACACATTTTTAATGGGCATGGCCTCAGATGACAAACGAGAGTCCAACCTTGAGCCTGGCACTAATCTCAAAAAGGGAAGAGCATGTCAGAACGACCCTCTATTTCCTGGTATCAAAGATTCTTCTTTTGATTAGCCAATCTGGAGTGAGATCACCATTGTGTTGTGATGCACATGTGATGTCATTCCAGGACAGCTAATCAAAAGTAGAGCCATGGATACCAGGGGTTAGGAGGCAATTCTAAGGGCTCCCATCTGACTGCCACAGATTACTTCCGTGGCCAATGTACTGCGTTCCGTGAATCAATTTAGACCGCACCTTTAAATCTTTGGTTAAATCTTCCAGGAGTACATATTATATACATATACTTGCTTTAAAGGACATAGTTCCCTGTATACACTGGGATTATGGACCTTTGGGAAATTTCATTAAATGTTTACAAGCAAATTAAGAAGCCTTTTAAGATATTTTTTTTTTTCGTTATAGGTATCAGAAGTATTTTTCAAAGTGAAGCGACTAAACTTATTTTTATCATCAAGAAAAATTCTGTTCTCCATTTCTGATAAAAAAAAACAAACACAGCAGGAAAGCCTAGCCAAGCCCGATCCGCTGGTGATAGATAAAAAATGCAGGAAAAGGGAATTTCACAGAAAAGTAGATTCTTGTTCTGTAAGTGGAAAGATAACCTAAAACCAATTTGTGAAATTTCATTAAGTATTTGCTCAGGTTCCATTCATATATTTAAAAAAATGTAACCGAGCCAAACTAAAATCCTTTCCCCGGTAGGGATTTTTCCTCCATTAAATACCATTTTGCTGATTTCAAGAAGGCTAAGAAAGGGTGACATTTAATTTTCAAAACCTCCCCTTTGCAACTCTGTCCCGCTACCATTGCTTCCAGTCCAGAGCTAACAGTGGCCTATTCTTTACTACCCCACTGTACAAGATGTCTGTCACGCTCTGCTTGTGGGGGGGCACAGAAGCAAGTTGGAGAGGTAACTCCAAAATACAGTTAGCAAAAAACCCGCAAGAGGGCGATGTACATGAAAGAATAGTCACAAAGTCTAATACCAGGATGTGTTCTCAGTACCGGGGAGAAAGCAAGCCGTTAACAGGTGGAAGCAAGGGGTTGAAAGCCAGGAAGTAATGTCAGAGTTAGAAGGGCAAAACAAAGCCAAAGTCGGGGATCGCAACCAAGGTCAGTAGCCGGGAGATCCAAGTACGTACAGAGGAGGTGGAGACAAGAGACGGGACTGGGGGTCAGACAGGACTAAGGAGACAAAGGACGGAACTGGGGTCAGGAGGACGAGAAGGACAAGCGGTACAGGGAGGAAACAGGTCAGGAAGAGGTAGCCGGGTGATGGGATGGATCAGAGTCAGACTTACGGGAACCAGCGTGCAGAGCAGTAACTATTACTGGCGGCGTCCGGAGGTAGTAGCACCAAGATATGGCAGCACGACCTCCAGAATGAGGCAGGATGGAACAAGCCCCTCCCATGAGACCTAAAACCCCAAGGGAGAGGATGCATGCACCAGCTCAGCGGCGGCAGAGCCATGCATGAACTATCACAATGTGCTCTTCTTCCACCTTGACTTTGCCCCAGGACTTCTAGTGCCAAGAACGGTTTGAACATAACTGACTAGTAGAAATGAGCCAACCTATTTGGTTTGCGTCCGCCAATTTCAGATTTCGTACTGTTACGGGGGGACTGGCGGATTAGGATAAAGGTGGTGAATATCCCAATTGCCAGTCGGGGTCCACCATGCTCCAAGATGGTAAAGCAGCTGCTGGCAACCCGTAAATCAGGCGGATTATACAGAGCTAGGTGGCTCCAAATTAACATGTGGCCACATCATCAGGACACCTGACGCTATCCAGCCTATAAGGGCTTTCCACCTCACGGACATGCTCAGTGAAGTCCTTACTGGACTTAGACTCTGATGCACTAAGTGCCTGAGCATACTCAGTAGCCTGAACAACAGACCTAGTCTCAGAAATCAGACTATCAGTCTGAGCATTCTCAGTAGGCCCAACACAGGACTTTGACACAGAACGAAGTCCACGTACCTGAGCAAAGAGGCTTTTCACACTAAGTGTAGGAGCATGCTCAGTAGATTGAACTGAAGACTTAACCTCAGAAATGGTACTAACAGGCTGAGCATGCTCACTAGACGAAACACTGGACTTGGGCTCTGGTTAGGGCAAATCGGCACACGCATGTGCCTTAGCCGCTTCTCCACACTTAGACGTGGAGGAAGAAGCAGCCAGCTGGACAACCCGAGGCACGGCCAAAAATGGTGGAGCAGAAATCCCAGCAAGCTACTTGTGGGTACGGCAGCACCGATTTGTAATGGGTACAACCTTGGCCAGTCCATTCGGGCTTGACTTACTGAGCATTTTGCTCAAAAGTTGGCAATGTTCGATAAATGTTCATTTGCAGAAAACCCACTCTTGGCTCCATCACAGCCATGTCAAATATTGGCATGGCTGTGATTGGCCAGGAAAATCACTGTAAAAAAAAAGGAAGCAAAAGGGTTAAAGCACAACATGCTTACCAAGTCTCCCCATGGCTGTAACTGCTCCCGCAGCTGTACTTCCGGAGCTACTGAATATCCCTCATACATTCACTGCTTTCCCCGCCCACCAGTGTCTGTGATTGGCTGCAGTCAGACCCCGTCCCCAGAGGATGTCTGCTTCAGCGTCTATGATTGGCTGCAGTCTGCTTTAGATTACTGTGTTTCAAAACTTAGCAAAAGTAGGTGAAAATTCCCTGGTAAGGGTCTTAAAGCCACAACAGAATAGCTACAAAGAGAGTTTCTCTGTTTGGACGACTTATAGTCTTTTGATTTAATTAGAAACGGTGTAATACTTTTTTTCCCCTGCGGAGGCATTGTAGGGAAATTCAACACTTACTTCTGATCTGTCAGGGTCCTAGAAATAGAAAATCTTGCAATTAGCTAATAATTTGGAGGAGAATGGTAGCTATCAGCAAAGATGAGGGGCTATTCCTTACTTTGGGCCTCAGCTTGTGTTTGATATATTAAAAGATACAAAAAAGCATTTTTGTTCTAGAGATAAACCATGTTTAAAAATTCTGCAGTTCAGCGGATGGAGAGGCGTACTTAAGATTTCAAAGTAAAAGCACTTCTTTTGTAAAGTCACCAGGAATTAACAGGACAAGACAAGATTTTCCCTCTTTCACAAGCAATTCGCTCCCTCGTTTCAATGGTGCTGATCCTGGTACTCTGCAAGAGGAATGTTTGTGAAATATTAAAAATTCATCAGCCGCTGAACTATTTCTTTTAACATATAATCACAGGGGTTAAGAGCTTAAGCTGCTTCATTGCTAGTGTTTGCTCAATCTAATTCTCTTGAACCAAATACTGATCGATTTTTGCTACAAAATTATTTTTTTGCTGATTTTTCTTTATTTTCCTTTTCTTTCTTACTTAATTAGGTAATGGAGCGCTGAAACATGATGGCTGGATAGAATTTAAGTTGCTCTGCACATAAGTATTCCAACACGGGTAAAAGGGGACACAAAGATTATCTCAATGCAGCCGCTCCTACACCCTACTGGGTCCTGTACAGACTAGTATCCCTAGCTGCACAGCCCCAATGGCTCCGGCACAGGCTGTAATATCTCTAGCTGAAACACTAGAAAGCCAGAACTGTGACCTGTCGTCCTAAAAGGCAGTCGAGATGTTTCTCGTACCTCCTGAAGACCAGAGAAGAGGTTGCCTTGCATAGTGCAAGAAAGGAAAAGTGTGAAGAGATAGGCAGGAACCTAAAATGAGAAAACATAAAACATGTAAACAAGTGGAAAAGGTGAAATAGCAAATGCAAGCTAGGGTAACCTCCTAAAATCTTAACAGAAAACAGGGGAAAGGTGTGAGTAAGATAAATGATAAAGCACAGAGCAAATATCAAATTGACCTATGTCTAAGAGGAAAAAAAATCCCTATCAGCAAGAAATTTAGCCAGCAGAGAACGCTGGAATCAGGAAACTATAAATAGCCCCGCCCGGGATGTGGTAGGCCAAAGACAATAAGCAAGAGAGAACACCTGATAGGAGCAAACCAAAGGAAGAGAAGAAGAGGTAAAATAATAATAGTAATAATCAGCATTTGGACAAAGACCGACCAGGCTGTGGTTCAGCAGGGAAGGAAACCCACCACAGAGCAAGAGGCTACAAGATCGAGTCTCAAGACTGAGGCATAAAATAAGTATTATGTTCTTAAGACCCAGAGTTAAAGTGTCAGCAAAAAATGACTGTGCAAACCAAGTATATTAAATCGATGCAACCTTGGTGTGGTCGAGCAGTTTAGTCTATCTTCCTACATGCTTCATTTCCATTGACCCATATCTCCTGTAAAATCAAAGCTATCAATTGAAGAAAAGGATGGAAATAGATGGAAAACGAGTAGAAGTGAGGAATTTAGCCAGCAAAGAATGCTGGAATTAGAAGACTATAAATAGCCCCACCCGGGATTTGATAGGCCAGAGACAATAAGCAAGTGAGAACACCTGATAAGCACAAACCAAAGGAAGAGAAGAAAAGGTAAAATAATAATCAGCATGTTGTTAAAGCCCGACCAGGCTGTGGCTCAGCAAGGAAGGAAACCCACCACAGAGCAAGAGGATTGAGTCTTGAGACCGAGGAAAGACATACGTTTTCTGTAATTAAGACCCAGAGTTAAAGTGTCAGCAAAAAATGACTGTGCAAACCAAGCATATTAAATCGATGCAACCTTGGTGTGGTCGAGCAGTTTAGTCTATCTTCCTACATGCTTCATTTCCATTGACCCATATGTTACATCTCGTGGCTCTCCTGAGGCAAGGACTGAGGCAGTCTCCCATTCCTTGCCTGCCACGAGCACTCCTGCTCAGCAGCGCCGAAGGTCTGCCAGACTGCGCAGTGTGCAGGAGATACCTTCTCAGAGAGGCAGCAGAAGGGTGACACCTAGTGGTTCTCCTGTTACAAGGAGTGAAGCGGTCTCCCATTCCTGGCCTGCCGCAGACTCTCCTGCTCAGCGGCCCCGAAGGTCTGCGAGGCTGCGCAATGTGCAGAGGTTTACTGCTCAGGGAAGCAGTGAGATTCCCGTTATCTCTGCACATTGTGAGACCGAGGATCCCGCCTCTATTTCCCAGAGGCAGGAGGGTGAGCATGTGCAATGCGTGGTGGGTCCTGATTCGCTCACTGACGTCACACGGCTTGATGACAAGGCTGGTGACATGGTGAATCCTGACTGGCCAGGCTGGGACGTCGTGGACCCTGATTGGGTCAAGTCCGTCATCTCCGCCTCACGCCCGCCCTCGGGTGGAGCTGCACCTCCTTAAAAGCTCCACCTGCCATCATGGCGGCGCGCGACCGTCCTTCTATGTTTGGATGTCTGGCAGCGTGCTGCCACGCCACTGCTCAGGCATTACTGTCTCTTGTGGGCTTGGCCCTTGCTGCTCCGGCAGTACCTCGTTTGCAGGCCGTGTTCCTGCCTTGCTGCTCCGGCAGTACCCCCGTCAACAGGCCGTGTTCCTGTCCCAGGTGAGCTCCTCAAGTCTCCATTGGACTCACCTGGTTATTGAAAGCACACGTGCGTGGGCACCTCTGTGCTACCCTCGTGCCATATTCTCGTGACTTCCACTGGCACACGTGCGTGGGCACCTCTGTGCTTCCCCGTGCAACAGGTACACCGAGCCGTGAGATCTGTGCCATACAACTCTCACGGGTTAGGGCAGATCGGTGTACATAGATCGTCTGTGACATTCCAGACGATCGCTAGCAGCAACCCGCTCACTCTTCACCCACCATAGCGGCGGTCCCTTACACCGCACAGTGGACCTTGACCGGCGGAAGCAGTCCATTTCCCATCTTGGCACGCTTCCCCGGGTCCCCCTCGTAACATTACGGTCGCGCCAAAGGTCTGGCTATGGCTGAAGAGCAGCAGCAGTTGCTGCGTTATGTGCAGCAGTTGGAGTCACGATTGGCAGCAGTGGAGCAGTCTTCCTCCGATAAGACTACTCTGACGACAGTCGCCACCCAGGCGGCTACCCAGGCTGTGCTATTGGGCGGAAGGTCTCCTCACCTTGCGCTTCCAGAGCGCTTTAGCGGCAACAGCTCTGAGTGCCGTGGGTTTATAAACCAGGTTACCACCTACTTAGAGCTGTCCGCGACTCTTTACGCTACCGAGAAGGCGAAGGTAGCCTTCGTCCAGTCCCTGCTCACAGGGAGAGCGCTGAAGTGGTCCACGCCGTTGTGGGAGCGCGGAGATCGTGTGGTGAATAACTTAGCAGCTTATCTTGGGGCCATGAGAATGGTGTTCCTCGGGCCTCAAGTCACCCACGATTCCGGGGACTTTGCTGTACACTTTAGGACACTGGCCGCAGAGCTGGATTGGCCGGATAAGGTCCTTGTCCCTGTGTTTTGGGAGGGCCTGGCAGGGTTTGTCAAAGACGCACTGGCCACACAAGAGGTGCCTGCCACTTTAGAGTCCTTGATTCAGGTTGCCTCTCGCATAGACATCCGCCAGGCGGAGCGAAGGCTCGAGGTCTCTTCAGCACCCACGTCTTCTCGGCCTAAAAAGCGTCTGACTCCCGTCTTCCATCAGACAGGTCCCCCAGCCAGTCCTGTAGGCGACTCCGTGGAGTCAATGGAGGTGTCCAAGGTGGTCTCCTCTGCCCCAGGTTCTCGGTCTTGTGTCATCTGCTTTTCCTGTGGGCAGAGGGGACACATAGCAACCCTATGTCCCAAACCGTCGGGAAAAGACAGCGTCTAGTTTCTATCAGAGGGGGGACTCTAGACGCTACTTCTCCCTCTAGGTTGACTATCAGCGCCCAGTTGCAGTTCGGCACTACTCTCTTCTCTGCCCTGGCTTGCTTGGACTCAGGCGCTGAAGGCAATTTCATCTCGACCTCCCTGGCAACCCGATACTCAGTTCCCCTGGTTCTGTTGCCCAAGCCACTCAGGGTCCGGGTAGTCGACGGGTCCATACTACTCGATCCTATCACCCAGATCACCATCCCTCTCAGGATGGCTGTACCACCGGGACACCATGAGCAGGTGTCCTTCCTGGTGCTTCCAGGGGGGACGGATGAGATCCTACTGGGCCTTCCCTGGTTGAAACAGCATGCTCCTATACTCAACTGGGCAACAGGGGAGATCTCATCCTGGGCAGGATCCTGTAGAGAGCACCTCGTGACTACCGAACCACCCGCTACCATTAGGTCGGTTGGGTCCTCAGGGAATACTGAGGGGCCGGGTTTACCGACACCTTATGAGGCCTACAGGGATGTCTTTTCCAAAAGGGCCGCAGATACTCTTCCTCCCCACCGGCCATATGATTGCCGAATAGACCTGAAGCCAGGCTCCGAGCCCCCTAGGGGCAGAGTGTATCCACTCTCTGCTCCAGAGACGGAGGCTATGTCCAAATATATTCAGGACAGCCTGGCGAAGTGGTTCATTCGCAAGTCTATTTCACCGGCTGGTGCAGGGTTCTTTTTTGTGCAGAAGAAGGAAGGGGATCTGCGCCCCTGTATCGATTACAGGGGATTAAATGCAATCACAATCAAGAACAAATACCCTTTGCCCCTCATTACTGAGCTATTTGATCGATTCCGCGGGGCAAAGGTCTTCACAAAGCTGGATCTACGCGGGGCGTATAATCTAGTGCGAGTCCGAGAGGGCGATGAGTGGAAGACCGCCTTTAACACCAGGGACGGTCACTACGAGTATCTAAAAAAATTGTTTAAAAGAACAGAGAGTCCTCAGTGGTTGATACCTTTTAATGGCTAACTGAAAAGATGGTAATAATTGCAAGCTTTCGAGACTACTCAGGTCTCTTCATCAGGCATGGTATAACACAAAATCTGAAGAGTCACGTATTTATACACAACAGGACTTAGAATAGTGCAGTAAAAAAAAAAAAAAAAAAAGAAAAAAAAAAAAAGAACAAGTTATATGAAACAGAACTATCTCTATGGCAGGGGGACAAGCTGTTCTAATATTGTTGTTGTGTATAAATACGTGACTCTTCAGATTTTGTGTTATACCATGCCTGATGAAGAGACCTGAGTAGTCTCGAAAGCTTGCAATTATTACCATCTTTTCAGTTAGCCATTAAAAGGTATCAACCACTGAGGACTCTCTGTTCTTTTAAACAATTTTTTTATCTCTACTGGCTAACACGGTACAAAGATATATTTTACTTGTACGAGTATCTAGTAATGCCCTTCGGACTCTGCAATGCCCCCGCCGTATTTCAAGACTTTGTGAATGACATTTTCCGGGATTTGTATCTTTCCGTGGTTGCATACCTGGATGACATTCTTATCTTCTCCCCCGATCTTACCACCCATCGGAGGGATGTCATCCGAGTACTTAAGAGGCTCCGCACCCATTCGTTATATGCGAAGCTGGAAAAGTGCGTTTTTGAACAGGAATCCTTGCCGTTCCTGGGGTACATAGTGTCCAGTCAGGGGTTAGCAATGGATCCGGGGAAGTTGGAGACAGTGATGAACTGGCCTGAGCCCCGCTCGCTGAAGGCGATCCAGCGATTCTTGGGGTTTATCAATTATTATCGCCAGTTCATTCCCAACTTCTCGACGGTGGCAGCACCCATCATTGCCCTTACCCGCAAGGGCGCTAATCCCAAAGCATGGACACGGGAAACGGTAGAGGCATTTCACACTCTCAAAACTCACTTCTCCAGAGCTCCCATCCTTCATCGTCCAGACATCTGCAAACCCTTCCTACTGGAGGTAGACGCCTCTTCGGTCGGTGCAGGTGCAGTCCTGTACCAGAAAAACGAACGAGGAAGGAAACATCCGTGTTTCTTTTTCTCCAAGACCTTTTCTCCGGCCGAGAGGAACTACTCCATAGGGGATAGGGAGTTACTGGCGATGAAACTAGCATTCCAGGAATGGCGGCATCTCCTGGAGGGTGCGAAGCATCCATTTGAGTTTTTTTCTGACCACAAAAACCTCACATACCTCCAGACAGCACAACGCCTGAACCCAAGGCAGGCCCGTTGGTCTTTATTCTTCTCCCGGTTCCGCTTTATTATCCGCCACCTGGCCGGTGAGAAGAACGTACGGGCCGATGCCTTGTCACGTTGTATGGTTGTGTTGGAGGAGGACGAGGAGGAGCCTCGGCTTATACTACCCCCGGACAGCTTGAGGATGGTCACTCCCACTTCTTTGGACCAGGTGCCACCTGGCAAAACCCTCGTTCCCCCTGAACTACGGAACGAGGTGCTATCGTGGGCCCATGCCTCCAAGGTCGGGGGTCACTTCGGGGTCAAAAGGACCAGAGACCTGGTGACCAGGCATTATTGGTGGCCGAGACTACCCCAGGACATACAGGAATATGTGGGAGCCTGTATGTCGTGTGCTCGGAATAAGCCGTCCCGGCAGAGACCGGCAGGTCTTCTTCACCCACTGCCAGTGCCGGATCGTCCCTGGGAAGTGGTAGGGATGGACTTCCTGGGAGATCTGCCCAAGTCAGCAGGGCACAGGGTCGTATGGGTCATCACGGACCAGTTCTCTAAAATGGTCCACTTGGTGCCTCTCCCACGACTCCCGACGTCACGTGCTCTCGCCACCTTGTTCATTCGGCATGTATTTAGGTTGCATGGCATGCCTGACAAGGTGGTGAGCGACCGGGGTCCCCAGTTCGCGTCTCGCTTCTGGAGAGAGCTCTGTAAACTCCTGCAGATAGAGCTGAACATCTCCTCCGCATACCATCCCGAGACCAATGGACTAGTGGAGAGGACTAATCAGACCTTGGTAAACTACCTCCGCCATTTTATATCCGCGCACCACGACAACTGGGCTAACCTCCTTCCTTGGGCCGAATTTGCCATTAACAATTCGGTCCATGAATCCTCTGGCCAGACTCCGTTCCTACTCAATAACGGACAACAGCCCAGAATCCCGGTTCCGATGCCCATTACGTCACCCGATATTAGAGTGGAGGATTGGGCGACCAAGGCCCAGGAGATCTGGGATGACACCCAAGAGGCTCTTAAAAGGGCTAAAGACCGGATGGTGACAACGGCTGATGTTCGCCGCCGCCCTGCACCATCCTTCGCCCCTGGTGACCTAGTATGGCTGTCCTCTAAGAATGTTAACCTACGGGTACAGGCAGCCAAATTCGCCCCTAGGTATCTGGGTCCATTTAAAGTACTACAGCAGGTAAACCCAGTGGCATATCGACTCCAGCTCCCTCCACGCTGGGCTATAGCCAACACCTTTCACGTGTCCCTCCTGAAACCCGTACGACTTAATAAATTCTCGGGGTCCCTGCCGGCTCAAACCGACTCCCCGTCCGACGACCCTGAGGTGGCAAAACTTGTGGAGACAAAAGTCATACAGGGCAAGAGGTACTACCTCGTGGAGTGGGCCGGCCGTGGTCCGGAGCATAGATCCTGGGAGTTGGAGGATCATATCCGCGCCCCCGGGTTTGATAGCGGCCTTCGAGCACGGACAGGGGGGGGGGCCTAGACGGGGGGGTAATGTTACATCTCGTGGCTCTCCTGAGGCAAGGACTGAGGCAGTCTCCCATTCCTTGCCTGCCACGAGCACTCCTGCTCAGCAGCGCCGAAGGTCTGCCAGACTGCGCAGTGTGCAGGAGATACCTTCTCAGAGAGGCAGCAGAAGGGTGACACCTAGTGGTTCTCCTGTTACAAGGAGTGAAGCGGTCTCCCATTCCTGGCCTGCCGCAGACTCTCCTGCTCAGCGGCCCCGAAGGTCTGCGAGGCTGCGCAATGTGCAGAGGTTTACTGCTCAGGGAAGCAGTGAGATTCCCGTTATCTCTGCACATTGTGAGACCGAGGATCCCGCCTCTATTTCCCAGAGGCAGGAGGGTGAGCATGTGCAATGCGTGGTGGGTCCTGATTTGCTCACTGACGTCACACGGCTTGATGACAAGGCTGGTGACGTGGTGAATCCTGACTGGCCAGGCTGGGACGTCGTGGACCCTGATTGGGTCAAGTCCGTCATCTCCGCCTCACGCCCGCCCTCGGGTGGAGCTGCACCTCCTTAAAAGCTCCCCCTGCCATCATGGCGGTGCGCGACCGTCCTTCTATGTTTGGATGTCTGGCAGCGTGCTGCCACGCCACTGCTCAGGCATTACTGTCTCTTGTGGGCTTGGCCCTTGCTGCTCCGGCAGTACCTCGTTTGCAGGCCGTGTTCCTGCCTTGCTGCTCCGGCAGTACCCCCGTCAACAGGCCGTGTTCCTGTCCCAGGTGAGCTCCTCAAGTCTCCATTGGACTCACCTGGTTATTGAAAGCACACGTGCGTGGGCACCTCTGTGCTACCCTCGTGCCATATTCTCGTGACTTCCACTGGCACACGTGCGTGGACACCTCTGTGCTTCCCCGTGCAACAGGTACACCGAGCCGTGAGATCTGTGCCATACAACTCTCACGGGTTAGGGCAGATCGGAGTACATAGATCGTCTGTGACATTCCAGACGATCGCTAGCAGCAACCCGCTCACTCTTCACCCACCATAGCGGCGGTCCCTTACACCGCACAGTGGACCTTGACCGGCGGAAGCAGTCCATTTCCCATCTTGGCACGCTTCCCCGGGTCCCCCTCGTAACACCATATCTCCTGTAAAATCAAAGCTATCAATTAAAGCAAAGGATGGAAATAGATGGAAAACAAGTAGCAGCGAGGAATTTAGCCAGCAAAAAATGCTGGAATCAGAAGACGATAAATAGCCCCACCCGGGGTGTGATAGGCCAGAGACAATAAGCAAGTGAGAACACCTGATAAGTGCAAACCAAAGGTAGAGAAAAAAAAGTTAAATAATAATCAGCATTTGGACAAAGACTGACCAGGCTGTGGCTCAGCAGGGAAAGAAACAGACCACAGATCAAGGGGACACAAGATCGAGTCTCGAGACTGAGGCTTAACATAAGAATTATGTACTTAAGACCCAGAGTTAAAGTGTCAGCACAAAATGACTGTCCAAAACAAGCATATTCAATCAGTACAACCTTGGTGTGGCCAAGCAGTTCAGTCCACCTTCCTACCTACTTGATTTCCATTGACCCATGTCTCCTGTAAAGTGAAAGCTATCAATTGCATAAAAGGATATAAATAGATGGAAAACAAGTAGCAGCCAGGTTTTTAGCCAGCAAAAAATGCTGGAATCAGAAGACGATAAATAGCTCCACCCGGGATGTGATAGGCCAGAGACAATAAGCAAATGAGAACAAACTAAAAGAAGAGAAGAAAAGGTAAAATAATAATGAGCATTTGGACAAAGACTGACCAGGCTGTGGCTCAGCAGGGAAGGAAACTGACCACAGAGCATGAGGCCACAAGATTGAGTCTTGAGACCGAGGTGTTGTGAATATCATCAGAGATGGTGCTGTTGCCGGGAGTGTTTCTGGGTTGCCTCTGGTGGCTAGTGCTGGTAGTGAGTCTGATTCTGCATCTGTCACTCAGACAGGTGTTGGAAATGATTGCTGTTTCAGGAAGCCTATGGAGTCTATCCTGGGGGGATATTGGAAGGCAGTCTCTGTCTAACCTTTGCCGGTGATAATTGTTTCTGCTCCATGTTAAGATATCCTGAATTTGTCCTGCAGCCTTTAGGCTTTTGCCTTTCCCTGTAAGTTTTGTTTTGTCTTTTTTAGCACCTTTTTGGATATTCCAGAAATGATTTCCACAGCGGTTTTTCGTTCCTTTGCATCGTTTTTTTTCCCGTGTCATCCTGAGTCTGCAGCTATGCCTGCTAAGTATTTTACTCTCTTAATCTAGGCTTGGATAGAGGCTGAATTTGCACTGAATTTGCACTGAAGGGTGTTTCTGCTTAATTTATGTCTTTTTCTAAATCTGTGTTTGAGAATATTCCCTTTTTGTTTCTTGCAAGTGAATTAGTGCTCTTCCTGCAATATTTTTGTAGGGCGATTTATTCCCAGCAAGAAAGGGAGTTTTTAATCCCTGTTTGATCAGGAGTTTTTTATTTTTATATCTCATGTGTTTTGTAGTTAAGATCTTTTCTATTATATTTGCATTTTCTATTTAAATGTATTTGCACAAGAGTTCCTGATATAGTGGGAGGAGAGATCGTGTGAGGGAATTTTTGATTATCAGGTGTTGGTATTATTCAGGGTTTTTACTGGCTGCAACAAGCAATCTATCCTATACTTTTTTATTTAGCTAGCAAGGCCTCATTTTGCTTAATTCTATATCTACCGTCTGTGTGTTGTTTTTTCTTACATCACCATCCTTATATGTTGAGGGCTTTGATTTTCCTTTGAGGCTGCTCTGAGGCAAGTCAGGATTCCTCATTGCATCTTTGAGGTTAGTTAGGTCTCCGGCGGTGACGAGGCATCTAGGTTTGTTAGGAACGCTGCACCGCTACTTCTAGTTGTGTTTGTGTAGTCAGTGCATTGCAGCCAGCTAACTTTCCAACTACTCTTGTATATTATCTTCTACCATTTTTTATGGGATTTTTGCAAGATCTTTTGTGGTTTCCTGACCAAAACACTGAAGCATGATATAAGGTTTATGTCATTAAGACCCAGAGTTAAAGTGTCAGCACAAAATGACTGTGCAAAGCAGACAAATTAAATCGGTACAACCTTGGTATGGCCAAGCGGTTCAGTCCATCTAGCTACCTGCTTGATTTCCATTGACCCATGTATCCTGTAAAGTCAAAGATATCAATTGAAGAAGAGAATGGAAACAGACAAAAACAAGTAGCAGCGAGGAATTTAGCCAGCAAAGAATGCTGGAATCAGAACACTATCAATAGCCCCATTTGGGATGTGATAGACCAGAGACAATAAGCAAGTGAGAACACCTGATGAGCGCAAACCAATGGAAGCGAAGAGAACTAATAAAAAAATACAACAGCAAGGAATGGGTGAATAAAATAATATTAAAATAATGTGTAATCATCTGCTTTGATCCTCTTGCACCAGTGGAGTGGTGTCAGATAGCAAAAAGTCACGAGTCTTTGTTCTTTGATAACCTGACTTCTGAGACAATGTTTGACCAAAGGTATAGCTGGGTCAAACACAGAAGCAAGGAAGATAGGCATGAAAGCATAAAAAAGTTATGTCTTGAAAAAGGTTGACAAATCAAAATTTAGTTTTTACAAAGTTTGGAATATTTACCATAATTAGTTGATTATGCGCCGTGCAGAGGGAGCGTGCTTAAAAACAAAGGGGAGCGGAGAGAGGTAACTGCATACTACTTCTTTTTAGTCTTCATTTACATAATGACTAAAAAATTTACAAAATCAACTGGTAGTCAATAACTAGTCAACTGGTTTTATGAGATAATCCAGCAACTATGATCCATATTTATCTACACAGCATTATTGACGTAAATGTCAATCGTTACGGCTTTATCGTAAAAATGCAAATTTCTATTTTCCTTTTGACGGGAGCATTTCAAGTTCATGGAGCTATAAAGAACAGAATGTCAGTGATACAACGCCTGGCACTGTCTGTCATCAATGTGAAGACATAATAAATTTTACAGAAAGCGCGGAGTGATGGTATCATCCGCAGAGACTAATAACGCCACAAGCCAGACTGTAAGTAAATAACTATGTTCTAGATCAAGACGACGCGGTTACTGCTTCTTTCCGTGCCAGTTTTTAAGTGCCCACATACATCGTAAATACAATTTATAGCATTGAGGGTTAGAATTCACTGCCAATTTGAACATAAAACGCCGCAAAACCCATCTTCTTTCCATTTTATTATCTCGCCGCATACATTTTAAACATTTTTATATTTAACATTGGGCATTACCATGGTATCATAAATTATGATGAACAAGGATGAGTGAAAAGACATTTAACAAATTAAATGTATTTCAAATTTCCCAAAAATCATGGAATTTTAGCAATCCCAAATTTTGGGAATTCGAGTTTCCCCAACAGAGTAAAATGACGGGCAACTGGGTATCATTTTGCTAGTGTCACAAGGTGTCTTGCTAAATTCTACTAAAAAGGGGGCTGAAAGCCCGTACTTACGAAGCGCTCACTGATATCCTAATCAGGCACGAATACTAATATTCTTTATAGCAAGATACTATTTATTTTAATAGCACATGAATATAATCAATGGTACATAGGCATTTAGAATCTTATAGTCATAGAAACTTATACAATAACAGAAATATGCATCAACATTACCGTTATGTTGTAGCAATCCTTTCACATCGGAGGGAACTCGAGTTAAGATAAGGAATCAACATGGCATCTTGGCATGGCATCACAGGAACAGTGCGTACGTACACTTCAATGTCCTGGAAGGTATTTCCCTACCTTAAGCGAGTTCGGTGTATATTTTATAGGAAAATATTGTAGGTTGTGTCTAAATGGTCACCAGCATATGACAGCTGAGTCATGTTCATGTAACTTGACCACAAAATGTTGTAGGTAACGGCAGCTTCCTGCACATTTCCAGCACATCCTGTCAGTTAACAACTGGCTGACCACAGTTTAGTGAAATATTGCAATGAGCCGTAAATTTCATCCTTAAAACTGTCTTTAAGCTAACCACAAGTTTCCTGTAAGTGGAACTGTAAATGTTACTTCCTTTATCTTCAACTGCTTCAAGACATGTATTCCCTGGTCATTATTTTGGCCCTCCAAAGGACATCTTCTTTGATACTGAATTATTGATGGATCAAATAATATCTGGGATCACTCCTATCTTATGATTATGATTCCTATCTAATCACACATACTTCAGTCATATCACATTGGTATCACAATCGGTCCTTGATCCCAGGGATTATTTTCCATCATCAGTATTCCACTAGAAGAAGATCACTCGGAATATACCATACCATGACCAAGAAATATTGTTTGCCACAAATTTTGTTTTCTTGGTTTGTTTAGATAAACGTTGAATCACAAATATAATCACTTTCACTACTTTTGTACAGTATATTAAAACTAAAAGCAATATTATCTGAAAAGCTCCCTTGAATATCATGTGTTTTGGCATTTGCTCGATATTCAAAGGAATCATTACACATTACATTTCCCGATATGTTACTAGAAGTTTCACTAGTCCGATTTATGAACATATTGGCATAAGGCCATAACATATCATGAATTGTCCTTTCCACTAAGCTGGGTTTAAAAGCATCTACAGTCCATAGAGATGAATCCCAGGTTAGTCAGTCCAGTCTTATTTCTTAGTACCCAAATTCCTCCCTTAAAAGCCAGATATTGCAAATTGGTGACTGTTGCATTCAAATTGCCTTGCCACCATGGAAGATTGATCCATCCCACTATGGAAATGGGTACTGTAGTATTCTATAGACGAACACTTAGAGTGTCTTTATCAGCAAGATGATCAGAACAACTTTTCTACTTTAAGATTTCCTCCATCGATACCGGGACATCCAGATAAGGGATACTGGTGGCTGTAACCGAAGAATGTGTACAGATCCAGCAATCTGTGTGTTGAGATCCAGCAATCTGTGTGTTGAGATCCAGCAATCTGTGTGTTGAAAATGTGATGGTGCATCAGAAATTCATTCGCCACAGGTTCCTCCTGATGTAGACTTGTCCATCCAACGACCAGAGAGGCAAACATCAAACACAGGAATTTCTCCATCTCATCACTGTCGAGCTCTTCCCAGTAACCGATACCATGGATTCCGCTCATTTACAACACCTTCTGCAAATAAAGATACACTATTATTCCTGTAAATAACATTTTTCTTGTGGGACATATTCCCACTTCTCCACTCCTGGTCTCATCAGGAGAGTACAATCTTTTCCGACCGCTATTACCTCTGCCTCTGAGGGCGGTCCTTGGAGGTTTTGAATCCATATTTTTGCTCCTACATTTGTAATATTAGAGGATCCAAAACCTTTAGTACCCCGTATTGTTAATTCTGCCGGGGCAGTTCCTTCTCTTATTTCAGACAAGTTTATTGGAATTATCAACATCTGAGCCACCTTCTGGTGCTTCATCAATATCAAAGGTTCATTTCCCAAATTTAGCATCAGTACCTTGATTTCTCCCTGATAATCTGCATCTATTACCCCTCCCACCGCTATGGCTCCTTTTAACACTAAACTAGCAGTGGCTATTTGACCATAATGATCCGTTGGTATCTGGCAACCCAATCCTGTTGAAATTGGTTTTACCTTACCTGGGGGTACCACGACAGTTTCCAATGTACTGAGGTCTAAACCTGCTGAATAAGGCGTCGCTCTTTCTGGTGTGCCCAAACAGCTGTACCTTGCCTTGTCAACTGTTGGACTGATTTGTCTGATGGCTGCTGCTTTATCTGCTTCTGAATTACACAAACGTTCAAGTGAGTTAGTAGGGACATGAGCATCGACATGAAATACAGTGGTCTTGGTAGATTGAATAATCCCTTCAATGTCTTGCCACACTTCCCTGACCATCTCAAACACATTTTGCTGTTCCTCTCCCCATTGGAACTCATATTTTTTCCTCGTTACGTTGTACAAATGAGCCAACATTTGTCCCAAATGAGGGATATGTTGTCTCCAAAAATCAAACAATCCAATATAAGACTGAGTCTCCTGTTTGGATTTAGGGACCAGAAAATTAATAATTTTCTGTCTGGCATTGGGCAAGATCTCTCTGTGCCCCTTGTTCCACTGAATCCCTAGACATGTTACCACCTGAGACGGTCCTTGAACCTTGGCATCATTGATTTCCCATCCTTTACTCCTCATATGAGCAACCAGTTTTGTCAATTGATCTTTCACACTTTGCTCATCTTGTCCTTGTATCATTATATCATTGATATAATGTGAGATCTGCATTCCCTTATGACAAGACATAACCCCAAAGGAGAATTTTCCTTCGGTTAGATTAAGAGTCATCCATTTTAGGATATCAATTCCCAAAATATATTCTGGTATAGGAACTACCAGCACCGTATACTTCTTGATAGGTAAATTACCTATCTTCAAAGCTACCTGTGTCTGAACCCCGGTGATCACTTGACCACCTAGTCCAGCAATTTTTACTCGAGGTCTTTTTATTTTTTCTGGGTTTCCATGAATTAAAGTAGCCTCCGCCCCCGTGTCAATCAAAGCTGGGACTCTTTGAACATGTATGCTAAGATTGACGTAGGGACGTTCGTCCCTTTTTATCAATAGGGGGGCTTGGCTGGCTACCTATGGTAAATCACTTCCTTCTGAACTTTCATTTACACGGACTTCAGTCTGTGCATTAGCCCTTCCTTCCGTGACCTTTGTGGCCATGGCTGCAGCCAGTTCTTCCCATGGATAAACTGACTGAATATCTTCCCAAGACACATTCTTTGGGGTTTTTTCCCCTTTTCCCTCTGATTTCTTTACCTTGGGGGTTTTTGAACCCCCTTCCACATTTGTAGTGGTCACTTTCTTTGTGGATAGAACTTTCTGTTTGTACAACTTCCATAATTCTCCTATCTCCTTTCCATCAATCCTTTCCTTATTGATCCCGGCTTTAAGCAAAGCCTGGAACATGTTCCAATCAGGATTGTTTGGCTTACTGTTACCAACATGGCCTCCAGGGGATGGTTTATCCCACTGTCCCATATCCTGTAACTCCCTCATCCTCCCTAGAACTACACCGATTGATTCTCCAGTCAGCGCTACAGTTAAGGTTAAAATAACTGTGTTGTATGCTGGAGGAGCATGTTTAAGCAGCCTATTTCTTATGCTGGCTGTCAATGGGTACTGGAGATAATCATCATCCAGTCCCAAAAGAGGAAGAGCATTCCTCATTGCTTCTTCCTTCAGCCTTTCCATACCATCTTTTAAGGTATACCAAGGTTTATCATTGATAGGAAAGTCTGCTTCTGATGGATATTTGTCCAGAAAAGCATGGGCTAAGATCATGATTAAGTTTTGAGTACCATGCTCATTATGATCAACAAAATAATTTTTTATTGATCTCTGAATTTCTGGGTCACGAGACATGGTGACAAATTTTGCCACGTCTCCGGCATCAAAGTGCACTTCACCTCCTCCGAGATCGTGCACCCTGACCAACCAGGGAATTTCTCCTTCTCCTGGTTTTTGTCTAAACTGTGTTAAAATGCTATCAACTTCTCCCTGAGAGTAATCTTCAATGGTTACTCGATTTTTTACATGAGGAATCGTTTTCTCATTTGTGATGGCATTACCATCTTCGTCATATTGCAGATTCCCCTGACCATCCCGGACATGTTCCCGGATGATCTCATTCTCTGTCCTCTCTAGGCGCCTCCTTACTGGATTAGCCTGAATCTTCCCTTTATGGTAATCCTCCTCATCAGATGATGAAGATGAATCCCACACATCCCCATCCCAAGTATCGGGATCCCAGTTTATAGAAGCTGAGGCGATACTTTTATGCACTTTGGTTTTATTTACTTTTCCTCTTCTTCTTTTCTTGTACTTATTTTGAGCAATTTTTATGGCAGCTTTTTGTGCCACATTCTGATAATGTTCCAATTTATCCTTCAACAGTCGGGTATTACATTCCATAACTGTTTTCAGGCAACCTAATTCTATCATCTTTTGTTCCACCTGGGAACTTTTCTTCTGCATCTTTAGCTTACGCTCATGCATTACACTATATGCACTTGCCAAAATCCAGATGCGCCGTCCTAAAGACACTACATCACCTGTTTTCACAGGGACACTACCGAATACATTCACAACATCAGTAGCTTCACTACCCATAAGCTTGTCCTGCCATTGTTTGTGCCGTGCTAAAGACACTACATCACCTGTTTTCACAGGGACACTACCGAATACATTCACAACATCAGTAGCTTCACTACCCATAAGCTTGTCCTGCCATTGTTTGTGCCGTGCTAAAGACACTACATCACCTGTTTTCACAGGGACACTACCGAATACATTCACATCAGTAGCTTCACTACCCATAAGCTTGTCCTGCCATTGTTCTGCCAATTCACAAGACACTACATCACCTGTTTTCACAGGGGCACCACTGAGTACATTCACAACATCAGTAGCTTCACAACCCTTAAGCTTGTCCTGCCATCGTTTGTGCCGTGCTAAAGACACTACATCACCTGTTTTCACAGGGACACTACCGAATACATTCACATCAGTAGCTTCACTACCCATAAGCTTGTCCTGCCATTGTTCTGCCAATCCACAATTGACCAATTCATGTGCTATAAGATTGTAGGGAGCCTCAGTCCAGCTGGGGATCTCCACAACAACCTCCTTAACATTATCCTTACGTTTTCTGAACATTTTGACACTATGCAAAAAGATTGAAAAATATCTGGAAATTTGCCAAATATATGTTTTTAACTTCTAAATTACAAAAATTAGTTTAATTACTTCTTATAGAAGTAATCCTGCCGACTACGCCAATTTATGTCTTGCTAAATTCTACTAAAAAGGGGGCTGAAAGCCCGTACTTACGAAGCGCTCACTGATATCCTAATCAGGCACGAATACTAATATTCTTTATAGCAAGATACTATTTATTTTAATAGCACATGAATATAATCAATGGTACATAGGCATTTAGAATCTTATAGTCATAGAAACTTATACAATAACAGAAATATGCATCAACATTACCGTTATGTTGTAGCAATCCTTTCACATCGGAGGGAACTCGAGTTAAGATAAGGAATCAACATGGCATCTTGGCATGGCATCACAGGAACAGTGCGTACGTACACTTCAATGTCCTGGAAGGTATTTCCCTACCTTAAGCGAGTTCGGTGTATATTTTATAGGAAAATATTGTAGGTTGTGTCTAAATGGTCACCAGCATATGACAGCTGAGTCATGTTCATGTAACTTGACCACAAAATGTTGTAGGTAACGGCAGCTTCCTGCACATTTCCAGCACATCCTGTCAGTTAACAACTGGCTGACCACAGTTTAGTGAAATATTGCAATGAGCCGTAAATTTCATCCTTAAAACTGTCTTTAAGCTAACCACAAGTTTCCTGTAAGTGGAACTGTAAATGTTACTTCCTTTATCTTCAACTGCTTCAAGACATGTATTCCCTGGTCATTATTTTGGCCCTCCAAAGGACATCTTCTTTGATACTGAATTATTGATGGATCAAATAATATCTGGGATCACTCCTATCTTATGATTATGATTCCTATCTAATCACACATACTTCAGTCATATCACATTGGTATCACACAAGGGTACCATGACAGAGAGTGTTCCCTCTGATTTCTGGTGTCAGGAGGTCACAGCGCAGGGCTTTATACACATTTGCTCAGGTTTCTACTGCTGGTTGTGCAGAAATATCCTCTGGTCTCCTGAACTCTGAATGAAAGCTATAGCCAGCTGTTCTCTATTACTAATTAGCCTTGCTATAAAGACTACCCTTCCTTAGTCATTTTGGGTTTTTCCCCTCTGATCCATTCCTCTTTATTACCTTTTGTTGTTTGAACTGCTTTATATGATTGCTGTTTATTTTACCTGTCTGTCTAATCCTCTCTGTGTCTTTAATCTACAGCGGGACTAGCGTT
Source organism: Anomaloglossus baeobatrachus (assembly GCF_048569485.1). Lineage (NCBI taxonomy): Eukaryota > Metazoa > Chordata > Amphibia > Anura > Aromobatidae > Anomaloglossus > Anomaloglossus baeobatrachus. Next base: position 66,423,334 of record NC_134364.1, on the reverse strand, counting down.
CCCACTGCCCTGCGCACTAGACAGGGCTGAGTCTATGGAAATACAGGGATAGGCACCTGATCAGAAACAAAGTGAAAGGGAGTGCAGGGATCAGCCTCGGGTGAGTTTAGGATGTGACCCTTTTCCCTTCCCTTAGCGCCAGGGCCCACCATTGTATTGTCTACCCTCTGTGCTGCAGCACTCTCCAGGGGTTCCCATGTATCTGGCAGAACCTGGTAGTCACTGCGTGACAGCTGGACTCAAAGACTTAGAAGGGGTTAAAAAAAAATCACATTCAGCTAACCTTTAATTTGTCCCTGCCATTGCAGCTCAATACAACTACCGAAGTCTACACCCTGGTCTCTTCTTTACTCTTCAATGATGCTTCTGGTGCCAGCTAGTCCTCTATGCACAATATGAGCTCTTGAGGTAATGAGTAATAATCTGTGCTGTTTTACATGACTACATGGGAAGATGCACGTTCAGACATCATGACATGAGAGCATGTAAAAAAGTACCGGCGAAGAATGAAGGGGGAGACTGGAGGTTCAGGAAGTCAGCGGAGCACCATCGGGGACCTGTGGCGGCAGGCACATGTAAAGGGCTTAGGGAGTCTGATATTTTCCTTTTCCTTTTTTTAACCCCTTTGGGCCTATTTGATTGCTTTGAGGTCAGTAGACTTCAAAGTTCAATAACAGGCTTTTTTAAATGCCATTTTGGACTCCTTCAGTTTGCAACAAGGCAAACTGAATTCCCCAGCCAATTTTGTGATTTCAGTTTCAAAAGGATTTGCTCATCCTTCGTGTTGGGGTGCCCCATGACAAGGACTTAAAGATGTTGTCCATTTCTAGTACAACCTGTAACAGCAGTCCGGGACCACAGACACAGACTGGATAACCCAAAGCAACTAGAGCAAGCCGCCCACTAAGCAGGATCCCAAGGTACTCTGCAACCCTTTAACCCCTGTACAGGGATCTGGATTTACTCCAAGGTCTAGGAGTTCGCTGTCTATGGGAAAGCTGCAGTCCAGAGATGGGAAGTTGCCAGGCAGGGTCAAAACCATGATGCCCGCAAGGTAAAAAAGTCAGAAGGCAGGAAGAATGTCCATTAAACAGGCCGAGGTCAAAACCGAGATGTCAGGCAAGGTGCAGAGTCAGAAGGCAAGAGGAATATAAGGAAAACAGGCTGAGGTCAAAACCGATGGAACTAAGCACAAAACTAGCAAGGGGGGACCAGAGATACAGCAGTAAGAGTACACTTAACTATATCTAGCAAAGACCAGCAAATCACTGAAAATATAAAAAGGGTGTGGTGCCTTCCAATAGGCTGGAGTGGGAGTTGATAATTTCAGCTGGAAGGCAACCACCACCACAGTCAGATAGTGGTACTGCCAGTCCCAGACATACCATGCAAGACTGCACTCACCAGAGCTACTAGTACTGACTCCTCCTCTATCACTAGCATCACCTAACGTTGAAATATGGCAGTGCTTGCTGATCGGAGCAGTTGTCGCAGGAGCAGACTCGGTTGGAGACGTGACACAAGTTCTTCTCATTCCCCATGTTTAGCCCCATTAAAATAAGAACGCTAATACTCACCTCCATTCCACCTGTGTCGGCACTCATGTTCCCGGGGCTGATGTCAGGTTGTGACATCACTCGAGCTTTGCACCCAATCAATGTGGGATTCTCTCTCTCCACTCTTGGATGTATAAGTAATCAAGAGGAAGTGAGAGCTGCGACGGCCACTGACTTCCTGCTGAGTACTCAAATGTCTGAAGGTATAGAGAGAGAAGTTGGCGGTGATTGGGCGTAAGGCTGATATGACGTAACAACCTGATATGCGCCCCGGTCATGCAAGTGCCGATACCGCCTGAACGACAGTAGCAGCGGAGGTGAGTATAAGGTTTTTTTTATCTTAATGGGGTAAGACAAGAGAAGTGAGAAGGGGTTGTCATAGTAGTAAACAACCCCTTTAAAGCTTAATTCAAGAGTTTTTTTATTTTTCAGCTCTGGAGTGGTGCTTTCAATGTAAGCCCCCTGGCCCATGTCTTATACTTGTGCCGCCCCCGTGTCAGCAGCCGAGCTGCTCGGATCCGGATCAACGGGGCTCCGCGGCCACTCGAATGAAGGGGGGTATTTAAAGGGGGTATGGTATATTGAGAGTTTGTGATGCCACACGTGGTGTGTGGGAAGATGGAGTACCACTGCTGCCGCTAGGAGTACCCGGTGGCGATGGAGTGGGCAGCCAGGTGTTTAACCCCTCCACGGGTAGGGGGGATGCCCCGGGCCTTGGTGATGGGGACAGGGAGGTGCTGTTGGGGAGGTAAGGGTCACTTGCGTACTCACTCAGTCCAATAACACTGACACCGACAACTTTAGTAAACCAAAGTTCTGGACACAGCTGCCACTGAGGGGGAGCATGTTTGGGTCCCATTTCTGTTGGTGTTGCCTGTTGATCTGTGATCTTTTTCCATGGCACCTTGTTTCTTTCTGGTTGGTCCCTGTAACCTAAAACTAGTCGGGTCCCGCTCCCCAGTATGGATAACTGAGGGAGCTTGCTCTCAGGGTTCACGCTTGGGATTCTTGGACCGTATTTGTGGAAAGTCCTATCCCTCTCGTTGCGCTAGTACCCCAATTTTGGAGCTGGTGGAGAGCGGATCTTGAAGGCTTCATTCTCGTCGGGCGAATTGTCAGGTTGCCTGAAGCTACTCTCTGACCTAGGGTCCACGTACCCCGTCGTGCCCTGGTCCCAGCTCGGTGATGGTACAAGGCCGCCGGCTGTCCTCCACGACAATGCCGTTCCCCTTGTCACGATCCCCTGCGACTGGGGCTCCAGCTCCTACCAGGCCAAGACCAACGTCTGCTACATAGTAGTTCCAAGGAGCCCAGCTCCTGACCTCCTCTCACTTTCACCTCCAACTCTACACTCTCCCTTTCTCTGACTGACTCCTGACACTCCTGACCTCCCCTTAACCAACCCTCCCAAGTGGGCGACCCTATTCCACTCAGGCCGTCCACTGGTGTGTCTGGTGGGTGTGGTGCAGAGTGTTCCTAGGATTTTGATTAGCTGGTTTTGGCAACACCATTTGTTAAGGACCCGTCACCAAGGACGAGGTGGATATTGCACAGAAGGGCAAATTGCACAATACCCTGTGAGGACCTGATAAGCCAGGGCATCACATACTCACCTTCTGGCTCCTTCACCTTTTACCAACGCCAAACTGGTCGTGCAGTGTCATCTTATGACAGTAACATCTGATTGGCTGGAAGTCAGAAATTACATCACAAGTTCCCAATACATCTCTATGAGTGCCAGAACGAGTCTCTCATAGGCTTGTATTCGGTTATTACCTCCGGTGCGCTCCATAGAGCACTCGAGCTTCCGTCAGGTCACAAATCACCAGAAACCGACCAAAGCATCGGTAATAGAAGATGAAGCCGCCGAAAGATGAGCATCAGAAAGGGGGAGGGGGACTTAGATTTAAAGCACCACTCCAGAGGTACAATTAAAAAGTAGAGTGGTGCTTTAAATATTCAGTTGGATATTGGCGCTGATAAAGGGGCCATTTTTTAACTTCTATAAAATATACAGAAGTGTTAGAAATTATAAGTCATGGAAGGTCATGGAGCCAACGTTTCCAAAAAATCACAATGGATGCATTATGATTTAATTATATTTTATGGAAAAATACACTAGTAAAGTAAATAAAATAAGAAAAAAAATAATGATTATTAATCATGAAACTGCAATTAACCACAAAGGTGCCAGTGACTGCCTCCAGCCTGCGTTGTGTTTTCCGCTCCGAGTTTGGGCAGTAATAATACTTGTTTTATCTGTCACAGTGTCATTTACAATCCAACACGGACATCTTGACAGTTTGATGCCCCAGAGAGATTATTCTGCAAAAAATATATATTTTTGGCGACTCAGATACTAGATAAAGACAGAAGATTGACAATTATTGAACGTTAGAACCATTATCCCATCTCTATTGCAACTTGTCTGACAGATGGAAGGCATTTTTTGGTTCTGTCATTTTTTTTATTTCAGAATTGCTGAAGAATTCTATCTCAGAAAGTAAAGTCACGTAAGAGATAATGCTTTCTGGAGGCTTTCCGTGGATTTTGGTATATAGAACATACCGTGCGCGAAAAATAGTGTTAATATACGGAAGTTGGTAAAGTTTCTAATGTCCCTTCTGCAGTAATTCAGTCCCACAAGAGATAGTAATTTCCAATTTTTTGTGCTTTTGATTTTTCCTCCCCTTTTTCCAAGAGCCATAACTTTTTTTATATTTCTTTCAACATGGCCGAATGATGGGTTTTACTTTTGAATGACGCCATTCAATGCTAGAAAATAATAAGAAAATTCTGTGCTTCTAAATTGAAAAAATTACTAAATTCCGTAATTGCTTTTTTTTTTTTTTTTACACCATTTATTATGTGAAAACAATAACCCAAAAATAGGACTTTCCAGGTCAGTACAATTCTTAAAAAAAAAAAAAAAATTGCTGTCGCAATTTTTAGAGACCCGTTTTGTTTGCATTTTTCGGTCAATGGAGTTATGTGAGGGCTTGGTTTTTTGCAAATCGAATGGACATGTTTATTGATGGCATTTTGGGATAGTTGTATTTCAATTGCTTCTTAATGCATTGTTTTGTGAGTTACAGCATTATAAATTTCCCCTGAAAAATAATAGTGCTATACTATATTGGTATATACTGTAAAGTTCCAAGCTGTCACGCTGTACAAAGGGCTAGTAAGATGTACTACAGAGTATTCCCCACTAGGTGGCAACATAGTAGTGAAGGAGAGACAAAGTAACACTGTAACAGAAAGGCAGCTGAAGCACAGTAGAGAAAATTCAGCAGGCAGTTCACAGGCGAACCACTAGGGTGCAATAGAGTATTCAAGCAGTCGGGGTCTAGCCAGGAAAGTCAAGTCACTGCAAAGGGAGGATCAAAATCAAGTCAGAAAACAGAACCGAGTCAGAGGCCGGGAGATCAGGTATGCAGAGGAAGATACAAACAACAGTCAGGAGCGGGAAGTCAGGGACTGGGACAGACGGACGAACAGGGGAGGGTACAGGTCAGGGCACGGTAACAAGGAGTCAGATCATATAGGAAATCTCACCAGAGCCAATCTCAGGTTGCAGAGCAAAACTATAACCAGCACAGGAATGCAGATTAAGGGATCAGATATAGTGTCTCCTGAAACCAGAACGAGGCTGATGGGAGTAAAACCCTCTCGTGACCAGGCCAGGTCTGGAAAACTCTGGAACGGAGAATAGGGGTCCTGGATCATGACACAAGCTATGTTTATTTATACTTCCAAACAGAGCCAAAATAATACCACTTTACAATGCACAACTAGTAGAGCATTACACTTCCTAAATAGCTGTCACGCCAGGGAGAAGGAATGCCAGGTGAGTGGCAAAACACAAAGGGAAAACCAGGGAAGATGTAAAGGAAAGCTCTGGTGATAGGGAGAGGGGTCACTCCCCTAACACTCACCTGTGGCTGATCCTTGCACTCCCTAATGTCTCTAGATGGGTTCATTCTCCTGTGCGCCATCATTTTCCTAGGATTTCGTTGACCCTGAACTTACCCTGACTAGGGAGTTGGCCAGCACAACATTAGTCCAACTACCACAATAACACGAAAAAAGTAAGACAAACAGGTGGGGAAAGATACAACAAAAAGCTCTCCTTGGTTTCATCATTAGGAAACTTCACAGCTGCAACTGAAATGACACCTCAGCTTTTCCAGAGCCAGACTCCTTCAAAGGCCTCGGTTCCCTTTTATACAAATAATCACTCATATACTCATCCTGAAAAGTGGAACAAGTGTCCTGCATATGGTCTTGCATATGTCATGGCACTGTACATTTTTTTTGTCACCTAGCATCCATATGACATGCAAGTGTCATGCGAGTGTGCACGTTTTTCCTACCTAGTGCAAGTAATAAAGTAATTGTTCAGCTCACCAGTCTATGTGTTGCTCAGCAGCTCCTAGTCCAGTCCTCGGATACAATGGTTTGGCATCCACATGTGTAACTACACATGTATCCATGTTTTAATTGTTGGAATAAACAAGTATTTTTTATATCGGTGATGGATTTTTCCTCCCCTTCCCTCCTTCACTGGATTGAATTTTCCTACCTAGCACCTGTGTGACATGTGTATGTAATGCCGTGCAATATTTTTCTCGCACCCATGCATTGGCAAGTGTTGTGCAATCAACTCAGCGATACACAGCGTGTTGCGATTTTAGCCTTAGCAGGATTAGAGCTGAGGCAAAAATAGCAGATGGACACTGCCTGCTTGATTAACACTGGTGCAAGTGCAATCCGATGTTTTATCAGATTGCAAAAAAAAAGGTCAGTACAGAAGATCTATCAACGGCATGAAGTAAAGCCAGGAGTGGGTATATAAAGCAGAAGGGTATGATGATAAAATCCTGCACCTGTGATTAAGTTCATGAATAATCTTAGCCAGAATGAAAATAGCCTTTAACCTTTTCTGAATCAAATGAAAGTAAATACACTCCAATACAATATGTAACATGTGGACACGACACACTCATGACAATACACTGTGTGCAGAATTATTAGGCAAATGAGTATTTTGATCACATGATATTTTTAATACATGTTGTCCTACTCCAAGCTGTATAGGCTGAGAGCCAACTACCAATTAAGTAAATCAGGTGATGTGCATCTCTGTAATGAGAAGGGGTGTGGTGTAATGACATCAACACCCTATATAAGGTGTGCTTAATTATTAGGCAACTTCCTTTCCTTTGGCAAAATGGGTCAGAAGAGAGATTTGACAGGCTCTGAAAAGTCCAAAATTGTGAGATGTCTTGCAGAGGGATGGAGCAGTCTTGAAATTGCCAAACGTTTGAAGCGTGATAACCGAACAATCAAGCGTTTCATGGCAAATAGCCAACAGGGTCGCAAGAAGCGTGTTGGGCAAAAAAGGTGCAAAATAACTGCCCATGAATTGAGGAAAATCAAGCATGAAGCTGCCAAGATGCCATTTGCCACCAGTTTGGCCATATTTCAGAGCTGCAACGTTACTGGAGTATCAAAAACTACAAGGTGTGCCATACTCAGGGACATGGCCAAGGTAAGGAAGGCTGAAAAACCACCACCTCTGAACAAGAAATATACGATAAAACGTCAAGACTGGGCCAAGAAATATCTTAAGACTGATTTTTCAAAGGTTTTATGGACTGATGAAATGAGAGTGACTCTTGATGGACCAGATGGATGGGCCAGAGGCTGGATCAGACGCCAGCAAGGTGGAGGTGGGGTACTGGTAGGGGCTGGTATCATCAAAGATAAACTTGTGGGACCTTTTTGGGTTGAGGATGGAGTGAAGCTCAACTCCCAGACCTACTGCCAGTTTCTGGAAGACAACTTCTTCAAGCAGTGGTACAGGAAGAAGTCGGTATCGTTCAAGAAAAACATGATTTTCATGCAGGACAAGGCTCCATCACATGCATCCAACTACTCCACAGCGTGGCTGGCCAGTAAAGGTCTAAAAGATGAAAAAATAATGATATGGCCCCCTTGTTCACCTGATCTGAACCCCATAGAGAACCTGTGGTCCCTCATAAAATGTGAGATCTACAGGGAGGGAAAACAGTACACCTCTCGGAACAGTGTCTGGAGGCTGTGGTGGCTGCTGCACGCAATGTTGATCGTAAACAGATCAAGCAATGACAGAATCTATGGATGGTTGGCTGTTGAGTGTCATCAGAAAGAAAGGTGGCTATATTGGTCACTAATTTTCTTGGGTTTTGTTTTTGCATGTCAGAAATGTTTATTTCTAAATTTTGTGCAGTTATATTGGTTTACCTGGGAAAATGAACAAGTGAGATGGGAATATATTTGGTTTTTATTAAGTTGCCTAATAATTCTGCTTAGTAATAGTTACCTGCACAAACAGATATCCTCCTAAGATAGCCAAATCTAAAAAAAAAACCACTCCAACTTCCAAAATGATTAAGCTGTGATATTTATGAGCCTTTTGGGTTGATTGAGAACATAGTTGTTGATCAATAATAAAAAAAATCCTCTAAAATACAACTTGCCTAATAATTCTACACACAGTGTAATACTGCCATCCTGTGCTTAAACTATACTGAAATATATTTTAATTAATGCTTAGCTGCTTACACACTCCAATAGAGTTTGAATGCAACAGTGTGCACGCTCTCCTGCCACTCCATTCAACCTTCACCTTGTCATAGTTGAGTGGCTTGTGGGAAGGTAACCCATCCCACTAGGAACAAAATGATCAAATAATATTTCCAAACAGCATGAAAATAGTACTGCCATACTGTGATGGTGGATTGCTGTTGATGGAGCAGAATCTGCAGGGACCATTGAGGCACTAGCTGAGTATAAAGTTTTTTAACTCCTTGTAACGTTTTCTGCCACAGATGGTGCTGCAGCAAGTTGAAGTGGACTCTCTGAACCACAGGGGAACCCCGGGCTTACCCTTCCATGGGGTAAGGACTGGGACTGTGGCAGCTGACCCCCAGGGTAGGGGTGGATACAGGAGCAGACAGCACAGGCAGGACAGTAAGGCAGAGTGTCTAGCACCAACAGGACAGGACAGACAGGCATAGTCTATAGTACCAAGAGGGCAGGTAGGACAGGTTACAGGTACCAAAAGGATAGGATAGACTGGTAGCCAGATACAGGCAGAATGGACTGGCAGATTCACTAGCAAGGCAGTAGCCACCAGAGTGGCTGAGGCAGATAGTAAGCTCAGGACAGATACAATCAGTAGTACCAACAGAGCAGGATGGGCTGGTAGCCAGGTACGGACAGGACTGGAACCAGGTGCCAACAGAGCAGGATGGGCTGGTAACCAGGTATGGACAGGACAGGACTAGAACCAGGTGCCAACAGGACAGGCAGGTAGCCAGGTAGAGGTAGGACAGGACTGGAATGGACAGGACAGGACAAGCAAGACAAAATGGTACGGATGACCTGACAACTAGCTAGACAGAACTCAACTGACTAGGAACAGATAGGGTTGAACAGGCACCTCCCTTAGTGGGAGCATGCCTTAAAATCCAGTACCTCTCAGCGATATGCTGAGGCACTTCCTATGAGTGGTGCCCTGGCCTGTTAAGAAAGGGGCCGCGGAACGCGTGCACTCCCTAGGAATCCCTCGGAGGTACTGTGACGTGCACACAGACTATGGGAGAGGGAAGAAAGAGGAAACCACGTGGAGGAGCCCAGGAACGCCGGGCAGCATTTAAGGAGCCGACCGCGATGGTGAGTGACAGCGCATCCCTGCAGGAGAGGAGAGCATGGAGCACAGGGTCACAGCATTACACTCCTTTTTGGCCCATCCATTTTTTATGTTTTGTGGTTGGGTAACTTCAGAGCCTAAACAGTTTTTTTGTACTGTAAACAGGACTCATTTAATTGTCTTTAAAAACATTTGCTCCCAATCTAATATGCTGGCTGATTTGGATTTTTTGCCAGATTCCTTCATCTTTGGTAGATATTCCTTTAAATGAATTTTAGCATACAGAAAAAAAGAGCATTTATTTCACAATGGCGCCGGCAAGTTACCTGACATGAACGTTTCGGTGTAGTTCATTAATAATTAGAGTGGAAATGTACAGCGGTTAATGTGCACATTGTCTTTTTGTGCAAAGCAAAATGCAAACTGATCAAACGCTTAAACATGCAAAGCGAAATGAAGCAGCTGCCGCAGAATATAAATCACCGAGAGGAGACATATTGTACCAGACAAAACAAAGCTGCAGCTTCAGCAAATCATACACACTCCATGCTACCGCTACGATAACGAAATCATGGGAAATGCTAGTATTAGTGGCTTATTGGCAGGTGTAGATTTCCATTGTGTTACACCGGTTCTGCAGTAAATTATCGTAAAACTGCTCAACTGGATAATCTGATGACATCATGTCTCGACATACTCGATGATGTCATGTCTAAAATAAGGTGCCTCTTTCACTTTTTTTTTGGAGCTTGTGGGTTCCTTACTCTCAGGGGCTAGTTGCAGTCACTCTCCCTTCCAACTGTATTGCTTTATTGATTTCCCCCTCAGTCCTCATTTTGGCTGTAGGTATCGCATTGTTACTTTTGGATAGCAAGGGACAGGGGGCTCCTATGCTGTCTCCTACATTAGGGGTCCCTAGGCTGTCCCTCACCACTGGATTACTCCTAATGGTGGAGACGCCTGAGTCCTGTGCCTGTCTATACTCCTGAGTAATGCTACTCTAATACCACCATCCCCCAGGGAGAGACAGGGTAGGAGTGAGATGATAAACATATAAGATAAGATCTGGAGGAGACAAATTTGTGCAAATGGTGTATTATCCTAGTGGAGCAGCATAAAGGAGATTTGGAAAAACTCCCCTTCTGGAGTTGTGAGGGTCACAACTACCATAAGAGCATGATGTCAATCCACATCGGCTTCCGCGTACCCAGTGGATTCAAATAATAACCAGAGATAAGAAAGGGTTAATCACGCTGCCATGGATATGAGCAGGAGATGAATCCAAGGGTTAATCTTCGTGATTTTTATTATTCAATGCGTTTTAGAGTTCAAACGACTCCTTCATCAGGAATAAAGAAAACACTGATGTACAAGTCTTGTGCCTTTCTATACTCCTGAGAAATACTACTCTAATAACCCCATCCCCCAGGGAGAGACAAGGCTGGAGTGAGATGATAAAAATATAAGGACAGACAAAGGAAAGAAAAGCAAGATCAGGAGGGTAGCAATAAAAAGGAAACAAGAGTAAGCTACCCAACCACACAGAGCAACAGGTATCTATACACTATCTATGATTAAGGACCCGCTATTCTTAGGGTCTGAAATGTCTAAGATTTTAAATACGTGTGATTTTTAACTATCTTTAATAAAATGGAGTTTTAAAAAAACTTTTTTTAAATCAGACCACAGTGCTGGATTTTTTTCTACCTATCTACAATCACACCAGATAGCTGGTCTGGGGAGTTGTGATGACCCAGACAAAGATAGCTATTTATATAGCTGGCACTAATGGAAGTGTTCCACCAGCATAAATAGGAGGAGAGCAGATGTAATTGGCTCCCCCACAACATGTGATCAAAGATGACTCACAAGCAAAATAGCAGAGATTAACTCTTGCTAGCCTTCCTATGAGCTACTAATCTCGGTTGACTCCCGATTATATTATAATTATGACCTCAGAGAATTTATCAGGTAGAGTGTAAGAATCGGTAGTCTGAACAGAACCCGCCGCCGCCATGACAGTCGACGAAGTATGTGAAAATCTATAGTATGACAGCAGGCTTCTTGCTTATAAAGGCAGTGAAGCCTCATGATATTATATAGAACTTGTAGACACATAATTATGACAGTCATAATATCTGACCTGAGAAAAGTGCATGCAATGAAGGGACCACCAGCATTTTATGTATTTATTTTTTAAAGTTGAATATTTTTGCATTCGTTACCTCTGTTAAATCATTGTGACTTTTTGCCTATATTCTACATTCCTCGAGACTTTAGTTTACATTTATGGAGCATAACAAGAAGGGGCATGGCTGGTCATGGATCAGCTAATTTATAAATTGCCAGAAATTGATGTATATTGTAGTAGAAACCTTATACTGATTTATGGCACATTTTACCTTAGTGCCAATTGTGCCCCATATTATACTATCGACCATTCAGACAGATTGTGCCAATATCATGCCACCCAAGATAAGTAAAAAATTACATAAATAGACCAGCTCCTTTTTTGAAGCACAAACCAAATTCAATATAGATCCTCGGGGGCGGAACTTTTGATAAATGGCTACTCATCTTCCTTTGTAGATTTTGCTATCTCTCTTTGGTGACTTTTATTATTGATAACCCTTTGTGCCGCAGAGTGTATGATAAAAATGCCATGTATAGGAAAAATCTTGCAACAATCCTGCTCCTCTTGTCTAACCTGTACTGAGGGACACTTTTTTTCTGAAGGCATTGTAAAATGAGAAGCTAAGGTATGTCCAGGACCCTTTCAGTGGTTTTGTCACAATTTTGGGATTTTTTTACCTCCAGATGTAACAAGTGGATGTAGAAGAGAAGTAGAAAGAAAGGGAAGGGGGAGGGGGTGGTAGTGGAGTATTAAAGTGCAGATTTAAAGAGCTATTTCAAAATAAGTTAAGTTATTCCCTAACCACGAGGTGGGGAATATCTTGCAGATACTCAGAAACTCTTTAAATAAGGGATAACTTGATTATTTCAGAATAACCCATTAGCAAAATAGTGAGCAAAAATGAGTCGAAAGAAAAAAATCAGGCTAAAAAGGCCACATGCCTTATTAACAATGGTTCAAATTCCTCAGGGGAGGGACTTCTGAATGATAGCCATCAAGCTTTCTTTCTTACAACACTGTGCAAACTACATACCATTTTTATCTTGAAGGCTAGTTAACTGAGTAGCAAATCATATCTGGGTATTTATGTTGGAATATCAAATTTAAAGAAAACGGCACTGTCATAAGTGTGTCACAGCCTGATGTGATCTCATCAGTATCTGTATCACGGATGTATCATGGGCGGCTGACAATCCAGTAGCAGCGAGTGTTAGAAAATCCCAGACATTGGTAGCACATGTTGTTATCTAACAGTTCCCTGTTTCTGCAGCTGCAGACTCTAGGACCCTGAGAAACTGTCAGTTTTCCTCTCAGTTGCCAGACTCTGACTTCCTTTATAAACCTCACCCCGGGGTGGTTTGATTGTGGTTTATACTTGTTCCTGGCTGTGGTCTGCAGCGGTCATCTCCTCTTGTTGTTCCAGAGACTTCTGTGATAGCTGCTTCTAATATAAGTGTTTGACTTTTCCTATCTACCTTGGCTGAGTGGCTGAGGTGGTAGCATTTGTGTTTCCTCTGTATTGTTTCCTTTTGTCTCCCTTAGTGTTAGTGGTGTTGACAAGTGCTCATACCCGCCATCCTTACTTAGGGCCAAGATCTGGGTTTTCCTAGGGTGAGGTATCCAGCTCGGCGACAGGTGTAGAACCTGTATACGATTGGTAAGGGTAGTGAGGATGAGATGCAGGTTGTTGTCAGAGGTCACCACTTCCCCCTTTCCGTAGTAATAGGCATTCCTTTCCCCTTACCTTTGTATTGTACTATATGGCCGTTATGGCTTCTATCCCTGGCCGTGAAAATCTGGTATCAGAAGGTCACAGCATATTGTTTATCACAGATCCACTACAGTACTCGGTCATCGTTTACCCTGAGTAACTTAGAACATATTTAATTCCATTTAGTACGGAAGTGGTTAAGGACCATTTTTATCCTGCAGTGATACAATAGGTAGTTGTAACCTCAGCTACAGCCACTCCCTTCTGCTTTAAACATTCCCTCCTCACTCCTCTCTATGTTCGACTATAGCTCATACCCATGATGTCCACTTTGAAGGAGCCTGTCTCTGGAGAACCTGAGGTGTTGCTTCTGTTACAGCTGAGAAATTCCTGCTGGAGAAGCTGTGGAGTGTTATTAGTTGTGTCTTTCTCCTCCTGTTTGTCTTTCTTCCCTTGTGTTGTCTTATTGCAGTGGCGAGACTAGCGTTTTGCTGGCCTTCACTAGTCAGGATGAGTCCAGGGACAGTGAGGGCCTAGGCATGTGATGGTGTTCAGGGGGAAGGACCCGTCAAGGGACGCTAGGGAGTGCAGTGACCAGCCTGAAGTGAGTGTTAGTAGGTGGCCCCTCTTCTCTCTCCCTAGCGCCATTGCCTTCCGTTCTATTGGTACCCCGGTGTTCCTTCTGTGTTGTGCTGTTCGCCGGGAGTCCTCTCATACCTGACATGATATCTGAAATCCCATTATGACAGGCACATGTTGATTTTACATATATCCTTAAAAACAAGAACCCTTTATGTCTTTTGTATGCTTAAAAACACCACTTTTGGTGAAAAGTTTATGTCAAACCTTTTCTTTTACCTGCATGTTATCCAAGGACCTTTGATCCATCTATTTATGGAGCCACTATAATAAGAGAAGCTTCACTAGAGGACCTCCAGGACATTTTCACCCGGTGATTTCATATTTAGTAGTTGTAAATCGCGGATGCTACTCACGTGGTGACTCGTAACGAGATGGGGGATGAGAGGATAGATGCAGCTTTAATGTAAGACCATGCTGTGACCCCTGATATTCACTAAAATTGTGCTTGCAAATGGTGAAGTTGTTGAGAATTCTAAAACAATCATCCATGAATACAGCACAAGCACAAAGGAATACTTGCAAAGCGGATTGAATAGTTTTTTTTAAAGGATCTATTATAGCGACCCAACAATGCGCTAAACTAGTTGACCAGTTCATGAACATCGCCTACGAGCGACAGACATTGCATTGACAACTGTGATAATTCACTCTCCGGTAACTGACAACCTTCTGCAGACAATGTAAACATCCCCCCTCCCGAAAACGAACCTCTGATGCATTGTTCTGTGCCGATATCATCGCAACTGAAAACTTTGCGGTAGCAGCATTTGATGAATAGGCTCCGAGCTTGTCATGCAGAGTTATGGCACAGACTGTACACTTTAAAGTCAGTTTGTTTTTGAGATAAGAAAGACAATCATTTTCACAATTGTCCTCGATGCCGCTCCACGACAATAAATTCTCACGTATTTAACAGAAAGAAAAAAAAATATTCTCTCCATTTAGCTGACGTGTCAAGGTTAAAAAAGTACAATGATGGAGCCGAGTTTCTGAAATCATTTTTCAAGCTTTTAAATTTCGCAGTAAAGTAACATTACCGCCAAGCATCTGTTTTACGGTGGGCATGGGTCTAAAAATTACTCCTAAATGCCTTCTATTTAATTATGGATCATTATGTTGGGTCAGACCATGGTCACGGGATGTCACAGGGTATGTAATGATGGGACAGGTGCCCCTAGGCGGGCCCTCAAACTAAAGTCTCTGCGCAGTCCCTTATCTCGGAGCTAGGTTTGATGGTAACCAGGTCCGAGCCCTCAGCATGACCCTAACTCCTGTCTGAGCCCTGATCTTACTTCCTCTCTTTCACACCCTAAGGGGGGCCAGAAAACACAAAGACAAAACCCCACAAAATGACATGTACAAGGGAGAATGGAAACTCGTACATGCAGTACTCAATACACAGAGGAGAAATAACATGTGTACTGGGGAACAATGGAAAGGGGAGAAAGTAACGCACAACAGGGAAACACTCACACCACTCAGAAGCACAACATGGATCACCATAAACAGGAAAACCACAAACTTCTGGACCTAAAGCTGAAGCTATCACCGGCACATACAGGAAGGAAGCCATGCTCTGAATGAGGAGACAGCTGCACAAGGCAATTAGCAACCTGAGCTCTTAGGTCCTGCTCACCAGTCTGCAGGAATTACCTTCTGCAGAGTTGAAGACCAGTGAACCTGAATCAGCCGATGCCCGGCTGTACAATACAGAAGCCTCAGCACACTACGGTGTAAGTGCAATTTAATTTTGCTTCATGCAAACAGGTGGACCCGTGAAAGCACCCCTAGAGGTGCGAAACGGTACCGTCGTCCTACGTGCTCTCTCCTCCCCTTCCTTTCCCCCGATTGCCGTTGTCTCACCTGTTTGCATGAAGCAACATTAAATTGCACTTACACCACAGTGTGCTTCCTTTCCTTTCTTTGGATGGATGTATCTTCACTTTGGCAATAGCACCTCGGATCCTGCCAGTTCTCCTCTAGCTGGGCCAGTAAGGTGAAGACTCAGCAGGCACACAAGACCACGCTGCAGGACTGGATAAATTCAGGTGGCTCCCCTATACGGGACGTATTGGACTGAAAAGACACCGCAGATATTCACTGATGGTACGGTAAGCAGTGCCCAGCAATTTTCCTTCTATTTTCATTAAATACAGAAGCCTCAGGTTGCTTGTCAGGCTCAGGAGTGTGAACAAAGAAACAACAAAGAGCCAGCACCAATGTGCACTAAGGCATCAAATATTCCAAACTGCATTATAAAAATTTTTTTTTTTTTTTTTTTGAGATTTTTGGCAAAAAATTGCAATTTCTTGAGCTGCTTCGCCACGTCA
This sequence comes from Anomaloglossus baeobatrachus, assembly GCF_048569485.1. Taxonomy (NCBI): domain Eukaryota; kingdom Metazoa; phylum Chordata; class Amphibia; order Anura; family Aromobatidae; genus Anomaloglossus; species Anomaloglossus baeobatrachus. The sequence goes on along the minus strand of NC_134364.1, from coordinate 66,407,262 downwards.
CGGCAAATCTCATTTGAAGCAGTCCTACACTAAAATATTTTTATAAAATGTGCCATGCGGCCTCACATATAAATAGCAGAACTGCTCTCAGCAGCACTCACCTGGTCTATTGCAGTCCCGTACCCATGACTGAGTCATGGCTGTGGGCGGGACAGGTCCAAGCAAATGCTGCATGAAGTATATATATAGCCTGTGGACAAAGCCTGATGACCCAATGTGAACAGTCACCAAACGCCAAAATCCATACAGATGGAATACATCCCAAATTGGGGTGCACAGCAAGGTGGAGGTCAACCACCGACCAATTCAACAAAGAAACAACAAAGAGCCAGCACCAATGTGCACTAAGGCATCAAATATTCCAAACTGCATTATAAAAATTTTTTTTTTTTTTTTTTTTTTTTTTTTTTTTTGAGATTTTTGGCAAAAAATTGCAATTTCTTGAGCTGCTTCGCCACGTCACGGCAAATCTCATTTGAAGCAGTCCTACACTAAAATATTTTTATAAAATGTGCCATGCGGCCTCACATATAAATAGCAGAACTGCTCTCAGCAGCACTCACCTGGTCTATTGCAGTCCCGTACCCATGACTGAGTCATGGCTGTGGGCGGGACAGGTCCAAGCAAATGCTGCATGAAGTATATATATAGCCTGTGGACAAAGCCTGATGACCCAATGTGAACAGTCACCAAACGCCAAAATCCATACAGATGGAATACATCCCAAATTGGGGTGCACAGCAAGGTGGAGGTCAACCACCGACCAATTCAACAAAGAAACAACAAAGAGCCAGCACCAATGTGCACTAAGGCATCAAATATTCCAAACTGCATTATAAAAATTTTTTTTTTTTTTTTTTTTTTTTTTTGAGATTTTTGGCAAAAAATTGCAATTTCTTGAGCTGTGGACAGTCTGATGACGCCACCGTGTCCGCAGGTGTGAGTAAAGCCGAACATTTCATGACAACCACATTACTGCTCTACGGCACAGAACTGCCCCATCTGCTTAACTGAATGCCACCAACTTCATACCGCCATTCAGTAAAAGTCAATGAAGGCAGCCTCTGTCCATATGGCATATTGACATCATATACAGAGGTTCACACTTGGGACCTTCCTATTTGTGAGAACTGATTCAGTGGAGTTAGCATACCCAAACCCTCCATCATTTAAATCCCTTTCATGTGATGCTGCATTTAGTGTATTGCAACATACTATACTGCAAAATGTCTTATTAGACCGATCCCAGGAGAATCCGGTAATGCTGAGATCAGATGAAGAAAACTCAAAAAGTAACCTCTCCTTACACGGCCACCTTTACCAATTGAAAACTTTGTGACGGCAACATTTTGAAATTAGGATGGGTAAGTGAAAAGCAATACAGAGGTTCAGAGAAAACAAATCAAATTACAGTTAGCATGCTTCATAGCTGCACTCGACCGATCAGGTACATGCAAATCATGTTATGAACAAATTCTCAACAATAACCCAATCCTGGTCCACCATTCAAGGGAACATCACTATTGCCTTTACTTTTAGTCAAAATACGTAACTAAACAAGTAAACTCATACCTTCATAAATCTAAAGACACTAGTTGTTCACTAACATGGCGCCGCTATGTTGAAAGGCGCTATACCGACAGTTAACTTTAGTAATTAGCTATTATCTCTCTCGCAATACCGTGCGGCAATGCAGGATAGAATGACGCAGCTCAGTTGGATGATGCTCAGGAGCAAATTCTTGTTTCTTAGTCTCTGGTTACCACATCCAGTCTTCAGTGTTTGATGGCATAATCAGATCAACTTCTGGTAACGATATTCAGTTTTTGGTCTTCAGGTTCCTCTGGCAACAATATTCTGTCTTCGAGTTCCACTGGAGACATTATTCTCTTTGGGTACCTCCTGTGATGATATTCGGCCTTCAGATTCCTCTGGTGACTGTATGCGGTCTTTGGGTGATGGTATGCAGTCTTCGGGTTCCTTTAGGGACAATGTTCAGTCTTCAGTTCCTCTGGCGATGTTAATGAGATTTTTGAGCTTCTCCGGCCATGGTATTCAGTCTTCTGGTTCCTTTGATGACAGTATTCGGTCTTCGGGTTCCTCTTGTGATATAATTCGGTCTTCGGGTTCCTCTGGCAATGGAAGTCAGTCTTTGAGTTCCACTGGCGACACTAGACAGTCTTCGGGTTCCTCTAGTAATGATGTTCGGTCTTCAGGTTCTTCTAGGGATGGTATTGGGTCTTTTGGGCTCCCCTGGTGATGGTATTCATTCTTGGGGTTTCTCTGGTGATGATATTTTGTCTTTGATTTCCCTTGACAATGGTATACAGTGTTTAGGTTCTTCTGGGCTCATCACATTTCAGATGATTCCACCGAAGACAACACAGGCCATACCTACTATGCATACATCTGCTCCGTTAATAATCTTGGCGCCAACTTCACCTTCTTGGTGATGGCCCAGCCTTTAATATCTTTTAACTGTTCCACAGTTGTCACATGAGTCGGCGTCCCTTTCTAACTCTTCCCTCAAGGGAACAACATGCTTCTTATAGATTGGTTCTTGGCTGCCCTGATCCTCTGGCAGATGGAGATGTTGTTTTACAGATGCCGTCTCTTCTTCTGGCCAGTCTCTTACAGAGCCCTCTTTATTCCCTTGCACAGTCGTATCCAAAATGTCGAAAGCTGAAATGATATGAGGTTCGTCGGAATTACAGCATTCTAGAAAATGCCTTTAACTCTACTTCTGTTTCTGTGTTTGTTTTGTTTGTTTGTTTTCACTTCTGCCTCATTAAATGATTCATCAACCGAAATGCTTCATTATATGTAAGTGTCAATATTTGTCTGCACAACAAAATGCAAAAATAATAACTGCACTGAAATACATGATTCCAGTAGGCTCTGTTCACGTCACAAACAAGCTTTCTACAGTGTGTCCACCCATATCCTGTCCACCGCCATTAACTTGAGATTGGCGGCAGCTATAGGCATAGAAGTGGTGTCTAGGTATAGTAAAGTATCCATGCGCTACACAATGAAACCACCTATAGCTCCACCTGGTGGAAAACAACGGAGTTAGCATTTTTATCTCGAAAACGGAACAAGATAGAGAAAAAAAGTGAATTAAAAAATTGTAGGGCATCATCAATGCAATTCGAATCAACACCTTGCATACAGAAATGCTATGATTAGAACGTGTAAAACTCACAAGGCTGCGGATGTGAAGCGATACCTCATGGAGACCTTCCTACAAGTCATTGGGTATGGTGGCTGTGTGGAGTGGCCTCCACGCTCACCTGACCTGACCCCATTGGACTTCTTTCGGTGAGGTCACATCAAACAGCAGGTGTATGCGACCCCTCCACCAACATTGCAGGACCTACGACGACGCATCACAGATGTTTGTGCAAATGTGTCACCTACCATGTTGCATAACATGCAGCAAGATACAGTATGCTGTCCAGAGTCCAGATGTGCATTGCAGCTGACGGGGGCCATTTTGAGCATCAAAGTTAAATGAGCGCCATATGCGTGACCAGCATTCAATGTTTTGGAGGGGTCATGGGTTTCATAGCATAGCATTTCTGTATGCAAGGTGTCGATTCGTATTGAATTGATGATGCCCTACAATTTTTTAATTCACTTTTTTTCTCTATCTCGTTTCGTTTTCGAGATAAAAATGCTAACTCCGTTGGTTTCCAACAGGTGGTGCTATAGGTGGTTTCATTGCGTACTACTACTATGACTACTTTACTATACCTGGACACCACTTTTATGCCTTTAGCTGCCGCGGTTCTCAAGTTAATGGTGGTGGACAGGATATGGGTGGACAAACTATATAGATATTGAGAGTATTTCCTTGTGCCTGTTAGAAGGCACTGACAAATGTTTACACAATAGCATACATAACTCATAGAGCCCACAATGTCCTACCTCCCCGCTGCTGCTGAATCTCTGTCCACCAAACCAGAATCTCAGTGTTCCTCTTCCCTGCTGCTGAAATCTCAAACTTCTCATTACAACCTGCAGATGTCTGTTGCTCAAGCAAGGAATCACCTGGCGTAACATAAAGGTACAATGGTGGATGGAAACCAGGGTAAGAAGGCCCTAATGGTAGGGAGAGGGTATATGTCACCACTTAACAGTATCCTGTGTCTGTACCCTTTGCTCATTAATGTCCCTAAGTGGGTCCTTCCCCCTGCTGTTGTCCAGTGCCTAGTCCCTCCACTCACCCTGGCTAGAGTAAAGGCCAGTAAGTGCACTAGATGTCTCACTCACATAATACGACACAGGGGAAGGAAGACCGACAGGGGAACATAAACAAAAAGGATATCTACAAACTTCCTCTATTGCAGGCATCTACAGGGTTGCTAACAACAGAACTTCTGCAATAGGACTCTAGAAGCAGATCACCAGCAGTTCCTAGAGACTTCCTATCTCCATAGTGGCTAGTTCAGACTGCAATCTATAACCGGCAACATGTGATGGATCATGTGACTATTTAAAGAAGATGGAAGTAGTCACAAACTGGCTGCAGCTGAAATAAATTAACCACAAGCCACTAGCAAGGCAAATGTCATTAACACTTGCTGCTCCAAGCAAAATCAATCACATTTAAAATCAAAGAGAAATGAAGCTCAAATCCCAGAGCTGTCAAAAGTCTCTCAAGGGCAGGAAACACATGTGATCTGTCAGTCAGATTGGGTGGGTGAAGACTACACTTGGTCTCATGAGTTCTGTCACCCTATAGCAGAACGTATGTTAATATCAGGATTATACAGCTATTCTGTCACAGATTTTCAAAGTAAGAATTACCCCTAAAGGTGGAGACGATGGAGTCCTGTGCCTTATTATTCTCCTGACCAGTTACCCCCCCAGGCAAGGAAGGGGCAGGAGTATAATGTAAACACATCTTAAGACAGACAGGGGAAAACGAAAACTCAGAAACATTGCAAAGACACAGGAATACACATTAAGAGACTAAGGAAAAAAGCAAGAGCAGAAAGGCAGTAACAAAAAAAGAAAAGGATTAATACCACAACCACCCACAGCAATAGAATCATAGAATGGTAGAGTTGGAGTTGGAAGAAACCTCAAGGGCAATTTGGTCCAACCCTCTGCAAGTGCAGGTTTTCCTACATCATCCCTGCTATATGTTCATCCATCTTCCACTTGAAGATTTCCATTCATCACAGTTCTTACTACCTCCCATGGTAGCCTGTTCCACTCTCTGACTGCCCTCACTGTCAAAAAGTTGTTCCTAGTGTCTAATCTGAATCTCCTTCTTTTTAGTTTCATCCCATTGCTTCTTGTACTTCCTTGTGCTAATGAGAATAGGGTAATTCCCTCTGCACTGTCACTACCTTTCAAATATTTGTAGACTGCTATTATAAAACAATAATTCACAACAACCACCAGTAAGTATGGACCTCAACACCTCAACAGTCCAGTATAGAAAAGTAGGGATACGCTGTAGCTGGCATTAATGGAATTTTCCAGCCAGCATATATAGGAGGGGAGTGAGTGTGATTGGCTCCCCCACAGCATGTGATCATAAAGACTAACAAGCAGCCCAGCAGAGATTAACTTTTGTTAACCTGCCTAATTCTGTGTCGATGCTGACCACAGTCATCAGAGAATTAACAGGCCGCAATTTGTAGTTTATACAGATGCTCAGGCCGCCATGACAGTTGGCAATGCCTGCAAAAATCTCTGCAAAAAACTTCATCATACAGTTTGAGAGGTCTATTTAATAATGCTTGCAGTTCATTTTGTACAATCTGGTGACAGATCAACCTTAAAAAGTGCAACCAGGTATTGGTCAACCCTGGGGACCATAACTTTGTGCCAATTTGGATTTTATTACACTTTTTTACGTTACCAGGTTTACTTTGTATTTGCACAGAATGAGGAATTCTGCATCTTATTACCATTATATTCCTTTTCTATCTAAAAATAACAAAGGGAAATGTTTATGAAAAGGAGGACTTGGAACTAATTAAACCGCCAGTTGAAATTACCATTAAGATAATGCTGAAATGGGATGGAAGGGCCCAGCTCACCTGTGGTGTTTTGCAGACTTTTTTGCAATCTTCTATTTAATCACTCTCGTTCCCATAAGGATCATTCTGATTAAAAAATGTCAGCTGCGGTTTCCACAAATTATTTACTGTCTGCAAGGGGCCAAAACATTTGCATCACTATCAATTAATTTTCTTTTGCTACATGGTAAGTCGGTGGGTGCCAGAACATGTAGCACTGCACAGATTTTATTTTTTCATTTTTTGATGGTGGGCTTACAAATGCTCATTTTGTGCCTCCAATATCCGCATCTAAAAACCACTTCTAAAATACATGGTTTTGGTGCATATTTGTAAGAACATCTAGTTTTTTACACTACTTTACTTTGAGAGACACAGAACCACCACCGCTTCCTCTAGAAACAAAAACTGACTCCCACTTCTTGTAGACTTAAAGATCCACCCACACTTCCTGTGTAGACAAGGACTCACTTTCATTTCCAGTAGACTAAAAAAGACCCACCACCACTTCCTGTGGAAATAAAAACCCACTCCCACCTCTTGTAGAAGCAAATACCCATCCCTACTTCCTTTAGAGAGACAAAGACCCGCCACCATGTAATGTAGAAATAAAGACCCACTCTGACTTCCAGTAGAGACAAAGACCCACTCCCACTTCCTGCAGAAACAAAGATCCACTCACGCTACTTTTAGAATAAAAGACTCACCCTCCCTCCTTGTAGAGACAAAGACCCGCCACCACTTCCTATAAAGATAAAGACCCTCTTTCACTTCCTGTAGACATAAAAAGACCCAGCTCCACTTCCTGTAGAAATAAAAACCCACTCCCACCTCTTGTAGAAACAAATACCCTTCCCTACTTCCTTTAGAGAGACAAAGACCCACCACCATGTCCTTTAGAAATAAAAACCCACTCTGACTTCTAGTAGAGATAAAAACCCACTGCCACTTCCTGCAGAAACAAAGACCCACTTACACTACCTTTAGAATAAAAGACTCACCCTCTCTTCTTGTAGAGACAAAGACCCTCTTTCACTTCCTGTAGACATAAAAAGCTCCACCACCACTTCCTGTAAAGATAAAGACCCTCTTTCACTTCCTGTAGAGAGAAAAAGACCCGTCACCACTTCCTGTAAAGATAAAGACCCTCTTTCATTTCCTGTAGACAGAAAAAGACCCACCTCCACTTCCTGTTGAAACAAAGACTCGCTCTCACTTCCTGTAGAAAGTGACAGACACACCACCACTTCCTATTGAAACAAAAACCTGCTCCCACTTCCTGTAGAGACAGACCCACCATTAATTCTTGTAGATACAAAAACTGACTCCATTTTACTGTACAAGTAAAATATATCTTTGTACCGTGTTAGCCAGTAGAGATAAAAAAATTGTTTAAAAGAACTGAGAGTCCTCAGTGGTTGATACCTTTTAATGGCAATTCAGAAGTGTCTTTAGTTCCATAAAGATGTGGCACATTCTGGTATCCTCCATTTTGATACAAGTAAAATATATCTTTGTACTGTGTTAGCCAGTAGAGACGTTTCAGAAGTGTCTTTAGTTCCATAAACATTTTACTGTAGAAACACAAACTCATCCTCACTCCCTATAGATACAAAAACCAACCACCACTTCCTGTAAACAAACAGCCACTCTCACTTCCTTTAGAGAGAGACAGACCCACCACCAATTACTGAAGAAACAAACACCCACTCTCATCTTTTATACAAAAACCCATCCCAATTTCCTGTAGAGAGACAAAGACCCACCTCCATATCCTGTAGAAAGAAAGATCCACTCTGACTTCCAGTACACACAAAGACCCACTCCCACTTCCTGCAGAAGCAAAGACCCACCCTCACTTCCTGTAGAGACAAAGACCCATCCCCACTTCCTGTAGAGGGATAAAGACCAGCCATAACTTTCTGTAGAAATAAAAACCCACTCTCACTTCCTGTAGAGAGACAGACCCACCACCACTTACTGTAGAAGCAAAGACCCACTTTCACCTTTTGTACAAAGATCTTCCCAACTTTCTGTACAGAGTGAAAGACCCGCGACCGTGTCCTATAGAAAAAATACCCACTCTAACTTCCAGTAAAGGCAAAGATCTATTCCCACATCCTGCAGAAGCAAAGACTCACCCTCACTTCCTGCAGAGACAAAGACCCATCCCCACTTCCTGTAGGAACAAAGACCCATCCCCACTTCCTGTAGAGGAACAAAGACCCACCACCACTTCCTGTAGAAACAAAGACCTACCTTCACTTTCTGTAGAGACAAATACCCAATCCCACTTCCAGTCAAAACAAAATCCACTTCCACTTCCTGCAGAAACAAATACCCACTCTCACTTCCAGTAGATGCAAATACCCACTCCCACTTCCCGCAAAAACAAAAACCCACTCCCACTTCCTGCAGAAAGAAATACCCACTCCCACTTCCAGTAGATACAAATACCCACTCCCACTTCCTGTAGAAAAGACTCATCCTCCCTTCCTGTCAAGAGACAAAGACCAACCCTCATTTCCTCTAGATAGACAGAGACCCACTCCACTTTCTGAGACAAGTAAAAAAACTGCTCTTCATGTAGAAAGACAAAGACCAGCCTCCACCCTGCTCAATACGGATTGCACTTGACAATAGGCAGTGACCAGTAAATTTCTCAGGAGAGAGACACCTTATGGTCAGAACTTGAGTGATTCTTAAGAGAGGAGGACAACATATGAAATTTTAATAAAGTGATTAGCAAATCGTCTATCAAATGAGATCAAGTTGGCTGACAGGCAACTTTCAAAAGGAATCTGTTAGTTTGCCTGAGACCTCAATCTACAACCAGTATTGTTAGGAGTCATATTTCTACATTATAATTAAGTGTGTGATGTTCCTAAGTTCTGCTGATATCAGAGGCAAAACATTTTTTTTATGACCACTCATGAAAATCGAATTAGCCAGAACAGGTTCAGCGGGACGTCTACTCTCCCACAACCGGTTTGGCCTCAGGAGCTGTAATCATGTCACCTCGGCATGACTGATGTCTCCTTCACGGTCACCTGCCATAACTTCAGCTTAGGATACTGCATGCCTGTGCAAAAATCTCGTGAACTAAAGCTATATCAGGGCAGGAGAAGATCCCTTTAACTAGTAATGAGAGAAGAAGCTATAAATATATTCACATTTAACACTGTAAATAAATTTCCTATTTAGAGTTGGAAAAAAATGATTGGCTTCAGCAACATAATACCATATATAAATTTATAAGGGAAAAACAACCCAATAAGGATCCTCACCATGCAAGAAATACCATGGTCGAATTATGTGCTGTCACTTCCAGTTTGTGCTGCCTATAACCGTTATTAAGTAATTAACGAGTACAATATATTTTATTAGCATCTGTGATAAATCTCTGAGATAGCCGGTGTCATGCGCGGAATACGGAATAGATGGATATTAAAATATCCCTTGTCAACTGTATCTTAATGAATGGCCATTAACCACTAAGCTCCAATGTGATTCTTAATGGACTGTATCTATTGGCTTTCATAATGATAATTCATATGTTCACATAAAAAAAGTTATTTTTCCTACACACATGAATGGAAATCAATATCAAGGACAGGAAAAAAAATGCAAAGTGGAGACGAAAGAGAGAGCGAAGATTCAGGCTCGGGATTATTAATTCTCTAGTAACTAACTCTCTATGAATCTATGTTCCTCCCAAGAGATAGGGAGCCTTTGAGCCACTGTGGGTTTGGGGCAAGTAAGATTAGGGTAGGAAATTTCCCAGTTCTTCAGTATTAAATATTTGAAGAAGCCTACAAATGTTCTAGCCATGGTTCTCAATTGATGGACCCAAGAATAATCACTGATTGGTGGCAGAAGGGAGTCCAAGGTCATCACATGGAGAGCTATAAGATGCAACAAACCAGAGGTTGAGACAAGAATATAGTCAGAAGATTGCCAAAGGCTCAAGAGTAAGGGCTCCCATACATATTAGACCAATGATGGCCAAACCCACTGATACAGCCAACAATTTAATGCATACAGGAGATCCGAACAGTTCACTGTCAGGAGAAGTTAAAGGGGGGGGGGTTCACTACTCTGCATTAGTGACCTTATGCCTGTAAAACTGATAGGGAAGGCTTTTACTAAATACCTTGATCAGCCAATTCTGCCTGTGAGCGGCGCTATTGTGGTCCACTAATTTCCATGAAGTAACCCCCTGGGCTCCATGACCTCTGGGATACGGTGAGGTCATGTCAACTTCCAGTTGACCTGACATCACCGCGGCTAGCCCCAGTCTTCCTGGGTGACTGGACTGTGGGCAGCATCTCACCGCTCATCACAGCCCAGCATCACAGAGCAGCATGTCGCACGCACTCTCCTTCACTGCAGAGCGCCAAATGCAGGAGTGATGTTGGGCTGTGAATAGTGGTGACACACTGCCCACAGCCCAGTCACTCTGGAAGACTGGGGCATGCCGTGGTGATGTTAGGTCAACTGAAAGTTGACTTGACATCACCAGATCCCAGAGGTCACGGAGCCCGGGGGGGGTCACTTCATGGAGATGAGCGGACCGCGATAGCACCGCTCACAGGCAGAATTGGCTGATCAAGGTATTTAGAAAAAGCCTTCCCGATCAGTTTTACAAGGATGTGGTCACTACTGCAGAGTAGTGAATCACCTCTTTAAGGAACTGGCATGTCATATCTCAGATTGTCAATCTTTTTGTTCTCCTGGAGATTGAGAACACAGGAGCTCTGGGCAGAACAAATGCTTCTATGTTTGGGAGAGAAGGCTAATATGGCTGTTCACCAAACCATTCTACAGTTGACAGTCATCTAATGTATATGGTGGGCTTACGAGTAGGAACAACAGCTGGTGAGTGGTGAGCCATCCCAAGGGCAAAGCAGAAGTGATATCTAAAAAATTGGCCAGGTCAAAATCAGGAGATGAGCTCAAGATCCCAATCCACAGGAATCAACTAAATGTTAGATCCATAATCTGAGTCCGTCAGGTGGACTGCCAGGTCTGATAACATTGGTGGGTGTTGGCTGTCCCATAAACATCATAACACCAACTTTGGAGAAGTAGAGGACAACAGATGAATCCAATAAAGCCATGACTAAAGATTGGAAGGAAGGAAAAATGTAGCCACTGGCGGTAGTCTCTCCAGGACTCATTACTACTGTAGAATCCGGAGAGGTGAGTATTGGTAACAATATATTTCAAATAAGCAAAAAGTAAAAAAGGGTCATATTCTAATTAAGTCGAATTTGGGCAACTATGTTTCTGTTGATGGGTCCTCAAGAACAGACTGATTGAGGTACTGCTGATCAAGCTAGTAAGTGATCATTCAAAGTATTGGGTCATCATCAAATTCAGTGTAGGTCTCCAGTGTGGATAAATTCTCTGGGACCGGACCAGCTCTCAGAGGAGGGTCACAGTTTTCTTAGACGGAATGGACACATTTTTCATGGAAAGACAGGTTTCTGAAATGAGTTTCCACAATTACAAAAACATGGTTTTTTTTTAATTAAAAAAATACAACAGGCTTGTCTTCACATTGTGATACTGCAGCTCAACCCAATATATACATTTTGCTGCACTACCACACATCAACTGTGAACAAGTGGGGTGCTGTTTCTTGAAAAAAGATCAGAGTACACAGTGTGACCACAGAGAAGCAGCTGAATCAACCTAAAACTCGAAGAAGGTGTACTTAAGAAGTTAAACGGGTGGTTCACTAGTTATCACAAGAAACATAGGAAAAATGGTAGGCACTCACCCAGCTGAGTAAAAACAGTCCTTAATTTCATCCGGACAAGACGAGAGGAGGAGGATACTGAGAGCTCAGACAATGGCTGCCGTTTCGTGCAGGAAATTGTGCTTCTACAGGTCTGGACCTGTAGATGCTCAATTTCTTGCGCAAAATGGGAGCCATCATCTGAGCTCTCAGCATCCTCCTCCTCACTTCTTGTCCTGATGAACTAAAGGACTGTTATTACTCATCTGGGTGTGTAGCTACCATTTTTCCTATGTTTTCTTGTGACAACTGTGACTGTACCCTTTTGGATTGAGCACACCCACACATCCTAGATATCCACCCCAGCATTCCTCTACACTGATATCATGGCCGCAAAGATTGAGTTTCTAGTGCTGGACATATTTTTTGCTTTGCTTAGTGATTCACTAGTTAGTATTCATAGGCACATCAGTATTATGTTGAGAAACAATGTTTCTCTCAAATACCTTGTGTTGCCAATAGTGCCTGTGAGCGGCGCTATTGTGGTCCGCTCACCCCCATCGCCTGACCTCCGGGCTCCGTGACCTCTCATGTCCGGTGATGTCACATCAACTTCCAGTTGACCTGACATCATCATGGACAGCTCCAGTCTTCCTGAGTCACTGGGCTGTGGGCGGCATTTCACCGCTCAGCATAGCCTGACGTCACAGCCCAGCATCTTCCTGCTCCCTCCTTCATTGTAGCACGCCGCAAGCAGAAGCGATGCTGGGATGTGTCTAGTGGTAAAACACTGTCCATAACAAAGTCACTCGGGGAGACTGGGACCAGTTGCGGTGATGTCAGGTCAACAGGAAGTTGGTGTGACATCACCGGACATCAAAGGCCATGGAGCCCAGGGGGTCACACGAAGGGGATGAGGGGACCACAATATCGCCACACACAGGCACTATAGGCAACACAAGGTATTTGAGAGAAGCCTTGTTTCTCAACATAATATCGATAAGCCTATGAAAACTAACTAGTGAACCACCTCTTAAACAACTAGACCAATTTTTGATTCATATTTTTTAGGCAGCTAAATCAGCAGCATATTACAGAAGTATTGTCGATTACATTTCCTAAGATCAACTAAACCCATTAGCCCACTTTTAAAAAAAAGAACCCATCATGTTGGAAAAGTTGAAAAAGTCATCTTGATATAGAAAATGAGAAGCTAACCAGATAGATCTAATCTGGGGATATCATATTTTAGAGTAGAATGAGCTGAGCACATTGATATATAGTTTTGTGAGAAAAGATTCAGTAGAACTAGAAATATATTGATTTGAAATTTTTCTCATTCTTGGAGTCCAGGAGGCGGGCCTAAAGAGAGTCCGCCCACTGGACTCTTAAGCCAAAGTTTTAAATGAATATATTACGAATTCCACTGAATCTTTTCCCACAAAGTTATATATCAATCTTCTCAGCTCATTCTACTCTATATCATGATGTCCTCAGATTAAATTGAAATTTTAATGCAACAGTTTCCCTTTTAGTAACTCGACTGTAGGAAATGATTACATGATTAATATTTATTGGTGCATTTTTTTTAAATTTCTATTCAAAATGTTTTTGTTTAACTCCAAAGGCCGACTGTTTTCCGCTTCAGAACGAAACAAACCTTCATTTGAAAATAAAAATTCTTGACAAGCATCTTGCTGCGTGCGCAAAAATAAAAAGACTGCTCCTTGACAATTTAAATGTATTTGTCACCGCTTAACTTCTTTAATTAGATGCAATTTCATCCACCGAGAGACTTTCAATCTGTCAGCTCCTAACAACCCATTCGGACAGGTTGACAGGCTTCAGCTTTAAAATAAAATCTAAACAGAAAATGAAGCATTTGTCCCAGTTTTTAAACCTGACATTTAATACGATTACAATGGGGTTAACCATGAAAAGATGTACATGTTTCAGAAATACGAGCCAACAATAACTCTGACTCAATATGTTAATGGAGGACGAAAACCATGAGTAATTTTCGCTATATATTACTGAAATCCTTATGACAGCCTATTATGGTTACTTCGATCATTATTAATGGAGCATCAAAGGGAATTTATGGTTTTGGGATTATTACAAAAGGTAGTACTTGGCTTACATAGTGCTGTAGAGTTAATGTGGGCATTGACTTATGGGAAGCCTTTATGAGAATGTGCAGTGCAAATACGTGAGATGATTTTTTAGATTTTCTTACATGATTTCATAAATATATACAGTATATGAGATGAAGTGTATACCTGGTATTATGGAAAAATACTCCTTGACTAATCAATCTCTATGGCTGGCTTCATACATCTGATTTTCATGTTCCGTTTACGGACAAAAATGGTTGAACTGGCCAGAGGTCTCCTGCCCCAAAATCAACTGCCTAGATTTGTATGAGGGGGTTGAGTTTGGGTCAGGAGACCCTTGTCTGGTCTAGACACTAGACATCCTGGCCCATAAATGCTCCATTAAATTTGGATATGTGCCTAGAGTTACTGCTATCACCAAAGGTGCTGCCAACTCCTTGAGGCTCCAAGAAAAAGGAGGACTTTACGGAATTCTGGAACAGTAAAGCGGGCTTTACACGCTATGATATCGTTAATGAATTATCGTCGGGGTCACGTAGTTAGTGACGCACATCCGGCGTCGTTAATGAGATCGCAGCATGTAACACTTAAGAGCGATCTTAAACGATCGCAAAAGAGGGCAAAATCGTTTGCCGTGGAGAGGTCGTCCTGAAACAAAATATTGTTTTCAGGATGTTAGTGATGTTGTTCGTCGTTCCTGCGGCAGCACACATCGCTGTGTGTGACACCACAGGAGCGAGGAACATCTCCTTACCTGCCTCCACCGGCTATGCGGAAGGAAGGAGATGGGCGGGATGTTTACGTCCCGCTCATCTCCGCCCCTCCGCTTCTATTGGACGGCAGCCGTGTGACATCGCTGTGACGCCGCACGACCCACCCCCTTAGGAAGGAGGCGGGTCGCCAGCTAGAGCGACGTCGCAGGGCAGGTAAGGGCGTGTGATGGGGGTAAGCGAGGTTGTGCGACACGGGCAGTGATATGCCCGTGTCGCACAACCGATGGGGGGCGGGTACGATCGCTTGCGATCTTGCTAGCGAGATCGCAGCTTGTAAAGCCCACTTTCGTGTTATAATGCAATGGTCAAATAGGAACACTCTATAAAGCCACATGGTTTCAGTATAACTTGTAAGGAAATAAGAGATAACACTACAAACTACGTCAGACCCCTGTTAAACTATGAACTTCTGGTGTGAAAGCTAATTGAAATGGGTTATCTGATGAAAAGAAGACACGGAGTCTGTACAAGATGCCTTCAGGTTGACACTTCTGCTTCCTGTGGAAACAACTCTTCCACTCTTGAATAAATTACTGCAAATATGGTAGGACTGGAGTACAGTTTTGAATATTGGAGGTTGACAGGTATAGATACTATTTTTATGGGAGATATATTTTCAACATTGTAATTCCAAGGGGAATGAAATGCATGTGCTTTCATGGTGGTGTGTTCCGCAAATCAGCGCCCAAAATTAATATCACCTAGGTGGACTGGGTTTTTATGCCAGGTTTGCTCTTTATGGAAAGCTACAATCATTATAGGAAACCTGGCATTAATAACTTTCCTGTGGGACCTCTGGGAGGGAGACATCCTGAAGATCAGGATCCCATATGTTTGGAACCTGAGCTATATTCCGTGGACCAACCTCTATCTGAGGTCACCAAGTGGAAGTATGTGGCAGTGACTGATATTGAATAAATACAGATTCTAAATTTTGGTCCTTCTTCAGTCTGGAAGATACAGTTTCCTGTAGGATTGTTCCCTTTTTGAATTGGAGAGCTTACCTCCTTAAAAAATTGTGCCATCTCTGTGACCACAAGTCTAGTACTTTTCTTTTCTTTATCTCTTTTATTTTATGTAATTGTATATACAGTATTGTTCTGTCCACTTATTAATATTATTTTTATAGTTTTATAAACATGCTTTCTTTATGAATTAAATATATAAAATTTATTACGAAAAGATAACAGATCCGGCACATGGTATACATTTTAAACATATAGGATGTGCCGGATTTGTTATCTTTTCGTGGTAATTCACGTCTTCCTTGGCGGACTGCATCTGAGCACTACAATGAATGATTAACATGATTCCATCATTCTGGAATGTCAGCAGCTACTTTTCGTTTGTTTTTTACTCTATAAAATGTATTAGCTTGGTTCCTCTTGCTCTATAAACCACATCTCTGAAGCCTTGTGAGGCCAAACGTTCCAAGTAATAGTTGTGTATAAAAAAGCAAAAAAGAAAATATCATTACTTACAGCAAGATGGAATTGCAGCTGTATATTGCTCAAGACAAAGTGTGAGTGTGAATGGCTCCACCTGCACCTGTGTTGCCTCCACCTAGTGGGGGTTTAGCTGTATCCTGCTGGAGAAGTAGTAGTCTTTTGGCTTGAGCAATATACAGCTGCAATTCCATCTTGCTGTAAGTAAGTAATAGTTGTGCAATCAACATGTATAAATGATAGGTGGTAGCTAGTTTTCTTGGGTTATTGCAGAGCATGGCAATGACCGTACTGAAGTAAATTTATATATTCCATACGTTGTCCTATGTTGTGTATATACTATAAGTTATACAATATTTTCACAATGTTATACAATGCAAAAGCGCCTAAACGGCTTAGTAATGAAAGCAGCTGTAGCCTCATCCATCAATTCTCAGTAAAGTATGTATTGTCCTGACAATTGAAGGCAGTGGGGTGCTGTTCCTGACAAATTGGTAATACAAACAGGAGCTGTGGAAATTAAGCGCAATAGGGTCTTACCCTTATAGGTACAGGGCACGGGTAGGGGGAGCAATATTACTCACCATGTGTAGTTGTGACAGTCACAACTACTATATTCGCATATAACAATGGATCCCGGCCGCGGCAACCCAAGCAGCTGATAACAGAGAGAGATTGTAGAAATCGGGTTTCTAAAGCCGCGTCAGTGATCACAACCAGGACATCAGATTATGTGACTTTACTTTGGAGGTGATCCAGAAGTAAACATCAATGGGAGACCAGCAACAAAGAGGGCAACCAGTCCAGTTAGCCCAGGCCAACACATCTAATGCACCACGCATTGTGGTGCATTAAATGTGTTGGCCTGGGCTAACTGGACTGGTTGCCCTCTTTGTTGCTGGTCTCCCATTGATGTTTACTTCTGGATCACCTCCACCAGTCATATCTTCCCACATCCGAACCAAGGTCCTCATATCTCTCCACACAGATGTTTTTTGAGTTGAAAAGAATGAATAAGTGCGACAGTAAGGGTTCTTGCAGTTTCGAAGTGAGCAGAGCTCATGAAACGCGTAGACCGATGCTGCAATAAAGTCACATAATCTGATGTCCTGGTTGTGATCACTGGCGCGGCTTTAGAAACCCGATTTCTACAATCTCTCCCTGACAAATTGGTGGCAGTGGTGGGATATCTGGGTGATTCCTGCAGTTTTTTACTTACAGCAAATCTATTGACAGTATCAAAACCTCCAAGAAACCTACTGAAAAGCCACACTGCCAATAGGTTTCTTGTGCACCCAAACACAAAATCAGGCGGTAGGAGACCAGATGGGGAACTGATGCAGTCTCTGAAAAGAGGGAGTGGCGATTAACAAAAACTTTAATTGGCTCAAGTTTATGTCTCCAGGAACAGATTGTACAGCCAGCGTCCCTGCAGGGATGCCGACTTACTCACCAACCCAGCTGGGTCCGCTTATTCCTTGCCTCTGCATGACCTTCTATGTGCTCTCCTGCTTCCTTCCCCTCCTGGGCCCTATACAGCCACACAGGGTTCTCAGGAGTGCACTTAAGACATGCGTGCACACCGGCCCTCCTCTTAAAGGGCCAGCGTACCACTTTCAGGAAATGCCTCTCAACCTATATATTTAAGGCACCCTCCCATTAGAGGAGGTGCCTGTGCAACATCCTGAGTTAGTCAGTCAGTCTGCTAACTAGTTAGTTCTCAGTTTCTGAGCTCCTGTCCCGTTATCCCTGTCTGCCACCTGTACCTGAGCCTGCCTTTTTATACCTATCTACCCCTGCTGTGCCTACCATATCTGTCTCTACACACCTGCGTATCTCCCTCAGACATCCCACCTATACTTGCTTGCACCTGTGCCTATACCTGAGTTCGTCACCTGTCCTGGGGTCAGCTGCCACAGTTCTGGTCACTGCCCTGGAAGTGGTACCTGGTGTCCACCTCATGGCAGACACTAAGTTAAGCCCCTCCCACTAAAGTGTAAGTCTGGATTCCCTCTGTGGTCCAGTAGGTCCACTAATCCCTACACCGGGCTCGAGCGTTACACAGATGCTGCAAACATTCGCACAATAATAGAGACGAAAGTATCAATCGCATGAGAATCAAATTGATGTTGAATATATAGAAATTTGCCGAACCTGGTGGAATTGAATAAAAAGATTTTCTCATCATTTCACTAGGTGCCTCCAGTCCCTAAATTCATGGCTTTAACCAGTGAATTGGATCAGAGGAGTATCTTGAATTGACCAATGGGTTCTCCCATTGACCATGTGGTATTTGTCACATATCCTATGCGGCAGGGCAGATCTTTAAAACGCATCAGAGCCCGGGAAAGAATGCAATGCCTCGGGAATTGTGCCTAAATATGCCACAGCTCGAGTCAATAATTGCTTAGTAACGTCAGAGGATTCCGCCTAAATGCCTAATAATAATAATAATAATAATAATAATAATAATAATAATAATAAATCAACCACAAATGGTACAATGTGAAGGCGAAATTGTCATTTATTTTTTAGGGTGTTTTACCGGTTTACATGGATAGTCGTATGTAAAAAAAAAAAAAAAAGAATATGACAATCAAATCTAAAAAAATACCTGTCAAAACGCCTGAAAATTGTAATTTGAAGCAAATACTTTTATACATTGATTGACTGGTACAAAATTACTTTGAAATTCAAATTATTTCATGTAGAGATAATGTCAAAAAGGATAATGGATCATGCATGACAATTACAGTAACAACAACAGGAAAAAAACATTTAATATAAGGGATAAATGCTGCAGGGAGGAAAAAAACGGAAGGTGAAATAAGGAGGAAATAACTATTTCATAAACAAGAACCAAATATAATATAAAGTCAGGAAAAAAACATGGAAATACAATATTGAAATTGTGAGTTTGCATGCTTTAGTATTAATATTTTATTTGTTTTTTATTATTATTTCAATTGGAGTACATAGTGGCTTATATCTTCATATTTGCCTTATAATAGACTTGTTTGCAAATTCCTCCGGATTTGATGGAACGACTAATGCTGGATTCAACTCAACGGACACCGCAACAGACACCTCCAAGGAATAAATTTTCACGCAAATATTCACTTTTTTGCTGTTTTAAGCTTTTTTTTTCACCCCCAATGATCCTGGCCAGCACCTTCATTTTTCCCTAAACCTCCTAATTGAGATTTTCTCTTTGATTTAACAGAAAAAATAATCATAAAATGAGCCATTGTTTAAATCAGGTTTTTGTGCTTATATATTTTTTAATATTTTGGCAATAATTTTCTTCTTCTATATCAGAATCAATAAATATAAAAATAATGCAATTTTTCCCACTAGCAACAGGAGCCTTTTTAGATTCCTTCCACTTTTTCTCCACAGGAAATTCACACATACATTAGCAGCATTGAACCGACACTAACCCTATGTTTTCTATTGAAGCATCTAATGAGCGTGTGAAAAGGTAATTGTGATGGGAAGGGGAGGTGGTGAGCTGTGACATCTCCTATTGTGATTGGTGGATCCTGTGTTATCTAATGTATATAGAGGTGTTACCAGTCATTGTACAGGAGGAGGTGAGCTGTGTCATCTCCTATTGTGATTGGTGGATTCTGTTTTTTCTACTGTATATAGATGTGTTATCAGTTATTGTACAGAAGGAGGAGGTGAGCTGTGATATCTCCTATTGTGATTGGTGGATTCGGTGTTATCTACTGTATATAGAGGTGTTATCAGTCATTGTACAGGAGGAGGAGGAGGGGAGCTGTGACATTTCATATTGTGATTGGTGGATTCTGTGTTATCAGCTGTGTATAGAAGTGTTATCAGTCATTGTACAGGAGAAGGAGGAGGTGAGCTGTGGCATCTCCTATTGTGGTGGGTGGATTCTATGCTATCTAATGTATATAGAGGTGTTATCAGTCATTGTACAGGAGGAGGTGAGCTGTGTCATCTCCTATTGTGATTGGTGGATTCTGTTTTTTCTACTGTATATAGAGGTGTTATCAGTTATTGTACAGAAGGAGGAGGTGAGCTGTGATATCTCCTATTGTGATTGGTGGATTCGGTGTTATCTACTGTATATAGAGGTGTTATCATTCATTGTGCAGGAGGAGGAGGAGGGGAGCTGTGACATTTCATATTGTGATTGGTGGATTCTGTGTTATCAGCTGTGTATAGAAGTGTTATCTGTCATTGTAACCATGCCTCTGATCACTGGCGCACACAAACAGCACAATATGTGGCCCTTTTGCAGTCCAATAACTCATAATAATGCATAATTTTACCTGTTTTAGAGGTAGAATTGAGCTCCTGAGCCCCTGGGTGGCTGCACAGGTTGCACCAATGATATGTCCGCCCCTGCCTCTGATGATAAGGAAACTGATGAAAAATCTTCCCGAAAGGACAAAAAGTAAGTGTCATGAAAAATCCAATAACCAGTATGAATGTTAAAATATTACTAGTTTCTTTTAATAAAGTTTTTTATATGAAAAAAATTGCATTTTTTTAAATAGACATGTAAAACAAAAAACATGATTTACACAGTACGTTATTTTCTGATGATAGCGTCAATTTAAAGGGGTTGTCCACTACTCAGACTGTTTGTTCTCAAAGAGAATGTTTCCCATTTTTAAAATAGTAAAATTTATACTCACCGCCAGTGTCATTCCAGCGATGTCAGGACTCGGTATCTGGGGATCGTGTATCAGTGTGATGTCATGTGATCCCTGTGGCCTATCAGTGGTTTCTTCACTCTCCCTGACTTCCCTCTCCCCACCTTACTCTCCCTGCCTTCACACTCCCCGACTTACTCTCCTTGCCTTTACTCTCCCTACCTTACTTCCCCTGCTCTTACTCTCCCTGCCCTCACTCTCACTGTTTTCACTCTCCCTGCTTTCACTTTCACTGCAATTACTCTCCCCGCCTTCACTTTCACTGCCTTTACTCTCCACACCTTCACTCTCCCCGACCTCACTCTCCCCATCTTACTCTCCCTGCTCTTACTCTCCCCACCTTCGCTCTCCCTGTCTTCACTCTCCCTGTCCTCACTCTCCTTGCCTTCGCTTTCCCTGCCTTCACTCCCCGTGCCTTCACTCTCCCCATCTTACTCTCCCTGCTCTTACTCTCCCTGCCTTTACTCTGCCCGCCTTACTCTCCCTGCCCTCAGTCTCTCCGGCTTCACTCCCCATGCCTTCACTTTCACTGCCCTTACTCTCCCCGCCTGCACTCTCCTCCTCGTCACTCTTATAGTAACAACTTTTCAGAAAAGGAACATTTTTTTAAGAAAGGCATTCATTTCCTATCCAGTTCAGAGATTTTATTACTATATCCTCCATGAATGGTTGGGTGAGATTACAGAATAGCGCCACACTTGATAACAGGATATGTGTGGTATTGCAACTCAACCCCACTTAGGTAAATGATGCAATTGATGCAATACCAGATCCAGCCACAAGAATGGCACCTTTCGCAAAAAAAGAAGCAGTTTTATCCCTTCAATTTCTAACTCTTTGATGGTGCATATGACTAGGGGAATGGATGATATAATTGTAACAGTTTTGCAATTTGAAATGACATTTTTTGTTGGCTCCTGATTATTGTTATGTTCAACATCGACCAGGGGGGTTGATAAACCCATCAATTACCATTAATTGGTTATTTTTCAATAGCGATAGAAAATATCAAGCACGTTGGATCACATCAATGAACGCCGAAGAGACGGATTCTTGGTAACGATTACTATCAGCCTTTAATATTATTGACGCGTTTCGGAGGTTTCAACACTGAGGCTCCTGTAGAGAAGAGCCTTTCCACTTTTATTTTCCAGTAAAGGATTAGTCAGATCATTTTCTTCCTATCATGTCTATGAGGCATAAGAAGCAGTATTGAATGAATTCTATTTTAGACTAAAAGCCCAAGTGTGCCGGGTGGTATTGATTCGTATGTGATGGAAAAATAGTGCACTCAGAAGGCCCCGAGGTACATCAAACACAGAAAGGATTCGGAGAGAGTTTAGAAAATCTGACAAGTTCTCACAAAATCCCACAACACCTCTTTTTTTTTGCCTCCTAGAGGACAATACGGAGTTGAAGCGATATTTTATGAATTGCTACAAAGGTCTTTACTACGGGAAGAAATGAATCTCATTCCTTTCGTGGTGATTTTATCATTCTCGGCAGGGATGAACACAAGTTAATTTTCGCACCCGAGAGCTGCTTTGAATTGCAATGAGATACAAGACTCTAATGCAATTTCCGTTGAACGTTGAGACGAGTGTTGGCTTCTGTCTCATGTTTTCAGGTTATTTCATGGGTAGGTCGTGTACATTGGCATGGATTTTGTATGGGACCACAATTGGGCTCCCAAAGAGAGGTCTACTATGAATCCATAGGTCCCCGATTTACTTAAAAGGTACATGGAGGGTTATTTTTGTTAGCGGTAATGTGGGAGCAGAGGAGGTGGCGGCTCTGAATCGGCATGAAGAGATTCAGGGTGAATGTGAACTATCTCACCAAAAGTTCTTTAAACAGGAGTTGATTGGTACCCCATTAAGTGGCCTCAATGTGCTACCTGGAGCCCCATTATTAAGAATGTCAACTTCAGGGACATTCCAGCTAAAGAGACACCCTATTACTGAGAGTACAAGCTAAAGGGACCCCATATGATTGAGGGTGGCAGCTAAAGAGACCCCCCAGTGACTGAGGGTGCCAGCTGAATGGACCCAATATAATTGACTGTGCTAGCTAAAGAAACCCCATATGAATGAGGGTGGCAGCTAAACAGACCCCCGGTGACTGAGGATGCCAGCCGAAGTGACCCAATATGATTGAGGGTGGCAGCTAAAATGACTTCAGTGACTGAGGGTGCCAGCTGAAGGAACCCAATATGATTGAGGGTGGCAGCTAAAGAGACCACTATGACTGAGGATGCCAGCTGATGGAACCCAATATAATTTAGGGTGGCAGCTAAAGCAACCCCCTAATACTGAGGGTGCCAGGTGATGTGACACAATATTAATTAGGGTGGTAGCTAAAGCAACCCCCTAATATTGAGGGTGTCAGGTGAAGGGACCCAATATGATTGAGGGTGGCAGGTAAAGAGACCCCTATCACTAAGGGTGCCAGCTGAAAAGACCCCATATGATTGAGGGTAGCAGCTCAAAAGACCTCTATAGCTGAGGGTGCCATCTGAAAGGACCCAATATGATTGAGGGTGCTAGCTGATGGAACCCCATGTGATTGAGGGTAGCAGCTAAACAGACCCTTAATATTGGAGGTGCCAGCTGAAGAAACGCCATATGATTGAGGGTTTTGTATCACACAGGTAGAAGAAAAGACCGGGTTTATGCCGAGCTGAAAACCACTGATGCGTGTAAATTAAAAGATTTCCTTTTTATTGGATAGTTCCTACGCGTTTCAGAGACATCCGTCTCCTTCCTCAGGAAAAGAAATCATTGATGATTTCTTTTCCTGAGGAAGGAGACGGATGTCTCTGAAACGCGTAGGAACTATCCAATAAAAAGGAAATCTTTTAATTTACACGCATCAGTGGTTTTCAGCGCGGCATAAACCCGGTCTTTTCTTCTACCTGTGTGATACAAAATTCCTCTCCCGGGGCTGCAGCTAAACCACCAGGCACTCACAGGCTATCATAAGGGGTTGTGACTGGCACAACCTCCCCAGGTGAGTGCTTCTTTGTCTTGTTTGTCCACCCTCATACCGGGTAAGACCCTATTGCGCTTTTTTCCCCTTTACAGTTTTACAAAATATGATTGAGGGTGGCAGCTAAACAGACCCCCAGTGACTGAGGGTGCCAGCTGAAGGGACCCAATATGATTGAGAGTGGCAGCTAAAGAAACCTCAAGTGGCTGATAGTGCCAGTTGAAAGAACCCCATATGATTGATGGTAGCAGCTCAGAAGACTCCTATAGCTGAGGGTGTCAGCTGAAAGGACCCAATATGATTGAGGGTGGCAGCTAAAGAGAACCCTATGACTGACGGTGCCAGCTGAAGGGACCTCATATGATTGAGGGTGTCAGCTAAAGAGAACCCTATGACTGACAGTGCCAGCTGAAGGGACCTCGTATGATTGAGGATGTCAGCTAAAGAGACCCAGTATGATTGAGGGTGGCAGCTAAAGAGACCACCTAAGACTGAGGAAGCCAGCTTTGGCTGGGATCAGTCACGGTCACTCAAGTTCAGGCATGATTTTTTTTTTAACTTGGTCACGCCACCAGCATTGCAATTGATTACGCCACAGGTCCTTCAACATCACTTCTCTGCTGAGCTCCACCCATTGTGGTCACACAATCATGATACCAGAACAGGTCCTTCACCACCAATTCTCCAATGCTGAGCCCCGAAACTCAACTTTGGAGAAATGGTGGTGAAAGAGCTGTGCTGCTGTCACATCCATGTGACCGTAATGGACGGAGCTCAGCAGAGAAGTGATGTTGAAGGACCTGTGGTGTAATCAATTACAATGCAGGGGTCATGAGAAGACTTTTGGCTGTCATGACATCCGATCGGCACCCCACAATCACGTCACGAGAGTTCCAATGGGGGCAAGATATGATGCCCTCCCAACAGTGCATCTAAATCCCGCTGTCCGAGATTGGCAGTGGGATTTAACTGGTTAACAGCCATGAGCGGATCTCCGATCCACCTGTGGATGTTAGAAGCACATGTTGACTATCAGATCCCCTGCATGAAAGGCAGGGAGATGACCCATAATGGACTAAGTCCATCATGGGTCGTTAAGAGGTTAATTTATTTTAGATTTTGATAGATTATATTTTTACCAACGCAGTGATACCAAACGTGTATTTTTTAAATTCCTTTATCTTTAATTGAGGGGAAAAAAAGGGCTAATTTAAACTTTTGTAATGTAGGATTTCTACAAGATTTTGGAGGTATCTGTGGGAATTTTTGCCCATTCATCCAGAAGTTCATGCATGTGAGGTAAGGCCATGATGTTGAGGAAATGTCGGGCTCACAATGTCTAGTTCATTCCTAAGGTGTTGGATGAGGTTGAGGCTCTGCGCAGCCGGTCAAGTTCTTCCACCAAACTCACACAACCATGGATTTATGGACCTTGAGCATTGGGTACTGTCATGGGGAACAGAAAAGGGCCTTAAGCAAACTATTACCACAAAGCTGGAAGTTTCAATTGCCCAAAATGTCTTGTGCTGAAGTCCATTGCATAATCCCTCCTCCAACAAATGTTAAAGTGGGCTCAAGTAAGTTAGAGGGTAATATTCTCCTGGCATTCACCAAACCCAGACTTGTCCATCAGACACCAGATAGAGAAGTGTGATCTGTCACTGCACAGAACACGTCTCCTCCAGAGTGCAGTTGTAGCTTCTTTACACAACTCCATCCGATGCTTGACATTGTGCTTGGTGATGTACGGCTCGGCATTGTGCTTGGTGATGTATGGCTCGGCATTGTGCTTGGTGATGCATGGCTCGGCATTGTGCTTGGTGATGCATGGCTCAGCATTGTGCTTAGTGATGTATGGCTCAGCATTGTGCTTGGTGATGCATGGCTCGGCATTGTGCTTGGTGATGTATGGCTCGGCATTGTGCTTGGTGATGTATGGCTCAGCATTTTGCTTGGTGATGTACGGCTCGGCATTGTGCTTGGTGATGTACAGCTCGGCATTGTGCTTGGTGACGTACGGCTCGGCATTGCTCTTGGTGATTTATGGCTCAGAATTGTGCTTGGTGATGTACAGCTCGGCATTGTGCTTGGTGATGTATGGCTCTGTATTGTGTTTGGTGATGTATGGGTCTGCATTGTGCTTGGTGATGTACGGCTCAGCATTGTGCTTGGTGATGTACGACTCGGCATTGTGCTTGGTGATGTACGGCTCGGCATTGTGCTTGGTGATGTACGGCTCAGCATTGTGCTTGGTGATGTACGCCTCAGCATTGTGCTCGGTGATGTACGGTTTAGCATTGTGCTTGGTGATATACGGTTCAGCATTGTGCTTGGTGATGTATGGCTCAGCATTGTGCTTGGTGATGTATGGCACGGCATTGTGCTTGGTGATATATGGCTTGGCATTGTGCTTGGTGATGTATGGCTCAGCATTGTGCTTGGTGATGTACGGCACAGCATTGTGCTTGGTGATGTATGGCTCGGCATTGTGCTTGGTGATGTACGCCTCAGCATTGTGCTTGGTGATGTACGGCTCAGCATTGTGCTTGGGGATGTACGGCTCAGCATTGTGCTTGGTGATGTATGGCTCAGCATTGTGCTTGGTGATGTATGGCACGGCATTGTGCTTGGTGATATATGGCTCGGCATTGTGCTTAGTGATGCATGGCTCAGCATTGTGCTTGGTGATGTACGGCTCAGCATTGTGCTTGGGGATGTACGGCTCAGCATTGTGCTTGGTGATGTACGGCTCGGCATTGTGCTTGGTGATGTACGGTTCGGCATTGTGCTTGGTGATATACGGTTCAGCATTGTGCTTGGTGATGTACGGCTCGGCATTGTGCTTGATGATGTACGGGCTCAGCATTGTGCTTGGTGATGTATGGCTCGGCATTGTGCTTGGTGTTGTATGGCTCGGCATTGTGCTTGGTGATGTACAGCTCGACATTGTGCTTGATGTATGGCTCGGTATTGTGCTTGGTGATGTACGGCTCGGCATTGTGCTTGGTGATGTATGGCTCAGCATTGTGCTTGGTGATGTATGGCTCGGCATTGTGCTTGGTGATGTACGGCTCGGCATTGTGCTTGGTGATGTATGGCTCAGCATTGTGCTTGGTGAAGTACGGCTCAGCATTGTGCTTGGGGATGTACAGCTCAGCATTGTGCTTGGTGATATACGGTTCAGCATTGTGCTTGGTGATGTATAGCTCGGCATTGTGCTTGGTGATGTACGGGCTCAGCATTGTGCTTGGTGATGTATGGCTTGGCATTGTGCTTGGTGATGTATGGCTCGGCATTGTGCTTGGTGATGTACAGCTCGGCATTGTGCTTGATGTATGGCTCGGCATTGTGCATGGTGATGTATGGCTCGGCATTGTGCTTGGTGATGTACAGCTCGGCATTGTGCTTGGTGATGTACAGCTCGGCATTGTGCTTGATGTATGGCTCAGCATTGTACTTGTGGATATACGGCCCAGCATTGTGCTTGGTGATGTATGGCTTGGCATTGTGCTTGATCATGTATGGCTCGGCATTGTGCTTGGTGATGTACGGCTCGGCATTGTGCTTGATCATGTATGGCTCGGCATTGTGCTTGGTGATGTACGGCTCGGCATTGTGCTTGATCATGTATGGCTCGACATTGTGCTTGGTGATGTACGGCTCGGCATTGTGCTTGGTGATGTTCGGCTTGGCAATGTGCTTGGTGATGTATGCCTCGGCAGTGTGCTTGGTGATGTACGGCTCGGCAGTGTGCTTGGTGATGTACGGCTGCAGCTGCTCAGCCATGAAGCTGTCGGTGGGCAACGTGTTTGTACTGATGTTACCAGAGGAGGTCTGGGCTCTGCAGTTATGGGGTCAGCAGAGCAGTGGGGACTTTTTTTGCACTGTTACTGTGATCTGACCAATAACTTACAATGTTACCATGTAAATCGAACGGTATGGTAAGATTGACCCGCATTTTTGTTCTGGTTCAGATCTTGAAGGATATTCGCAGCGGAATTGCCGTTTCTCCAGTCACAGAAAACATCTGAGGCGTAGTTCGGAATAGCTGTAAAATCAGCTGAAAACCAAAGTTTTCACAGTCAAATAAAGAATCTCCCACAGGTAGCTGTTAAGCAGGAAAACCAATATTGTAAGGATTTGCTAAGATTCTGCAGTTACTTAACACAGAAAGACAATTTCTTCAAGAAAATCCATCAAGTCAGCTTGAGCGCTTCTATGTTGAGCATTTGAATGAAGGGCTTATCAAAAGTGTGCCAGGAATGCATTGAGCAAGGTGAATGTGAATCTGTGCCAATAGCTTTATTTTTGCTTTTTGCATGTATTTACGGTGATGAGAGTCTCCAAGAAATGACTTACACTCAAAGTTGAAAAATAATCTATTTGAGGTCATTTTTTAAACATTTTCCTTAAATATTTTAGAAACGATTTTACCTTCTTCTGTCTTGATCTCAAATTACCATAAATCACGTCTAGAAGGAATTTTCCACTTATGTGAAGCTCCTGGGATTTAGTGCATAATGAAGGGTTTCGTCATCAAAAATGTAAATGATGCGCAACTCATGGAGTTGGTTGACATCAGTACAGTCACCCATCCTCGGGTATGAGGTCCCTTTCTTGTTCTACTCTTTCTTAGGTTATTCAGACTGTCACAGGGTCCTTTCCTCATATCACACAATCAACAGAGCGAGAGATGGATGAACAATCCAAAGATCCTTTATTCCAAGCAAATCAGACAGTCCATAAAATAATCCACCACACAGAGGGTAAAGTAGTCCAGGAACACAGATACAGTCCAGTAAGGGATAAATGTCCAGGTCTCTCTGGGGAGCCTCAGCTTCTCCCACAGAGGATAAATCAGTCACAATCCTCCAGCAGTCCTTTTCCAGGGAAATCGGGGTTTCTCAAGTTCTCTCTGGGGTGCTGCCTGTAGCTGCAGCTTCTCCCCCAGAGGATGAATCTTCCTGTTCTCTCTTGAAGTTCTTAGACAGACTGAATAATCTTCCAGGTAAGTAGAGAGTGTCGTGGATCCCAGGCCCCCTCCCCCAGACCTAGGGACAGAAACACTGTAACTAGGGGGAGTCCCAGTATTTGGAGAGCTGGGGAGTAAACAATGGACAGTCAAGAAACGGGGGTTAACAAAAAGAAAGCAAATGATAACTGAGCTATGTTAATTAACTTGAAGACAAGATAAGGAATACACAGAATTAATAAAGCAAGGATCCTAAAATATGAACCTACACAAAATGATACACAACCCCCCATATTCCACCATCACACAAACCAATTTTGCCCACAAGTAAAGGTGCCTGTAAATATTAAACAAACATTGGGTTAACGCACAGATATTATGAAAACTGGACATCAATGTAATGGATAATCAACTTATATGGTACTGTCATGATGACTATGGGATAGCGGGGAACCGGGGATGTCCCTTAAACTAGGTGGCCCTATGCTATCCCTAATCTCAGGGATACTCCTGATGTTTGAGAGACCTGAGTCTCCTTCCTGGCCCTGCTCCTGACCAGTCCTGATCTGAGTCTCTCTCCCCCCCCCCAGGGAGGGACGGGATAGGAATGTGCTGAAAAATCACAGACAAGGGAAAAACCAAAATACTGTCACACAACACGCACACACAAAGGTAAGGACAATAAGAGATTCAGAAGGAAAAACAAGAGGATAAAGGAAGTACAAAACAGCAGGGGTAAATTCACAACCGCGCCAAACAATAGGCACAACTTAAAGGGAACCTGTCACTAGATTTGGCCTCTATAACCTACGGCCACCACCAGTGGTCTCTTATATACTCCATTCTAGAATACGGTATATAAGAGCCCAGGCCGATGTCTAGAATGTAAAAATCACTTTATAATACTCACCTAAGGGGCGGTGTGGTGCAGACTGGTCGGATGGGTGTCTCCGTTCTCCAGTACCAGCGCCTCCTCTTTCGGCCACCTTTGTCCTCCTTCTTCTGAAGCCTGAGTGCATGATGCATCCTACGTCATCCACACTACCCGGCATTGAGGTCAACCAGTCAATCATATAATATGTTTAGGGGTTAACTACTTAACGTGTTGTTGGCAAATGTCTGGTGAATTTTTTTGGTAAGCTTGGTTTATAACATGCTGGATCTTTTTGACTAACATTCTGTCTTATTCCCCAATATTTTGTGTGCAAAGCCCATAAGGGAATGGATGTCATATGTCAAAAAGTTTATTGTAGCAATATATTTTTTTCCTTTTTGGTACAATTATTAATTTCTGCTTTATACCTACATTTTACTATTTTGAGGTTGTTTTTTTGTGTACTCAGAAGTATTTTAATTACATTTTACTTAACAAATGACTTCCAAAAACACGGCTGGTTTTTGGAACAATTATGTTTACTTTCTATTTTCTTAGGCGTTTTAATTATGTTTTCTTTGCGAGAATGAAAGTAGAGCATAAAGTGAGGAGTTTTGGAGAAGTAAGAGTATCAGGTGTATCTAATTTATTCTTACTTTAGGCTTCTTTTTGTTCTTGTAGCTCAGTCTTCGGCTGCCAGTGGCTCTCAAGCTGTTGTTGAAGTACAATTCCCAGCATGAGTGTTATAATGCCGGAGCAGCGGGAGTGGCGTACAGTAGGTTGCCTGCCTCCCGTTTTGGCCATGCTAACAAAATTGGAGAAAATAATTGGTAAAAAAAGTTAAAAAGTCAATGACTTGTTATACTGAGAAGTCTGATCCAGTTTTTGTTTGGATACCTTCCTTTTAAAAGTTAGGGCCCATCACTAAAATGGGGGAAGCTTCATGGCGCCACTTACCGATTGTCTCCACAGTCAGCTCTATATGGGTTTGTCTGCTCTTGGATTATCGAAGACCGCTGTCTCATAGCTTGACCCCCTTCACGTTTAGAATTGCCAAAATGTAGGAGCTATTAAAGCGCCAACCCCCAAATCCTCACCCTTCCCACCCAAGTATTGCCCCAATTCCCTTCTGCCAATGCCTTTATCCCACCCCAGAATGCCCAGATTTGGGTAAGTCTACATTAACCCTACTCTTATTGAATGAGCAGTGCTGAAAAATCAGGGACATTTTTCAAGTATTCTATCTTTGAATGTTTAGAAAAATTGTTTGAAATGTGGTTAAAGACTTAGGGCGGCTTTACACGTTGCAATATCGCATGTGCGATGTCGGCGGGGTCAAATCGAAAGTGACGCACATCCGGCGTCACTTTCGACATCGTAGTGTGTAAAGCCTAGATGATAAGATTAACGAGCGCAAAAGCGTCGTTATCGTATCATCGGTGTAGGCTCCGACTTTTTCAAAATTACGCTGCCGCGACAGGTACAATGTTGTTCCTTGTTCCTGCGGCAGCACACATCGCTGGCCAGGGCGACGTCGCAGGACAGGTGAGTGCATGTGAAGCTGGCGTAGCGATAATGTTCGCTATGCCAGGAATCACAAGATATCGCTGCTGCAACAGGGGCGGGGACTATCGCGTGCGACATCGCAGCATCGGCTTGCGATGTCGCAACGTGCAAAACCCGCCTTAATCCAGGGTAGGGTTGGAGCAATTTTAATCCTGACCTAGGCTTTTCCTCCTAGATGAGTTCTTCACCGGCTAACACTTGCCTGGCAAAATGGAAGTGACCATTTATAAAGATGTGGCCTCGTAAAATGGTATGATGACATTTCTTCAACCCCCCAATATTATTATCAGACCCCTTAAACTAATTATAGACCCCACACCAGACCCATAAATATATTCGGACTCCAGAACATCTCAATTAATATTAGATTCCTTATTACGGTATATTCAGATCCCAAACAAGACTCCCTAAATTAATTTTACTCCAGATCCTTATTTATTAGATTCTACCCATTATGGGGGGGGGGGGGGGAACCTTGTAATTGTCAGTTTCATCATAGGGGTTTCCATAGATGACACTCTCAGTATGGGGGATCCTTGCCAGTGATATTGTCAAAAATAAGGAGGCTCCTAAAGTTGGGACTCTCTGATAGAGGTCCCCTCAAGTGGCACCGGGTACTCATTCAGCTCAGTTTTCCAAACATATGGGGTCCCTTCCGTTGGCACCCTCAGTCATAGGGAGACTCTTAAGCTTCTACCCTCAATCATAAGGGGTCTCTTCAGCTGGCACCCTCAGTCTTAGGGGTCTGTTTAGCTGCCACCCTCAATTATATGTGGTCCCTTTAGCTGGCAAAATCAGTCATAGGGGGTCTGGCTCATAAAAAAGCACATTAAGGTCATGGAGTGGCCTAGTCAGTCTCCAGACCTTAATCCCATAGAAAACTTATGGAGGAGCTAAAGCTCTGAGTTGCCAAGCAATAGCCTCAAAATCTTGAAGGGAACCTGTCACCGGATGTTTATAATACTCACCTAATGGTCGATGCAGAGCAGACTGGTCGGATGGGCGTCTCCGTTCTTCGGGTCCGTGCCTCCTCTTTCAGCCATGTTTGTCCTCCTGAAGCTAGTGTGAATTACACGTTCTATGTCATACACACAAGCCGACATTGAGGTCCAACGCAGGTGCACCTTGATCTGCCCTGAGTAGGGCAGATTAAAGTATTGTAGTGCGCCTGTGCAGAACCTCAATGTCGGCTAGTATGACATAGAATGTGTTGTTCCCACTAGCTTCAGAAGGAGGACAAACATGGCCAAAAGAGGAGATGCGGGACCTTGAGAACGGAGACGCCCATCCGACCAGTCTGCTCTACACCGCCCCTTAGGTGAATATTATAAACATCCGGTGGCAGGTTCCCGTTAATGATTTAGAGATGATCTGCAAAGAGAAACGTCTGACTGCTGTGCTGCCAACAAGGGTTTTGCCACCAAGTATTAAGTCTTGTTTGCCAGAGGGATCAAATACTTATTTGTCTCTGAAAAATGCAAATACATTTATATAATTTATACAACTTGATTTTCTGGATTTTATTTTGGATATTCTATCCCTTAAAATTATAGACTATTCAGGTCTTTGTCAGTGGGCGAACTTACAAAATCAGAAAGGGATCAAATACTTATTTCCTTCATTGTTTGGCTACGTAGATAGAAAAATAAAAAAAAGTTATGGCTTTTGGAGGAAGGGAATTAAAAAGTGAAAGCTCAAAAACATAAAATCGCCCGGTTGTGATGGGGCTTCTGTCTATGGATGGAGGATGGGAGGTCATCAAAGCTCCTGGAGGTGGAATGTATACGTGTACCAATACCCTCCTCCATATCGTATTTTTATCTGCTGACATGTAGTGTAATATTTGTTTAATTCAGTACAATAGAATGATTATTTTCCCACTGAAGCCTTTTATTTCACTTTTCCCCACTATCAATCCTGTGCTCTTCCATCATGTAGTGCATATTGGAAGGGCCATTTAAATACACGTAATTAAAATATAATCATGTTGACGGTTCTCTGCTTAATGAGCTTAGATACAAATGCCCAGCAGCAGGATCCCTGTAATTTATTCTATATGGTTAAAAACAGGAAAAAAAAGAACAAAATTCCATCAAGTTCAATAATTTTTATGAGAACCCGCTGTGCCGATATTCAAAAGCAAAATATGATTCCAGCTAGGAGATTGCTAATTAATCTCACTGATCCCAGTCCTTCATACATTTAAACTAGGAGTCTGGATACAACTAGAAGTAGACCAGTTGATGGTAAATCCCAGCATGAACATTTTGCAATGGCTGGTTCTTGTCCAATATGTCTTTCACAATTATTGCAAATTAACATGTCTACTTTTTTGAGAAA
Organism: Anomaloglossus baeobatrachus; assembly: GCF_048569485.1. Taxonomy (NCBI): domain Eukaryota; kingdom Metazoa; phylum Chordata; class Amphibia; order Anura; family Aromobatidae; genus Anomaloglossus; species Anomaloglossus baeobatrachus. Next base: position 66,373,718 of record NC_134364.1, on the reverse strand, counting down.
CTTAAAGACGTTTTCCACTGAGAATGTGATCCCCTTTCTTTTATCCTAACTCTTCCTAACGAACATTTCCCTAATATACTTCTACTATCTACTCTGCTCCTGTAAGCTGATCTCGAAGAAGGTCATAAATACCTTTACTGTTGTTGTAGCTTTGATCCTTCTGTCTACAAACTGGAATTGGACCAAGTAAGCAGTGTATGTCACTGTTGAGTGCAGGGCTGTCTCTCTGTGAGTGACAGCAGTCTGGGCACGCATACCCAGATCACACTTCACACTCCTCTCAGCCCTCATCAGTGACATTCCCTGCTCAGTTGGTCCGATTCTGGTCTGGTGCCGGAAGGATCAAAGTTACAACAACAGTAAAGGTATTTACAAGCTTCTTACGCTAAGGACACACGGCGAGTAAAACGGAGCAAGTAGAATGCAATATAAAATCGCATTCCACTTGGACCAATATTACTCTATGGGGTCATTCCCAAGAATGATTTTTTTCTCAGCCCTAATAGGACAGAGAAAACAATTGCAGAATGCTACAGGTGGAATCCGATTTGTTTTCTCTCGCACCCATACAAGTCTATGGGTGCAAGAGAAACATCGCATTGTACTCACATTACAGCGGAGTGCAGTGCGATATACACATCAGATGACAATGGAGGAGATAGGGAGATTAGTCCCTCCCTCTACTCCACAGTGCCTGCCTTCTCCTCTGCAGCTGTGCTGCGACCGCAGGATCTCATCACAGTGGCATGACACTCGGCTTACACTCGCAGCAGAGTGGGAGCCGAGTGTCATGCGATGCACTTGCATTAATGCTTGTGTGTCCCCAGCCTTAAATATAAGCTTACAGGAGCAGTGTAGATAGCAGACGTATATTAGAAAAGTGTTGGATAAAAGAAAAGGGATCACATTGGTAGCAAAAAAACCTCTTTAAGGTCCGTTTACACAGGCTGATCAGGGGCACTAACCTTGCCTATTTGCACAGGAAGACGATGCTTAACATGGACAATGAATGATCAGTTATAGAGTGTTGAGTGTGCCCAGACCTTTATTGTTCTTGACAGCATGAGTCCTATTTAGAGCAATAAACAGTTGTACAGACGAAAAATCATTTAATTTGTTTTAATCTCCCAAAAGAGGTGGAATGAAACCCCTTCTAAGACCAAGGAGCATTAGAGGATATACATACAGAGCCTTTCCTAACGCAACTTCTAGTAGACATCCTTTTGAAAATCTCTTACCATCTAATGATAATGAGACAACTTTGATTATCTTGTATCAATCTACACAGTGAAGCTGAAAAGCAGCTATAAAATCCAAGCCTATTGTGTATGCCAGATTAAAAGTTGAAATAGTTTAGGATCTTTTGAAGATTTTTTCCTACCAAAAGATGTTTTTTTTATTAAACTGGTTATGCAAAATGTCATTTTAGGTGAGGCATTGAATTATGAAATAGCTAAGCTCCACAAACAAACCTCGATGTGATATTTAGCATCTGGTTTACTTTTGTAGCATTATTGTCATGCCTCAGATTTTATTAGTCAGCCTCCTGCACTGTGGTGTCACGTCCCCACCGGAGTCCACTTCTGCGACTTCTGCTTCGGTCACCAGGCGCCACCGTATTCCTGCCGTGCTGGTAATAGTGGAGGAGTCGGTGCCAGGGATTCTGGTGGGTGCAGGCTCCACCCATCCACTGACCTGGGTTTCCCTGAGACCTGCGGTACCACTGGCTGACTGTAAGTGGCATATGTCTCCAGCTGAAGTTACTACCTTTCAGCTACAGGCAATGGGAAGACACCACACCCTTCTCATTCCTCCGCATGTCTGCTGGTCGCTGCCAGATATAGTTTTGTTGTTCACTGCTTGTCTCTGGTTATCACCGCTCTGTAAATTGATTGATTCCTGTGTTTTGACCTTTGCCTGCTCTCTGACTACTCTCCTGCCTGCCTTTTTTGTACCTTGCTGTCATCTCCGGTTTTGACCACTTCCTGATTTCCTGACTACGCTCTTGTCTTCTCTTTTCTGTATCTCCTTGTTTGACCCTGCCTGATGACTACTCTACCCTGGATTGCAGCCTTCCACAGGTAGAGATCTCCAGGGCCCTGTAGTAATTCCAGATCCCTGTATAGGGTTTAAAGGGTTTCAGGGTTCTCAGGATCCTGCTTAGTGAGTGGCTTGCCTGTAGCCTCCCCGTGACAGCCATCCTGAGACTGTGGTTCAAGACAGATATTACATGTGGTCCATTTCCCTTTTTGCTGAGCCATGGTCAGATTTGGTTGCCGTCTGGGTTCTAAACACTGTGTCTGTGTGGACACTTTTTGTGTTCATTGACTTTCTGACAACAAGTGTTTCTCATTATGTAATTCAGTCTGCCCTATGACTGACAATTGCAGCTATTTAAAGCTTCCCAGGATTTCCCAAGGCTTCCATTTCCCACTGGTGATATTTCTGAAGTGGACCCTGTTTTGATCTACAGCCTGTTTGTTTTCAGTTTCTCAGGGCAGATTATTATTACTTTGCTATACCTTATTTTACTCTGCATATTCCTAGAGATTCTTAAGGAAGTAAAAGGAACCCTCAATGTCTGCTTAGGAAGCAAACGGTCTCAGTGGTCATTAGCCATCCAGTTAGGGTTCTTTCAGTCTAAGCAGGGACCTTAGTAACTTCGCAGCTGGGACTTCGGGGTACTTTGCACGTTGCGACATCGCTACTGCGATATCGTCGGGGTCAAATAAAGTGACGTACCTCTGGCGCCGGTAACGACGTCGCAACGTGTAAAGCCTAGGAGAAAAGATGAACGAGCGTGAAACAGTAAAAAATCGGTGATCTGTGTCACGTCGTTCATTTTCATAATGTCGGTGCATCTGCAGGTACGATGTTGTTTGTCGTTCCTGCAGCTCCACACATTGCTGTGTGTAAAGCTCAGGAGCGACAAACATCTCCTTACCTGCGCCCGCCGTCCACCGGCAATGCAGAAGGAAGAAGGTGGGCGGGATGTTTACAACCCGCTCATCTCCGCCCCTCCGCTTCTATTGGCCGGCCGATTAGTGACGTTGCTGTGACGCCGAACACACCACCTCCTTGAAGGAGAGATTCTTCGGCAGGTCACAGCGACGTCGACGACCACGTAAGTGCGTGTGAAGCTGCCGTAGCGATAATGTTCGCTACGGCAGCTACCACAAGATATCGCATGTGCGACGGGGGCGGGGACTATCGCGCTCGGCATCACTATCATCGGCTAGCAATGTCGCAGCGTGCAAAGTACCCCTTCTAGTCTGTACAAGAATCGGGCGAGTAATTTGCAGTAGTTTTAAGACCTTATTTTACATCATTTACCATGTATGCACTTTTGTGTGCATAACCGTTATATACCCTTTACTTTGGGTTTAGCACATTTTGTACAAATTTCCTCTGAGCTACTTGCTATAGTTCCACTGCTCGCGCCTCTTCACACACTGCTGTCACCTCTCTGGCTCTAAGTATTTAAGTGTCCCATCTGCATCAAAATTACGAAGGCATATGTGATATCACAGCGCAGTATACAACTAGACCTTGTAGCCTTTGAAATCTGCTCTTTATGTATAATGAGGCCTCACGCTAAACACATAGTAAAAGTAGTCACGATCACTTTGATGACATTTGGCTGCAGGTACTAGAGAGGAGGATTGAGAGTACATTTGTGAAGATTTAACTACTTTTACTGAGTTTCCAACAGGGACATTTGTATAAACGCAGGTGCAAAGTCTTCATGGGGCCCTCTGCATTCAGTGATCATGAGGCTCGATGTCGAAAACCAAATATCATTTGTACTTAAAAAAAAAAGAAGTGCTTTTATGTTTTGCTGGCCGAGTCTATAACTTTGTTAATGAGCTAAAGAGACAATAGCATTAATCATTGTGGATTTAACAGAAAATTACATTTGATCAAGAAGCCTCAAAACGCGTTGCAACAAAGCTACAAAGTTACCTCTTACTTTCTAAAATTTACCGGTCACAAAAGTCTCTCTGCTATTAGAGTTTAGTGATAGATTCTGGTTCAGAGTCTCACTTTTCCTTGTGAGACCCTGCTATTTAAATATTATTCCTTTCTTTTGGGTAAGAGAGGGTTAATGTCAGTATTTCATACCAGCAAGCAGTCTCATTACGATCTCAGGTGTTTCCAGTTTGGACCATTTCCAGTCCCTTTATATACCCTCTGCTACCAGCAGAGGGTGCCGGTTATTCTCTTTGCCATTTACTGGTCCAGGAGGTAGAAGGAGCTGCTGAAACCCTCTCTTCAAGTTGCTCTGGTGGCTGCAGTCTTGGTGTTGACTGCAGCAGTTCATTGTAGTGTTTTCCCCCTGTCTGTCTTCCTTCCCTGGTGTGTTGTTTCAGTAAATCAGTGGGACTAGCATCCCTTACCTTCCCACTCCCTAGCCAGGGACTATTGTAGGGTTTCTCAGGGCTTTAGGTTCTTGCTCGGCAACAGGTGAGGAACCTGTATAGGGATTGGCTAGAAATGCAGGGTACTGTGGCAGGTAAGTGGAGGAGGTGTCTATCTTCCCCCTCACTAATCCTAGGGTTCTCTGTTGTTAAAGCATCCTCTATGTACCCTTTGTTTGTCATGGTGTATCCCTTGTTGTTGAGTGTTTTGATTATTGCCGGACCTTCCCCAGTCCGTGCTGTAACACTACCTTGCCTAAAAATAGAAACAAACAAGTAGCTCGAGTTTTTAAAAAAAATAAAATAAAATAAATAAATAAAACAAAAAACACCCCCTTGATTTTATGATGCTTTATAAGTAGATGGTTATTGTATAGTTGTCTATATTTTAGATGTTCTTTTATGCTATTGTTGTATAATGACACTGTGTATTACATATTCCTTTCTAATGATTAAGGTTACGACTGTGTGCAGCTAAAATATAGCAAGTAGCTCTGAGGAAATTTGCACAGTAGGTGCTAAATACAAAGCAAAAGGCATCCAATGCTACAAAAGTAGGGGTCTGGTTGTGTTCGGTTTGAGAGTTTAGGATTTATTAACGGATTGCATTGCCTAAGGATGGCATATATCAAAAATCTATCATGAACAGATTTAAAAAAAAAAAAAAAAAAAAAAGAATACTATAACTTTTTTTAATTTGCCTCTCATTTTAAGCTTTGCTGTGCAGATCAAGACAAGCTCATCAGAGTCATCTCAATATAAAGGTAGTGAGTAGAGATGAATGGACCCGTGGAGGTTTGTTTCTGCTGGATCAGCCAGACTTTAGATAAAGTTCTGCTTGGGACACAGACTTGACCAGAACCCCAGTAGAAGGCACTAATTGGGCAGTTCTGGTCTCCGCCCCCATTTAGCCATCCATAAACAGATCACTTCCAGGGGCAGGAGGGCAGAGTTTTTCCATTTTTTGGGGGGGAGGGGTGCACACTATATCTGATCATGCAGTGGTTAACCCCAGTATGAGACATTCAAACACTTCAAGAGGCTCACACTGGGCTGAGCACCGAGCGTACCCGAGCACAGCGATGCTCGCAAGAGTGGTCAGCATACGTAAAGCACCAAACGCCGAACCCAAACTTTATTTATATGGTCTGTTTGGTACGAACTCCGAACTTTAGGGTCGCTCATCTTAAGTAGTGAGAAATTTAATAGAGGATGAAAGCTACATCACTGAGAATATGATTCAAGTCTTCTCCTGAGAGGGTCTCACCTGTGTTTCCTAAAAGGGTTGTCTTATAAACAATATATATTACTTTTCCATAAAATAGATGAATAATGCATGATTGCTTCGGATCTGTCTACTATATCCCACACTGATTCTGAGAATAGGACATTCAAAGTACCCCGTGTGAACGAAGTGTTACTGAGCATGTGCGACCACTGCTCCATTAACTGTCTATGACATCTGTGGATAGTTCATGATGATCAGACATGCCCAATGAAGCTTTGTGTCACAGCTGTCTCTCAGTTACTAGAGACTTGTGACAGAATCTGGGCTAAAGTCTCTCTTTGACATCTGAGACTCTTCGCATTAAACATATTCCCTTTCCTTCAGTGCCGAAAGGGTTAATGTCAGTTTTGCTTTGCAGCAGCTTCTCACTTCTGGCCTCAGGTGTTTCCAGTTGGAGAACCCCATAGCCCTGGGCGATACAGTAGGACCATCAAAGCCCTCAAAAGATTGTTCAAATACATTGGTCTCGGACAGGCTGCAGTGCCATCTGTAAAACTGAAGAATTTTGGCCAAAGGATAGTTGAAAAATGTATGATCCCTGGTGGTCTGACTGCTTGCACCCCCACTTGTGAGAACGTGTTTAAAAAAATGGAGTATAAAAATAAGAATGGGGTACTCGGTCCCAGGCCGTATATCTACGGGGATGCTATGTCACGCCTGAATGATGGCAGTTGCCCGGTCCCGTGACCCTTGGAATACTTTTTAATGTGCAGTATTTACAGGGGAAATTAAAGTCATTAGTGTGACGCAACCTGTGGATTTCGGTTAAGATGATGGAACCGCCGCTGCTGAGTTGTTTACCCCCTAGGGCTGGTGGTAATGGCAGCTGTGGTGGTAGGCCCTCCGCAGGTAGGGCTGAGCCCCGGGAGATGTATGGTGGAGTCTTTTGCCGAGGAAGGGAGGCCACACCGTGGTTGTAAGTTAACAGTTTTTACTCACAGTTGAGCCCTTGGACAGTTGGCTCAGGTCCCTGTATTTCCAGTGCCAGTTTGAGGACTCGGTTGCTCTGTCCCCGGCAACCTCAGTGTGGTTGGGTTCCTGTAGCTTGGTGCTGGTTTGGGGCCCGACTGTCCTTTTAGCAGTCTCCTCGTCTGTATTGCGGGCAGTGTGGACCCTGCAGGGTCGGTCCGTGTCCCGAACCCTGATCCTCTCTTTACTGCGGGTGCTCCCGAATCTGTGGGTCAGTGATGTCCGTGAAGGTCTCCTCACTGTGCAGGTAATTGCCAAGCCGTATGACGCTGACGCCTGACCTAGGCCCCTTTGCCCTGTCGGTGCTTTGGTCCCAGTGGTACTCGGGTGTACCTACCCTGGCGACCACTCTCCTGTGTCCCCGGGTCACCGTTACATGACCAAGCTCTAGGCACGTCTCTCTCCTTGGCTTTCTACTCCTGACTAATCACTGTCCCTTCCCACCAGGCTGTCTAGTCCCCTGGACTGGCTCCGCCCTCTAGGTGGCCATCCCTTTTTTGTCTGACTAGCCAATTACCCCTGGTGTGGAGTGGGAACTGGGATTTTGGTGTGTGCAGATGGCACTGGCACTGGTGTTCCAGGTTCCTGAGCGTAGGCCCTGCATCCTGGTGAGGATGAAGTACCTAGTAGTGCCCTGAGTTGTTCAGGGGCACTACACTACCATTAGGATTTAGACTTCATAATCATTACTTGTAGGGGGATACCATGTCCCTATAACGTTCCTCTCACAGAGAAGTGAGAGATGCAGTAATTAGGCAGTACACTAGGTGGCAATGGGGATACTTAGAGACTGAGGGAAGTCAGGCAGGCTGGGGGCAGAACTGAGAGGGCATGAAGAGACACAGGGCACAAACAGGAGAGAGGTCATCAGACAAGCCGGAGGTTGGGTACCAGAATAACTATTAACACAAGGGGCAGGCAGAAGAGTAGTCAGGGAAGAAGGCCATGGTCAGGAGCCATATGTGTCGCCCACCTGCAGCGGTCGCCTCAGGGACTTCACTGCACCTTCAGGGATGCCACAGGGTCTCCACTTGATTATTTCTGGCAACAGGTATGGCGGATTTATATACAAATAGCAGTCGTGACGCCACTCACGGTTTGCGGTTAGAGTATGGGTGACCGCCACTGCAGGTTTAACAAGCGTCTGGGGCTGATGGAGTCTGCAGTTGGGTGGTGTGGCCTCCCGTGAGTGAGGCTCGCCCCAGGGTCTCGGGTGTGTAGAATAACTCAGTCTCAGTCCAGAAAGTCTTTCAACTTGTTTACTCACTTTTGGATGTTTTGTTGTGAGAAACCCGGGCGATGCTGAGATTCAACCAACTGGAACCAGGTATCATTTAGGCCGGTCTAAGGGTAACCATTAACTCGCCTTCCTAGCACTTCTTGTTTCGGATAACCCCTGACTTAAGGTACCGTGGGATTCATCCAGGGAAGTCGCTACTGCCTTTTCTCCCTTTTCTGGCCCGTTTGTCGGCAGCGTGGACCAAGTGAGTTGGCTCCAGGCTCGATCCCTCTTATGGGTCCCCTCATTGCTGCTGAGGCTTGGACTCTGTATGGTTGGTAAGGAACCTCTAGTCCCTCCACCTGCAGGTTTAGCATACCACTAAATGGATGTCCACTCTAGGGACCTGTTCCCCGTGCGTGCCTAGTCACCAGGAGTCCCCGTACTCGACCAGCTGACTCCTTCAGCGTTTTTCTGACTGACTTGCTGGCGACCGAACTCCCCCGCTAACGGCTACTTCACGTGCAGGGTCTGACTCTGTCGCGGGCGGAGGGGACGCGCTCGCCATGCTCGGGTCCGGGGCTTCTGCTGCTGCTCGGTGGCTCGAGCGGTGGGCCGGACCCGGGGACTCGAGCAGCGCTCCTCGTCCACGAGTGAAAAGGGGGTGGTTTGTTTAGGGAGATAGTTCGTGACGCCACCCACGGGTCATGGTGATTATTAGCACCACCGCTGCTGGTGATGGGGATCCCGTGAAGGATGGTAGGGAGCAGCTAGGATGTTGTCCCCTCCGTGGGTAGGGGTTGGTGATCCTGGGGCCCGGTGGTGATACGGGGGAGGCTGGATGGCTGGGGGTGCAGGGTTGCAGGGACAGCGCGGTGCGGTGCCGGATGGCACTGGTGTACTCACTCAGGCAGTCAATGACAGAGTCTCTGGTAAATCAAACGGCCGGATGGACAGGTCCCGCAGCCGGCTGCAGTGTTGTGCTCTCCCCGGACGGTTGATGGTGGCTGTCTTTCCCTGCATCTGTTAGAATGTTCTGACTCCTGTGTTTGCCCGCCGGTAGTCCGCTCCCCGGCGTATAGGTGCCGTAGGAGCCCATTTTGCCCGCAGGCGCTGGCCCTTGGATCTCTAGCCTATGGCGGTGGCTGTAAATCCTCTCGGTGTGGACTGTTGCCTTCTGTCGGGTCTTGGTTGTGGGGAAACCCCTGGAGTTCCTGTCACACTCGGATTTGACTATTGTCGGCAGCTCCAAGCCTGGTTGGGGTCCGATGGCCCTGCCTGTGTGCTTAGCTTCACTCCGCTCCCCGGTTCGGTACCGGCGGGCCAACGCCCGACCCCAGTCCAACGGCTCTGCAGAGATTCACTAACTCCTGCAGACGGCCACCACCGTCTGCCAACCTTGCTGTTTGTGTCTGGGCCCCTACCCAGACACCAACAGTTTCTGTCTTCTCACCTTCACCTCCAAAACTAATCTGTCTGTTTTCCCGCCTCCGGACCTGTTAACTCCTTGGTGGGTGGGGCCAACCGCCTGGCTACGCCCCACCTGGTGTGGACATCAGACCCTGGAGGGAGGCAACAAGGGTTTTTATTTGACTGGTGTAACTGCCTAGGGGAGGGTGTGTGTGTGTTGTTATGTCTGTGACTACCTGGCTAGTCCAGGGCGTCACAACTCTTCTGTGCGCGCTACTGCATCTCCTAGCAACCACGCTCACTATCAGACTGGCTCTCCTCCTCTCCTGTCAGCCGCTGCAACCTTAGTTTCCAGGCCCTTCACTACACCCCTTGCTGAGATGTGGAGGCAAGCACCCTCTTGGGCCTGCCCAAGGGTCCCCTCTCAAGGTGTGGGAGACCTGGTTGCTATGTGTCTGTGCGTACACACCCTATTCCAGCCTTCAGGAATACCTGAAAGTACTGTCCCAGCATGGGTGCAGTACTCAGTGGTGCCTGACCAGGTCAGGGGCGCCACACATACAGGAACAGAAAAGTCAGCGGGGGGTAGACAAAGGCAAGTCAGGGGTCAGTCCGGGGTCAAGTACCAAGATTAGTCACTATAGGAGACAGGTGCTTACCGCAACTTAGCCAGAGAATACGACTGGCGCCATTTCAGGCAGGAACTCCCCCAGATAAAGGAGAGCAGCTGCCTGGATGTTGCGCGTTTGAGTAAGACCCTCCCACAGCCGGCGAACAACCCGCTGCAGGGAATGGCCTGTCACAGGGCAGAGAATAACATGTGACTACACGCAGGAGAACCTAACAGAAGGTTCCAGCGCAGGAGCCACACCACAAATCAGGGCCGTGACAATCCCCTATTCTTATTACCATCATATCAAGAGAAAAATATGTTTACATCAAATGGTGGTCATTAACACTTCCTATACCTCTATGAGAGTTATGGAAATACCTGCTCTTTGCACCTTTATATGTACTACTATCTAGCTATACCTCCTGCATTATATAACCTTATGGTATCAGGAGATATAGTGACAATGCCTGAGTGAAAAAATACATTCAGCTCTGCTACATCTGCCTTTGTCTGTACATTTCATGTTTGCTCTACAATATGTCCTTGAATCTCTTTGTATGATTCGGTAAACTAAGCGACACACCGCAGGATTCCACTGTGTATAGGTGAATTGTTAAAAAGTCTGTCTGGGAAAGACAAAAACAACACATCTCAGATGCTGAATCAAAAAATTGACCCTGACATTAACAGGGGAAGGCAGAAAAGGAGAGGTTGAGACTTATGTAAATGAGATGATTACATAATGGTGAGAACTAAGGGATCGGAGGAAGAGAGACGCACAACAGGATGCCGGCGGAATATCTATCAGGAGACGCCAGGAAGACATCACAAAACAAATAACTCTACATCGGTGATTCTAAGGTGTAATTACACAGGTCTGCAAGGGTAGAATTGTTTGAAAAGTAAGAGGTGATTTTTATATACTAAACTCAGTAAAAATATTGAAAAAAAATTCCATCATCTACAGTTTTTTCACAAACACTGACTGCGTAGGCCCAACGAGCCACAACTTTTTTCCCAGCTTGAATGAAATGATTTAGTCGGGGACTTGGACCTGCCTAAACATTCTGCAGAACTTTTAGGCTCTAGACTAAAGGAAAAGAACCTGCTCACTCCTGGTATCTGGTTATTCTTGGTTCAACGAAGAATCCAAAAAATTCCAAGGCACCCAGAAGCTCCTCTCCGTTTACAAATCTTTATTTATTACAATTGTTATTGCTCTAAAAAGGCCGTTTGTCAGCTAAAAAGTTGTTTTTTTGCACTTTTTCCTTCTGCATGCTGGAACAAATAAAGATTTTTAAAGAGAGGACCTTCTCGGTGTCTTGGAATTTTTTGGATTCTTTACAAGTTGCAGCTGGTGGAGAGCTGCACCAAGTAGCACGAGTGGTGGAGTGGTGCATGGGATACTGTTGATTCAAGTAAGTTTTTTCTTGGTACAAAAGCAGAGAAACGAAATTTCTTCCATACTTTTCTCAAGAAGGTGCTCTGGTGTACCTCAGTGATGTTCCTGGGCTTGTGAATTTTTTTTACTTTGAGGACAATGTAAGCGAGTGGAGACTCTTTATTAATTTATCCCCAAAAAGTCTAAAATCTGCTACTGCACAATGGCAGCGAGTATGCTTCAGTTACTGTACAACATTCTGGGCACTTGACGGAAAGCTGTGAGAATTTAGACTTTATTCTCAAGAAAACGTAAGTAGGAGAATGAATATGAAAGTCAATATGTTGTGATCTCAAAGTTTCTTGGGCAGCAAGAAGGATACACAAAGTACTCATGTCTTGTATGTGAATGAAACAGCTAGGATAGGACTCATCACTGGAGACAAAAAAGTTGGCCAATGAGAACATTTGCATGATGGACTCAAGAACCTAGTTGTGGAAAGTTTAGTTGAGTTGAAGAATGGTCAATATTTGGTGATCTGAAAGCTCTCTCTTTGCTCCTTGGGCAGCATGAAGGATACACTAAGTATACATGCTTTTTGTGTGAATGGGACAGCCGGCATACGACTCATCACTGGAGCCAAAAAAGTTGGCCAATAAGAACATTCTTGCATTATGGACTCAAGAATATACAGTTGTTGTGTAAAGTTTAGTTGATCCCATTAATGTTCTCCTGCCACCACTCCACATTAAGCTTGGACTGATGAAGCAGTTTGTGGAAGCTCTACCGAAAGAAGGAGACACTTTAAAATATCAGTGTACCAAGTTTCAGGAACTGTCCAAAGCCAAGGTGAAGGAAAGCATTTTTGTGAGTCCAGATAATCGGAAACTCATGAAGGACGATGTATTCAAAACAAAAATGAAATCTGTTGAGAAAAGGATTTGAGATTGTTTTCGAGAAGTCATGAAGAAATTTCTAGGTAACAACAATGATCCAACATTTAAGTCCATGATGGAGAACATTTCAATACGTTGGGTTGACTAAAGAATTAGAAGTTACATTTTTTACATTCCCTTTTGGATGACTTTCCTGAAAACCTCAGTGCTGTTAGTGAAGAGCGAGGAGAAAGATTTCATCAGGATATCAAGGAAATGGAACGACAACACCAAGGAAGATGGAAGGTGAACATGATAGAGAACGACTGCTGGAGGCTTCACAGAGAAGATCCGCAGCCTTCTATAAGAGAAAAGGATCAAGAGAAAAGGAAAAGGAACGAGAAGTAATTTCCAATAAAGTTGCGGTATGAATTTTGAGTAAATTTGAATAAATATAATATTGTGCACATTTTAAAAAAAAAAATAGATTATGAAGTAGAAAAAAAAACACTGACAAGAATGTAACAAAGATGTAACAACAAAACTTGGATAGAAAATTCTCTTTAACCCATTTATCTGGGCAGATTCATTCTCGGTAAGTTATCTGGATTTTCGCTACTGGATTATAAATGACTTTCTCTATAAAGTGTAATATACTTTTTGTAATTTATAATGACCTGGCACATGGGATGAATAAGTCGCCATCACATAGAGCGGGCTCGATCCTCATTAAAAAGGACTCCTGCTATAAAAGGACTAATAGCTCTCTATCCGGCTTGCACCTCGCTGCAGAAAACCTCCTCGAACACATATTACTTAGTTCAGCTCCTTCGGAATGACTTGAGTCATAGACCGGTACATGACAGTGAATAGCTTCCATTTAGAGCCGGAGCCATTGATGAATTAGTTCTGGTTGGAAATTGGCATTCTGTCTGTAAATTGAAGGAAAGTCCTGCAAGTGCTGCAATTAGCGTTCCCTGCGGAGCCGGACCCCTAACAATAAGGCAGCGTGTGCACACACAGGATACACCGGAGCTGTTACTACAGCACGGCAATTACACTGCTCATCTCAATCCTGCCCATGTATATATATAGATACGTATATATATATATCCTTTCCCCTCCAACTGCACTCACAAATCCCTACACTCAAGCTCAGTGGACTCCGTTACATTAATGACAGTGATTTGCCCAATCAGGACCACGGACAGTAGAAGGGCACACATCATGATGAGGCTTTAGGATGCGCCTCCCAAACCTCGGTATGATAGTTATCAAGTATAATTTATTGAATGTATCCAGCCCCATTTTCCCTTTGATCCCTACATATTGAATCTACCCAGTCTCGACCTGTGGTGCTAAGGGCCCACCAGTAACACAGATTCTGGGGCTCATTGTCCAGTTACATGCAAATCAGACATTCCCCTCATTGAAGAATTTGCCTCTGCTTGTATAATAATACAACTGGGTAGATTGTAATATGGATGATGAGACGTTGCCTTTATCTGTACACAATGGGTCAGGTGTATTGTGCAGACTAGAGGCCGATGCTGCACGGGGGGCTACCGGGGGTTCACCTGTTACCCTTAGGACAGTCCCTGCCTGTTTCTACCCCTCTTTTACTTATCCTACCCAGTTTGCAGCTCATTTTTTAGCTCATATCTATCAGATTCTCTACTTTATAACTTTATATCCATCATTAATTCTTTCTTTTCTGCTGTTTAGAATATCCATACAGCATACCTTTCTTTCTTTCTTTCTTTCTTCTCTCTTAATCTTTCTATTTCCTTCTTTCTTTTTCATTATTCTCTTATCTCTTCCCTTTTCTCTTTCTTTCTCCTTCATTCATTCATTCATTCATTCATTCATAGCTCTTCTTTCTTTTTTGCTTTCTTTTTCATTCCTTCTTTTTTCTTTTATTCTCATTCTTTTTCATTACTTTTCTTTTTTCATTCTTTATTTTCTCTTTCTTTTTTCTTTTTCTTTCTTTTCTCTTCCTTTTCTCATTTTTTTCTATTCTCTTCATTTTTCTTTCTTGCCCCTTCCTTTTTTTCTTTCTCTCTTAATCTTTCTGTTTCTTTCTTTTTAAGCCCTTATTTCTTTCTTTTTCATTCTTTTTTCTTTCTTTTTCATTCCATATTTCTTTTCTCGTTCTTTCTTTCTTTCTTTTTTTTTCTTTCTTAGGTTTATCTATTGCTTTCCTTCCTTTTTATAATATCTGCTCTCTTAGCTATCTGGATTGTGGGAACTGGAAAGACAAAACGCACAGATAGGGTCTTACCCGGGTGGGGTTAAATAAAGTTAGAGCGAGTGTCGCTCAACTGGGGTAGTTGTGGGAGTCATGACTTCTATATGGTCATGAATGGAGAGATTTTGTCTGTAGCAGTCCCTATAGCAGATGAACAGGATCACTTATGGAAATGAAAGGGTTAACTGTGCTATCATCCAGGAACAAAACTTCAAAGGTTCATTGAAGATCAAAAGGGATTTTTATTCTACATATTTTGGAGCAGGAAGGCTTCTTCTTTCGAAATGTACATCTGTGATTTATCCTGAAGAAGGCGCTTTCCTGCTCCGAAACGCGTAGAATAAAAATCACTTTTTATCTTCAATGGACCTTTAAAGTTTTGTTCCTGGATGATATCACTCTGTTAACCCTTTCATTTCTACAATTAATCTTATTATCCATTTAAGATCTATCCATCTATATATTTTTTCATATCTTTCTGTCTATCTAATCGCACTATTCCTCATGCCTGTGTGCAGATATATGGGCTGTATAACCGCAATCACTATAAGCGTATACTCTATACAGTGGGCACGGAAAGTATTCAGACCTCTTTACATTTTTCACTCTTTGCTTCATTGCAACCATTTGGTAAATTCAAAAAAGTTCATTTTTTTTTCATTAATGTACAGTCTTCACCCCATCCCCCATCTTGACAGAAAAAAACCCCCAGAAAATGTAGAAACTTTTGAAAATGCATTAAACAAGAAAAACTAAAATATCACATGGTGATAATTATTCAGACCCTTTGCTCAGACACTCATATTTAAGTCGCATGATTTCCATTTCCTTGTGATCCTCCTTGAGATGGTTCTACTCCTTCATTGGAGTCCAGCCGTCTTTAATTAAACTGATAGGACTTGGTTTGGAAAGGAGCACACCTGTCTATATAAGACCTCACAGCTCACTGTGAACGTCAGACCAAATGAGAATCATGAGGTCAAAGGAACTGCCCAAAGAGCTCAGAGACAGAATTGTGGCAAGGCACAGATCTGGCCAAGGTTACTAAAGAATTTCTGCGGTATTCAAGGTTCCTAAGAGTACAATGGCCTCCATAATCCTTAAATGGAAGATGTTTGGGACCTCCAGAACTCTTCCTAGACCTGGCTGTCCAGCCAAACTGAGCAGTCATGGGAGAAGAGCCTTGGTGAGAAAGGTAAACAAGAACCCCAAGATCACTGTGGCTGAGCTCCAGAGATGCAGTAGGGAGATGGGAGAAAGTTCTACAAAGTCAGCTATCACTGCAGCACTCCACCAGTTGAGCCTTTATGGCAGAGTGACCCGACGGAAGCCTATCCTCAGTGCAAGACATTTGAAAGACCCACATAGAGTTTGAAAAAAAAAACACATGAAGGACTCTGAGACTATGAGAATTAATATTCTGTGGTCTGATGAGACAAAGATAGAACTTGTTGGTGATAATTCTAAGTGATATGTGTAGAGAAAACCAGGCACTACTCATTACCTGCCCAATACAATCCCCACAGTGAAACATGGTGGAGGCAGCATCATCCCTGGGGGTATTTTTCAGCTGCAGGGACAGGACAACTGGTTCTAATTGAAGGATAGATGAATGCGGCCAAGTACAGAGATATACTGGAATAAAACCTCTTCCAGAGTGCTCTGGACCTCAGACTTGGCCGAAGGTTCACCTTCCAACAAGACAATGACCCTAAGCACACAGCTAAAATAACAAAGGAGTGGCTTCAGAACAACTCTGTGACCATTCTTGACCGGCCCAGCCAGAGCCCTGACCTAAACCCAAGTGAGCATCTCTGGAGAGACCTGAAAATGGTGCCCACCAAAATTCACCATCCAACCTGACGGAACTGGAGAGGATCTGCAAGGAAGAATGGCAGAGGATCCCCAAATCTATGATCCCAAGAAGACTCATGGCTGTACTAGGTCAAAAGGGAGGGTGCTTCTACTCAATACTGAGCAAAGGATCTAAATACTCATGTCCATGTGATATTTCAGTTTTTCTTGTTTAATACATTTGCAAAAATATCTACATTTCTGTTTTTTTCTGTCAAGATGAGGGATGGGGTGCAGAGTGTACATTAATGAGAAAAAAATGAACTTTTTTGAATTTACCAAAGAGTGAAAAATGTAAAGGTGGTGTGAATACTTTCTGTACCCACTGTATATGACTATCAGGCATCATATGACATAAATGATCCTTGCCCCTCAGCCTGTGCTCACAAAAACACTTTTTCTTCCTCTCTTCTATCACCCTGATAAAACACTTAGGGATCTGTATCACCACTTATATACAAATTCATTATTCCCCAATATTATTGCCATTAAATTGCCTCTTCATTATGATCTAATGTCGTTCTCTATAATAAAAACATAATAATTAAAAAGGAGCCATAAAGTCCATTAGCCGAGCCCATACCACGAGCACCGTCCTCTCCGCTCTTCATTTCATGCTCTCCTGATATCTTAACATAGTAATTATACATTAAAGATTATTGGTATAATAATTTGGAATAACATATTTGCAAGTCATGAAATTCCTTGTCATATTCACGCTGATCTCTAACCCGCATTATTCCACATTTAATTATATCCATAAAAAGCTTCCGAGGCTTCGCTGTCTTCCTGGAGGAATCATTTTGTTTTATAGGGCTGTATCTAACAATGATGAGTATTGATATCTGGGGAAATAAGTTCATGTTGTCACAGATTAATGAATGTGATGCTTTCTTATGGGGACACGCGGTGCTCATCGGAGGGGAAATTCAGCCTCAATACATTAACCTTCCGCTCTCCTATTGAACTTTTGGTTTTAATCAGCCATTGAGATTCTACATATTATCCATTTTTCACATTAATTCAGTTTACAATTTGAGGGGACACAGAATCTAATATTAGAACACTTGGGAATACAACCGGTTGTAGCGGTAGCCGGGGACTCAGCCTACTCCGCTGCAGCCCCTTCCTGTGACAGTCTATTTCCATTGTCCCTTTTCCCTTTAACCCCGCCACCCAAAACACCTGAACCCCTGGTGCCACCGCTAGCCATGGTGTTACACCACCCCGCGTTCCTTGCAGTGTCCGTGGTGACAGGATTGAAGTCCTGATGGTTCAGGAGACAACTCTGGTAGGCACACTAGGTGCAGCTATTTACTATAAGCACAAGTTCGTGCTGGCTGCTGCCAGTCCTACAGCCAAGGTCCATTGTTAATACTAGGGGAAAGTTAAAACAGGGTCCATGAAACACGTGCAAGATTGTAAAACTCTCAAACCAGGTGACTTATTCGGGTTATTAGCATTGATTCAAACATTTTCAATTAGGCAGATTCTCAAGAAAAATAACAAACACAATTTAAAATAACAATAACTACTAAGGCAGCCGGGTTCCGCCACCATCACTCTTGTGGGTGAGCTGGGGCTGTTACGGGGGCTGGCACACCTGTTAACCTCTAGAGCATACCAGCCCCGCTCTCCGCAATGCCGGGAATATGAAAACATATCTCCTGGTTTCAGGTTTCGGTTGGGGTGTCCCTATGGGAGGTGTTCTGCGACATTCCTCCTGGAGACAAACACCCCAGCAGCAAAGCCCAGCTTTGAGATGAACCCCCACCCCTTGATGGGGGTCAAACCGCTTGACAGGGCCCCGGTACAGCGGCCCTCTGACCCAGAAGGTAGCCTTCCTCAAATGCTCCTTTTCTTTATGCATGCGGGCGACAACCTCTGCCTGCCGCTGCTCCCTGGCGGATATCTCCGCGAGCTGCTGCTGATGGTGCCTTTCCCAGTATGGAGTTTCGCGGGCGGAGGAGGTGACGCTGCGCTCTCCCACTGCTCGGGTCCGGCCGCTGCTGCTGCAGCTGCTGCTGCTCGGTGGTGGCTCGAGCGGTGGGCCGGATCCCGGGGACTCGAGCGGCGCTCCTCGCCCGTGAGTGAAAGGGGGGGAGTTGATTGTGGGGATTTGGTTATTGTCCGTGACGCCACCCACAGTTGTGGTGATATTGGTGACACCACCGCTGCTCTGGACGGGGATCCCAGGAGCGATGACAGGGAGCAGCCTGGATGTTAGTTCTCCCCTCCGTGGGTAGGGGGTTGGTTGTCCCGGGGCTTGGTGATGGGGTAGGGATGGATGGCAGGCGGGCCACGGGGCCTGGTGAGGTGCAGGGTCGCGGGGGCAGCGCTGTGCCGCACGGCACAGTGGTACTCACTCAGCCAATGATGAGGACACAGTTCTTGGTAAAACACACGGCTGGATGGACGGGTCCCACAGACGGCTGCGGTGTTTCTCCTCCCGGCAGGTTGATGGCGACTGCCTTTCCCTGCACCTGTGTAAAGTGTGTACGGTTCCAATGGGTTCCCACCGGTAAACTGCTCCCCCAGCTTGGATATGGGCGGAAGGAGCCCCTTTTGCCCACAGGCTCTGGCCCTGGGAACTTTAGCCTTGGCGGTGACTGTGTTTCCCTCTAACGGTTGGACGGTTGCCTTCTGTCGGGACTTGGCTGCTGGGAAACCCAGGAGGTTACCTTCGCTAACGGATTTGGCAAATTCACGGCGACTCCTAGCCTTGCCGGGGTCCGTAAGCCCCTGCCGGATGGTGCTGGCTTCTCTTTGCGTACCGGTCCGGTACCGTCGGGCCACCACCCGTCCACGGTCCTTACGGCTAGCTCCAATAGGCCACTCCTGCAGACGGTCACCACCGTCTGCCAACCTTGCTGATCCGTCCGGGCCACACACCCGGACCAACTTCAGGCTGCTCTTTTACCACTCTCCTCTCCTCACTCCTCAACTGATCTGCCTGGTTTTCCCGCCTCCAGGACTGTGAACTCCTCGGTGGGCGGGACCAACCGCCTGGCCCACCCCCTGGTGTAGACATCAGCCCCTGGAGGAAGGCAACAAGGGTTTTTGTCTGACTTAGGTGTGCCTGACCGGGAGTGTGGGGTGTGTTGGTGCAGTTACCTGTGGCCCCTGGCTTGTCCAGGGCGCCACAGGAGCATGGATCTCAGGCTCCACTTCCTCCAGAGGAACTTGCGGTATTCGGATTCCCGATTCCCCGCCTACTACCAGGGGGCCGCGCTGCAGTGGAACCAGCATGTCGGCAGATTCATCCCTTGCAGCTGCAACAAAACGAACCGGCTGTTACGCAGCCGGGGTAGAAGTGGCTGGGTGCTCTGTAATGAGGTACAGGCCTGGTGAGGCGGCCTGGTCTGGTCTGGCCGGGGATGGCACCGGAGACATTGCGGCCTGGTCTGGCCGATGGTAGGGCCGGAGGTGTTTCGGCCTGCTCATCTTTCGCGGGGGCTGGAGGCTCCACTGCCGGTGTCGGGGGCAGCGGCTCGGCTATAGCTTCAGCCGAGGGTAGAGTAGGTGACATGGCTGTCACGGTGGCCGGGGGCATACCGTGTTCCGCGGCCAGGTAGGCCGGATCAACCGGAACTGGGCTTCTGCTTACCCGCTCCACACACAGGGCTTCCACTTCACGGGCCCACACCGCTCCTCATATCGATCCTCCAGTCATCCAGCAGGAACAGGAACTGCGTCTGCATCCTCCTGCAGAGCCGCTCTGTCTCCTCTTTGATCCAGGAAGCTGTCCCGGGAACGGAACGCTCAGGCGACCAGTCTCTTGGCATCGACATCCTGCTGCTCTCTCTTCCAGGAACTTTTGTGCAGAGTCCTGGTGTCTCTGCGCCAATCTCCGCCTTCACATCCTGTTACCCCCACGGTGCGGGGCTTCAGCTTCGTGCCCTTTTGCTGGGGATGATGGCACAGTTGTTGTTATTAGGCGCCAAAATGGTGGGCAAGATAGCGGTAAAACGGCGGCAACTCAAACGGACAGCCACAGCACAGTTTGGGAACAGTTCTGCAAGGCGCACGTCACCCGGTTTAATGGGTCCAGTCCTTATCCTGTTCATGACGCCAGGTAAGATTCAAGGTGTACCACCCCGGTGTTGGTCGGGCTGCTCGGATCTGGGATCGTGGTGGCTCGAGAGGGCCCGGACCCGCGTTGGCGGACACTTGGACCCATGAAAAGGGGGGTATTTACAGGGGATAAGTCTGTGACGTCACCTGTGGGTTGCGGTAATGGGAGTACCGCCGCTGCTGTAAGGAGTACCGGGGCAGATGGAGTTAAGCAGCCTGATGTTAGTCCCTCTACAGGTAGGGATGGCCCCAAGCTCAGGGGTGTTGGTGTTTATTCGGGAGCGCAGGGTGCAGGGGAAGCAGGGTACTCACTGTGGGTAGTCGTGGTGCTGGATGAGAATTATAAAGTAGACACGCACGCTGCAAGTAAACCAAGTTCTCTGTGTGGCACAGTCACTACGGGGAGCCCGTCCAGGTGTCCGCTCCCACCGATGTCAATTGATAGTCCGGAGTCCACCTCCATACACAATTTAGTTGTCTGTCTGTGGCCCCTTGGCTGGAAGCTGTTAAGGCCCCGCTCACTTTGTGAAGTGTAGCTGTGCTATTGAGAGCTGGCCCTTGGGATTTTAGTGGTTTGCTTTTGGCTGGAAAACCTTTTCCCTCGCGTTGTGTTGATGCCCCCAATCTCTGAGCTCTCTGGAAAGGTCTCTGAAGGTCTCCTTTCTCGGCAGGTCCATTGTCAGGACATTGAATCGGCTCCTGATCTAGCGTCCTGTACCCCGTCGTGCTTGGTACCAGTCAGTTTCTTTTAGACTTGCTAGTGCCGAGAGTCCTCCTAGACTATGTCCGTTGCACCCTTTCCAATGTCACTGCCACTGGTCCCTGACTCCTCTGATCCCAGACCACCGTCTGCGACCCAACCACGGGCTAGCTCCCCGGGAGCTCACTCTCCCCAGCTCCTTTCTCCTTGAGGGCTCTCACTACTCTCTCCCTCCTCTACTGTACTCTACTGTCTCAGCTCCCTCCCACCAGTCTGCCTGACCTCTAGGTGGGTGGCCCTTTTCCAGCTAGACCAACCCACTGGTGTGTCTGACAAGTCATGATGTGAGGTGTTGATTGGGATTTGTAGTGCATTTCGTAGTGACACTGGTTTCTTAAGAACCTGGAACCATGGGGGGTAGGCCCTGCACCCTGGGTAAGGATGCAGTACCCTGTGGCACCCTGATGTACTCAGGGGCACCACAATTGCGTGATGTCACACTGGAACCCAATCCCGGGACAGACAGCGCCAACATCACCGGAACAGCCTCAGCACTGGAGCTGAGTATAGGTTTTATAATATCTAAAAAAAAAGAAAAAAAAAAAAAAAGCAAAAACACATTCATTGAGAAGAGCCTGTCCGAATATTGAACAATCATATTAGCATATTTTTTTTTTACACATCTTTCTTTAGTCCCTTCCTGGAGTTATGCTTCTGTATGAGTCTTCAATTTAGTGCATTCGGTGCTAAAAGGTGCAAAGACTGGTTAAAAAAAACATTTATTTCTGTACCAAATTATCATGCCTTGGATTTTATCCGGCTGCCTCCTGTGCTGTGATCCGTTTTCATCTCCACGGTACCACAGTTAGGTTTAGTCACTGTCCTAGTTCTGAACTATTTGTCTCTGCGTTTACACATTTTGTATTCATTGCCTTTCTGCTAACAAGTGTTTCCTTTGCTGTAATTTATACTGCCCTATTACCTGGCAGGTACAACTATTTAAAGCTTCTCCAGGCTTCCATCTACTCCTGGTGATATTTCTGAAGTGGACCCTGCTTGGAACTACAGCCTGTTTGTACAGTATTTCTTGTGGCAGATTCTTACTTTTGTTTTTACTTATTTTTACTCTGCACCTTCCCTAAATTCTTTTGGAGGTACATGGAACCCTTGATGGCCACGTAGGAAGCAAAGTTCCGAGTGGTCGTCTGAGTCATACAGTTAGGGTTTGTCATGCTGCTCTAGTAGGGGTACTGAGATTTACTGGGGAAACAGTCTCTGGATGCAGTTAACAGACAACCTACTAAAGGGCACAACACACAACAGAATAGTCAGCAGGCCGAGTCAGTACCAGGATGTCAGTAAGAAACCAGAGGGGAGAGGCAAAACATGGTCAGGTGCTAGCCGAAGGTCGGGAACCAGGAAGTCACCCCAAAATAAGGAGATAGAAGTGGAGTCAAAGTCAAGAACAAAGGAAGGTCAAAGGCCGAAAGATTAGAGCAACACACAGGGACGGGAGAGTCATGGGATGGGACTGGGGAGTCAGGATAGGCTGGCAAACAGACGGTATAGGGAGATGCAGGAACAGGAGTGACACAAGACGGGAGAGTCACGGAATGGGACAGGGAAGTCAAGAGGGTAAAAGACAGGCAGTGCGGGAAATGCACAGGTCAGAACGGTAGCTGGGAGATAGGATGGATCAGGGAACACTCACGGGAGCCAGACTCACATGAAACAATTACTGGCGGCGTTCCAGTAACAGCAACACAAAGATATAGCGTCCTGCCCACAGAAACAAGGCAGGTAGGATTAAGCCCCTCCCATGGCCATAACCCTGGAGAGAGATACATGTCATGGCTCAGCGGTGTCTGAGCTTGACACAGATCATGACAAGGTTGTTTAAGTCTGCGCAAGGTCCTTTGGGGACTGTGCAGCTGGGTCCTCTAGTCTGTGCAAGATCTGGGAAGGTTAGGCAGTAGCTTATCTAAGACCTTACCTTTTCGTTATTTACCAAGTGTACACTTTAGTTCGCATAACACAAATGTTTCAACCACGTCAGCCATTTTGCAGAATTTGACCCAAAAAATGTCAGTGAGTACCACCGGAGAAAAAATAGATGTGACTTTAATAAATCGTTAATGATGAATCGGGCCCATTATTTTTATCTTTGACTTGTGCAACTTTTTAGAGAAAAAAAGCTACATAGTTTGCAAAATAGTGCGATTTTTACTCAAAAATTACCATATAAAATCATCCCAGGGAGGACAGAGGGGATTGGAGAACATTTATGAGAAATTTTGCAACCGCTTAAAAAGTTGCATGTGCCCACAGTGATGAACACAGGAAAAAACAGGGGAATATATAAAAAACAGACCTAAAAAAGATTAATTAAAATAATTACACACAAATGTAAATATAGGTTGAAAATACCCAAAACGAGAGAAAATGAAGGTGCAAATAAATAATGAATTGGGACCAAATTCTTTTTTTTTTTTTATTTTTTAAATGGTCTGGTTTAAAAAAATTAAAGGGTTTGTCCACTACTTTGACATTGATGGCCACACTCCCGCCGAATTAGCTGTTCTCGGTCCTGGCGGTGTCAGCAGGCAGCCGGAAAGGTTCAGTTCCAGAGCTGTTCCATCTTATGATTGTGGCCGTGGCCGGGTACTGCACATTCTAATCAATAGAAGGCGGATGTGCAGTACCCGGCCGCGGCCACGATGAGAAGATGGAGTAGCTCCAGAACTGAGCATTTCCAGCCGCCTACCGCCACTGTGATCAAAAACAGCTGATTGGCGGTGGTGCGGGGTGTCGGACCTCAGCCAATCAGACATTGATGAGCTACCTGAAGGATAGGCCATAAATGTCAAAGTAGTGGTCAAACCCTTTAAGAAGAAACCTCAATTTGGACATATTTGCTAAAACTTGTGTCAATTGAATTCCTCATTTTTTTTTGTAAATTTCTAGCAAATTTGATTGTTAGGAATCATTTTTATCATCTTTAATTCCATCTAAGAGCCAATTTTGGGTGGGATTGCAGTAAGCTTTACCAAATTGTGTCCAAAACATGGGGACGGTGCTATCATTGCCCCTTGTATTCTCCAAATCTTCATTATAAATCATGATTAATCTATATATATAGTTGCCTTATTCTGTCTGTCTGTCTGTCTTGCTCCAAAATTCTGTCCTTACCGCGACAAGCGTCTCATTGGCCGCTCGCCTTGCCTCGGCTCCGCCCCCCCGCACGGATTGGCCGCTTGTGTCGCCTCGGCTCCGCCCCCCGCACGGATTGCCTGCTCGCCCAGGCTCCGCCCCCCACACGGATTGGCCTCTCGCCCCGGCCCCCTGCACGCATTGGCAACTCGGCCACGCCCCGCCCCCTCACGCATTGCACGCTCGCTCTGGCCCCGCCCCCCGCACGCATTCCCCGATTCGACACGGAGCCCCGACTCCCAGGTGAGTGGTGTACCCCCGGGAGCCCACATCAGCGTACGCCGGCAACCCAGCCGACACATACCCTCGCATTGCTGGGGTTGCCGGCGTACGCTGGTGTGGGCTCCCGTGCGAGCGGGGGGCGGGGTACGCTGGTAACCATGGTACACATCGAGTAATATTGTGTAGCATGGTTACCAGCGTACACCGGCTCCCAGGTGAGCGCATCAAGGTCCTGCAGCGGCGGAACACACACACACACGCACACACATAACAACAGACACACACACACACACACATCAGATCACACTCACTCTCACACACACCTCACACACACATCAGATCACACTCACTCTCACACACACCTCACACACACATCAGATCGCATCCACATCCTGCAGCGGCGGAACACACACACACACGCACACACATAACAACAGACACACACACACACATCAGATCACACTCACTCTCACACACACCTCACACACAAATCAGATCACATCCACATCCTTCAGTGGCGGAACACACACACACACGCACACACATAACAACAGACACACACACATCAGATCGCATCCACACACTCATAACTTCCAGTGATATCGCTTGCTTCTCGGCGGCGATACTGTGTGTGCAGTGACCTTCCAGGACCTGCCAGAAGATCACATGGCCAGAAGCATGTGGTATCTCCGGATGTTGTGAGTGTGAGCGCGTATGTGCAATATCGTCAATGTGTGTGTGCGTGTATGCGATCGGGTGTGTGCGTGTATGGGGATGGAGCACGATGGGGAATGCGCAGCATGGGGGATGGAGCACGATGGGGAGTGCGCAGCATGGGGAATGGAGCACGCGTGGGAGTGCGCAGCATGGGGGATGGAGCACGTTTGGGAGTGCGCAGCATGGGGGATGGAGCACAATGGGGAGTGCGCAGCATGGGGATGGAGCACGTTTGGGAGTGCGCAGCAAGGGGGATGGAGCACGATGGGGAATGCGCAGCATGGGGGATGGAGAACGATGGGGAGTGCGCAGCAAGGGGGATGGAGCACAATGGGGAGTGCGCAGCATGGGGGATGGAGCACGATGGGGGGTGCACAGCATGGGGGATGGAGCACGATGGGGGGTGCGCAGCATGGGGGATGGAGCACGATAGGGGGTGCGCAGCATGGGGGATGGAGCACGATGGGGGGTGCGCAGCATGGGGGATGGAGCACGATGGGGGGTGCGCAGCATGGGGGATGGAGCACGAGGGGGGGTGCACACCTCCCCCCAAAACACACACACACACCGCCACACACGCACTGCACAACACACCATACACACACTGGGAACCACAAACACCGCCCTACACAGACATCCACACACACAGACAATGCCGCACACACACAACACCCAACACACAAACACCGCGGCACACATAAATATATGCACATACCGCACAACACACACACTGCACAAAACATACCTCCCACCAAAACACACACACACCACACACACACAAACCGTGCAACACACACACACAACGCTACAGACACACAGCACTCCACAAACAACGGAACACACACAACGCAACACACAAACAACACCGCTCTCACCCCCCGCCACACCCAGACAACACCCAGAACATGTACAGCACCCTACACAAACACTTGGTAACTACACACAACAACATCTATATATATATATATATAACAAAAATCATACATTAACTACACAATACGTAAATTCTAGAATACCCGATGCGTAGAATCGGGCCACCTTCTAGTATTATTATAAAGTTATTATTTGTGTTTTAGATCCGGTATTCCTTTAGGTAAAGGATATAACCAGTCATTATAAGCAACATTCGTTCTAACCTTAATAGGATGCATCTATAAATAGGACACAATCACGGTACAAGTTGCTGCGTGCACACATTACACTTCTGTACATTTAAGGTGAGCGGAGCCGTCACACAGAACACTGTCGCGTTTTGCGTAATTGGTCAATTGTCTTAGCGTCAGCGGTGACTGTGATCAGCGGGACTCCTTTTACTGGATGGAATAACACATTAGAGACCTTTCTGATTGAGTAAAAAAAATAGCTGAAATGACGAGAAATAATTACCAGGGTGGCACTTTTCACTCAATTACAGTCTATTACCCTTTAGGCGCCCCCTCTTTAGAAATCTGTGTGAAATTACCGGCTATAGGTCAGTAGGTTTATTATTTTACAATTCAACATGAAAAAATTCTATGTTTTTTAAGCTGTAGTTTTCCAAAGTAGTTTTTTTAGGGTCCTCCAAAATTTAGGCCAGTTCATCGGCACCCCACGATCATTTTGGGCATGGGTAGGGGAGGACGTAAGTGCCCAGCTATGTGCGCACGTTGCGTACAAGCCCTGCAGAAATTTCTGCAGCGATCTGAAGAGCACATGTGCGCTTTAGATCGCTGCAGAAATGTCCGTAGTGAGCGCCGATTCCATGCGCTCTGCCTGCAGCTCCTGCCATAGACAGAGCAGGAGCTGCCGGCAAAGCGCAGGAAAGAAGTGACATGTCACTTCTTTTTGCGCAGCGCTTCGGCAGTAGCCGAAGCGCTGCGCTCTTAAACGCCACGTGCGCACGGCCCCTGCACAGTCTCCATAGACTGTGCAGGGGACGCAGGACGCATGCAGTTACGCTGCGCTACAAAGCGCAGCGTAACTGCATGTTTTTACGCGACGTGCGCACATAGCCTAAGGCAAGATCACGCTCCTAATATGCCTTCCTACTTGCTTCTATTATACAACAGGGTATGATGCAGACTCAGCTCCTTAGCCTGCTCGATACACCAATAGCTGACAGAAGATATACTGTTACATTTTATGTCAAGAAGAAGTTAAGACAGGGTAAGTGCAACAAGGGTGTGTAACGGATGGCCAGGGAACACGGGGAAACATAGGCAGACCCTAATGCTGGGGTCCCTGAGCTCAACCTCACACTCAGAGGTACCCTTGAAGGTAGGTTGGTCCAGGCCCTCAACCTGGCCCTAACGCCTGTCCTGGCCCTGATGAAAGTCCCCACCACATCCACCACCCAGGGGACTGACCAAGACGGAGATCCCAGAAACCCAACTAACAAGAAATAACAGAAAGGGGTAATTCAAAACTTATGCACACCTAAAACCTACATCAGGGAACAACCAAGGATGAACGGGTAAGGGATAAAAAGGGAGAGGAGGTAGTACAAAAACAAAACAACTAGCAACAAACCGCAGCAGACCACAACAGCAGCAACAACCACGTACTATCTGCTCCCAGGCTAGCTCCTAACTGAATAGAATAACCAACACTAAGTTCGAGAAGCAGAGGACTTAAATCCTGGCTGGAAGATGAGTAACTGCTGCCAGCTGAGCAAGTCTGCTGCTGCACCAGAGAAGGAATAAACTCTTAACGTGCACAAAGGAAAAACTACGTTTAAAGGGCACAGCCTGTTCCTATACACGTAATGGTAAGACATTGGTGAAATCTGTGATGCCAAATTGAGCCCAAGAGGTTAGGGGGTCCTATACCATCTCCAAACGATGATGAATTCTGAGTTTTGATGAGTTCTTAGAAGAGCCATTTACTATTTTTGTCTGTTTTCCTAAGTTAAGACTAACGTCTATGTGCTATTCTAAAAGTGAAAAGATGATTGGGAGGAATTATGCAAAATGTATTTAAAGTTCTTCTGCAGTTTAGGTAATTGGTGACTGTTCCAAAGAAAGAAAATAAAATCCACACCTCCTTTGAAATAGTGCAGATTTGCAGCAAAATTTTGCAAAAATCTTTTTAGCGTAAAGTGTTATAAATCTACTTAAAAGTTGTCACAAGTGTGCCACTTCCACAGGTTAGGTTACATCATGCATTGGAGTGGATTCACTTTAGTTTGATGCTGAAAGGGTCAAGGACTCTTTCGCTTCTGGTGGAGATTATTCATAACCTTAATCACAGCTGCATCATTGGGTCATCATGCCCTTCTGCTATATATACCCACTTCTGGTTTTACTCCATGCCTGTGATAGAATCTATACTGCCACTTTGAAGGAGCCTGACGCTAGAGAAGCTGAGGTATGTCAGTTACAGCTGTATAGTTTCTTGCTGAAGAAACCAAGGAGTGTTATTTGTTGTGTCTTTCCCCACCTGTTTGTCTCACCTTCCTTGTTTTGTTTAATAGTAGTAATGGGACTAGTGTGTAGCTGGCCCACATCCTAGTCAGATTAAGTTCAGGGTCAGTGAGAGCCTAGGCATGTGACAGCACATGCGAGGAAGGGCCAGTCTAGGGACATTAGGGAGTGGAGGAATCAGCCACAGGTGAGTGTGAGGTTGTGACCTTTCTCCCTATTGTTACGGCCTCCCTTATACATCACCCCTGGTCTTCCCTCTTAGTTAGATTATTAGACATGATTTAAGATCAACTGTGTTTCTCTGAAAATAAGATAGGGTCAATTTTTTTGCTCCAAAAATGGGTTAGGACTTATTTTCAGGGGGTGTCACAAAGGTCCTTAAGCAGTCTTACCATATCAGGTTACAAATGCTAGGGGCTCCATTAGATTGAGGGTCTTTTGAAATTGTCCACTTTGCTCTCCATTCCCCCTAATTTTAGTCCTGCATATCAGCCTGTCTCCAGTTCTTTTAGACTCCTGCAATTAAGAAACCTTTGGTGACAACAGTCACCTGACTTTTATGTCACAAAGGTCCTTAAGCAGTCTTACCATATCAGGATAGAAACGCTAGGGGCCCCAGGAGAATGGAGGCCCTTTGCAATTGCCCACTTTGCTCTACCTTCACCCTAATGCTAGTCCTGCATACCAGCCTGTCTCCTGTTCAGTTCTTTTAGACTCCTGCAATTAAGAAACCTTTGGTGACAACAGTCACCTGACAGTGATGTCACAAAGGTCCTTAAGCAGTGTTCCCATATCAAAATATAAATGTTGGGGGCTCTAGGAGAATGGAGGCCCTTTGAAACTGCCAAGTTTGCTCTACCTTACCCCTAATTGCAGTCCTGCATAGCAGCCTGTCTACTGTTCAGTCCTTTTAGACTCCTGCAATTAAGAAACCTTTGGTGACAACAGTCACCTGACTGTGATGGCACAAAGGTCCTTAAGCAGTTTCATCATCAGGATAGAAATTCTAGGGGCTCTAGGAGAATGGGGGCCCTTTGAAATTGCCCAGTTTGTTCTCCTTTCCCCCCTATTCCACTCCTGCATACCAGCCTATGTCCTGTTCAGTTCTTTTCGACTCCTGCAATTTAGAGACCTTTGGTCACATCATAGTCACATGGCTTATATTTCAAGCACTCCAAAAATCCTGTAAAATCACAATAGGGCTTATTTTCAGGGAAACATGGTATATAAATATTCCATACTTTTTAATACCCCTTTTCATCAGTCTAAAATATAGTAAAATAGTTAATCCCATTGTAGGTTGGGAGACCCCACAAATCTCTTTCTAATAGATCAATGAAGCTGTAGAAAAAAAATAATGCAGAACTGTATCCTTGTAGCTTTTCCCATCGGCGGCTCGGAGTTACAGTTTACACATTCCATCCATCACTTCTGTCAATGTCACCAATCTATCTCCGGTGGAGACCCATTGCTCATTCGGACAGGTCTTGCTGAGGTGGCACTATCCATGTTACCTGCCTCAGCTACGGGGAAATAATGCACTTGACAAGATCCACTAGCAGATATTATCTGATGCTCGTTGAGTTTTTATTTATTAAAGTTCCACATCGCTGGTTACTATGCAAAGTACTTGCTTTAATTCTCCAGTGGTTGGCATTGACAGACATGCTGGGCACAGCTGCCGCCACATCTGTGGTATACTGACACATGAGGACATGATACAGAGGCCTAGAGACCTATTATATGTCTTTCTGGAGAAATCCCACATGGAGAAGATGTAGCTGCTAAGTGGCATCTTTCTAAACATATGGTGCGATGATAATTTGACTGATATTATTCAATTTCGTACGAAAATCAAATTTCTATTGTATTTTTCTGTATTTTTTGCATTGTGTATACTGTATATATATTATTATTATTTATTTTTTATAAAACACTCCTATATTGTATCGTTTAATTTTAATACTAGTAAACATAAGTGATGAGCCAATTGGCTGACATTCGTTTTCGCAGATTTTCTCGAATTTGGCCTAGAGTTTGTGTCACGTGCCCAGTTGTTCAGCCCTTCTTCGCTCTGGTCTTCACACGTTTTCTCCAACTTAGGAATGAGGTTACTGATGGCAAGAGAAGGTGGAAGAGAAAGGAGCAGAGTGAGAGTGAGAGCTACAGACACTGAGCTAATTCTGGTAAGTGTTTTATCTCACCTCAGGGTTGGATTCACAGCTACACTGCTCAGTACTGCTTTTTAATGCCCTTCATATGCTACAAGGCCGGAGAGCATTAAGTTCTGTGTGTGCAATGTACCAATCGTAAAAACTAGGGGAGTAGTGCTTATAAGAGAACACCACAATAGCATGTACAGATAGCTTTGTATATCGGGGGCTGTGGGGGGAGTGTCACGTCCTCACGGGAGTCCGCTCCTGCGACTTCTGTTTTGGCTGTGTAAAATTCATTTCCCCCCGTGTGTCTTCCTTGTGTCGTCTATAGTTGTCTAGTGGGGTTGATGAAGAGCTCATCCCATCTGTTCCCTTTTTAGGGTCCAGCACAGGAGATACCTAGGGTCAGGTATCCAGCTTGGTGCAGAGGTGAGGAACCTATCTATGGTGGTGAGGGACCCCAGGGACCAGCAGTAGGTTTGCTCAAGGGTCACCATCTTCCTCTTCCTTCCATTGAAAATTGGAAATAGAAGTGGGAAAAACAGTGAAGAAATCAACATATGATGGCAAGAAATAATAGTATTCTTTGTGTATTAAAAAAAAAAAAGTGAAATCTGAGTGTGATGTGCAGCTGGTAAAGAATTTACAAGATTCAGATGTATAAAAATCAGGTGTAGTTTATTAACAACACGTTTCTAAAGGCCGCTTTACATGCGGCGATTTATCGTGCGATCGCATGTACGTTCGCACCCGTCCCCATCGTTTGTGCGTTACAGGCAATTTGTTGCCCGTGGCTCACAAAGTCGGTCACCCCTGTCTCACGTACTTACCTCCCGAACGACCTCGCTGTGGGCGGCGCACATCTTCTTCCTGAAGGGGGAGGGACGTTCGGCATCACAGCGACGTCACACAGCGGCCGGCCAATAGAAGCGGAGGGGAGGAGATGAGCGGGACGTAACATCCTGCCCACCTCCTTCCTCCCGCAATGCCGGTGGGACGCAGGTAAGCTGTGTTCATCGTTCCCGGAGTATCACACGGAGCGATGTGTGCTGCCTCGGGAACGATGAACAACCGGAGCACAGAAGGACGATCAATTTTTTGAAAATGAGTGACGTGTCAACGAGCAACGATAAGGTGAGTATTTTTGCTTGTTCACAGTTGCTTATAGCTGTCACACGCTACGATATGTCAAACGATGCCGGATGTGCGTCACTAACGACGTGACCCCGACGACATATCGTTAGATATATCGTAGCGTGTAACGGCCCCTTAAGTCACATGAACCTCTTCTTCAGGGAAAACCACAATAGAATATTCCTCATGTACACACCTGACAGTTCCTTCGCAAACGTCACTTAAAATAATAGGTACACTTTAAGGAACTATTGTTCTTTTCTCATATTTTCCACTACCATCATCTGTACTTCAAATAAGTACCTTCTGTTATCAATGCAAATGAAAGCAGACAAATTGACGGGGGAAAAAGCCGGCAACTGGGAGTCACTTACATTCAATTTTTTTTAAAGGAATTAAGAGCAATTCACTAATAAAGTGATTTGCGAAGTTCCAGAACTTTCCATGATTCATAATTAAGGGTGGAAACTCACCCGAAATGTGTAGATTGGAGTGCTATACATTTGCGCTATTTTTATCACAAACTTTGCAAACTGTCATGGCAGCAACAGGCTCTGTTCAGATTGCAGATTCTGACACTCCACCCGATGGATTCTCTAGTGTCTGGGATCAACACAAGCAGCCACGGACGTCAAATGGCTGTGTGCTGTTTCATAGGCAGGCTAGCAAAAGTTAATCTCGCTGGTCTGCTTGCTCCTTTAATCACATGTGGGGAGACCTATCACATCTGCTCTGTTCCTATTTATGCTGGTAGAATCCTTCTACACATGCCAGTTATAGCCTATTCTTTGTTGGCCAGTGAGGTGTGGTGTCCCAGACTTACTGGTGAAAGTTGTGCTTAAGTTGTGCCTCTTGCTTGGAGCAGTTGTGGAGTTTACCCCTGTTTCTTTGTACTTCCTTACTGCTCTTGTTTTTCTCCTGAATCTCTTATTGGCTTTACATTTGCTAGCAAGAGTTAATCTCTGCTGGTCTGCCTGCTCCTTTGAACACATGTTGTGGGGAGGACTATCACATCGGCTCCCCTCCTATTTATGCTGGTAGAATCTTTCCACCAATGCTAGCTATAGTTCAT
Source organism: Anomaloglossus baeobatrachus (assembly GCF_048569485.1). Lineage (NCBI taxonomy): Eukaryota > Metazoa > Chordata > Amphibia > Anura > Aromobatidae > Anomaloglossus > Anomaloglossus baeobatrachus. Next base: position 66,340,757 of record NC_134364.1, on the reverse strand, counting down.
CTTTGTTGGTCTGTGAGGTGAGGTGTCCCAGACTTTCTGGTGAAAGCTGTGCGTATTGCTTGGAGCAGTTATGTAGTTTACCCCTGATGTTTTGTAGCTTCCTCCTTGCTTTTGTTTTTCATCCTCAATCTCTTATTGCCTTTACCTTGTGTATGTGCGCGCTGTGTGACAGAGTTTTGTCTGTCTTTTTCTGAGGTTTTCAACACACTCCTGTCCTGTCCCTCCCTGGGGAAAGGGGAGGGGGAATCATATCAAGACTGGTCAGGAGCAGGGCCAGGAAGGAGACTCAGGCATCTCCACCATGAGGAGTATCCCTGAGGTTAGGGATAGCAAAGGGCCCCCTAGGTTGAGGAACAGATTTGGAGCCCCAGTTTCCCGCTATACCATAGTCATTGTGACAATTTTATCTGTCCTTTAATTTCATGATTGTAACCTACATTTGAATAAAGAAGAATCTGTTCATCAAGCCGGACTTTCCATGCTTGACAACATGATATATACTGTATACAGTACAGACCAAAAGTTTGAACACACCTTCTCATTTCTAGAACAACTGTTAAGAGGAGACTTTGTGCAGCAGGACTTCATGGTAAAATAGCTGCTAGGAAACCACTGCTAAGGACAGGCAACAAGCAGAAGAGACTTCTTTGAGCTAAAGAACACAAGGAATGGACATTAGACCAGTGGAAATCTGTGCTTTGGTCTGATGAGTCCACATTTGAGATCTTTGGATCCAACCACCGTGTCTTTGTAGAAAAGGTGAACGGATGGACTCTACATGGCTGGTTCCCACCGTGAAGCATGGAGGAGGAGGTGTGATGGTGTGGGGGTGCTTTGCTGGTGACACTGTAGGGGATTTATTCAAAATTGAAGGCATACTGAACCAGCATGGCTACCACAGCAGCTTGCAGCAGCATGCTATTCCATCCAGTTTGTGTTTAGTTGGACCATCATTTATTTTTCAACTGGACAATGACCCCAAACACACCTCCAGGCTGTGTAGGGCTATTTGACTAAGAAGGAGAATGATGGGGTGCTACGCCAGATGACCTGGCCTCCACAGTCACCAGACCTGGACCCAATCGAGATGGTTTGGGGTGAGCTGGACCGCAGAGTGAAGGCAAAAGGGCCAACAAGTGCGAAGTATCTCTGGGAACTCCTTCAAGACTGTTGGAAAACCATTTCCGGTGACTACCTCTTGAAGCTCATCAAGAGAATGCCAGGAGTGTGCAAAGCAGTAATCAAAGCAAATGGTGGCTACTTTGCAGAACCTAGAATATAAGTCATATTTTCAGTTGTTTCACACTTTTTTGTTAAGTATTTCATTCCACATGTTTTAATTCATAGTTTCGATGCCTTCGATGTGAATCTACAATTTTTAGAGTCATGAAAATAAAGAAAACCCTTTGAATGAGAAAGTGTGTCCAAACTTTTGGTCTTTAAATAAAAAGTTTAGTTCTTTAAATAGGTAGTGCTTTGGAAAAGTTCTACTGTATTTCAATTTTTAAAACACTGATGAAAATTCCCAAGATGGTGAGCCGAAATGGATGTAAACGTATCCGTAAATAAATGTTTTTGTCTGACTATTTTGGAGGGCAGCCAACCCCTTTTTGCTATTTCGGGCCACATTCTGAGCCAGATCCCGTTTGCATTCGCCTCTTACTTTGCAATGGAAATGATGGACACCCAACACAAGAGACCCCATTAATTATCTCCACAGGGGTCTGTCAGGCTCTGCTGGTGTCGGCTGTGTAATGGATTTGGAACATACAGACCAAAAAGAATTAAGGTACTAAATGCAAAGTATAAAAATGATAAATACGTGATAAATATGCAGTTTTATAAACAAACAGGGAAAAATGGTAACTTTTTTGGATGACATTTGACAATTAATACAGATTTGTTGATTGTGGACATTTCCCGTGTGACATTTTATTAAACACATTGCCATGTTTTACCACTTGGTCCCATAAGGAACACATTGTTCCTCTGACTATCCTGGGCACACACTAGATAATGGAATAATTGTATCTCTGGTGCTTTATCTAATTACAATAACAATGAATTAGTGAGCTATGTCCATGTTATGATGGAAGTAATCTCAGCTAAATTTGTAGATGCCATTGATGTCAATGCTGTAATTTAAAGGGATGTTAATTTTTGGTTTGGTACGTTTGATGGATTTGTGCCCTGCAACTCTAAAGTTCAATTAAGTTTTATGATTAATAAAGCAAAAGAAAAAATGTAATGTTAATGGCTTTTTATGCATATTCATTACAGCCTGAGTTAAAGGGCTTGTTCCATGGGGAAGTATGGTTGTTTTAAAGTCTGATGTGCCCTGGTGCAAAATTTTGATTTGCACCCTTCCTTTTGCATGTACATTGGTCAGATATATGGACCCTTGTAGCATTCTAAATCCTATAAAGACATATGTCTTGCCCCCATGCCTTTTTATCATGTAGTAATGACCCCTATCCTATACTAATGTCCTCCATCCTTTGCCCCTTTTTAGTACATATGTCTCCCATCCTGAGCATTATCCTAATATATATGTCCACCATCTTGGACCCCTTCCTGGTATATATGTCCCCCATCCTGTTCTTCTTCCTGGTATATATGTCCCTCCCCCATAATGGGCCCCATCCTGGTATATATGTCCTCCATCCTAGTATATTTATCCCCCATCCTTGACCCCTTCCTAGTATATATGTCACCCATCCTGATTATATGTATATATATATATATATATATATATATATATATATATATATGTCCCCCATCATGGGCTCTTTCCTGGTATATGTCTCCATCCTGGGTCCCTTCCTGTTATTTATGTGCCCATCCTGTTATATATGTGAACAATCCTGAGGCCCCCCAAAGATTCCTCTCACATTCTCCTGCTTCCACATCACACAACATCATCTTATGTAGCTAGCACAGAGGCCAACAGATGAAATTGGTGTGCTTGCTATGGCGACGCATGATGTCATTGCCAATGTCTGGCATACCGACGTCAGCTGCCAGCATCTGATTGGCTGGGGGAGTGTTTTGTGGTGCAGAGATTAGGCAGGTCTCTGCAGCACAATACACTTCAGCTGAATATGGATGCTTGGGTTGGTGACACCCCCCCCCAAACAGCACAGGCCTGGTCATGGTCACGACCACTATATCTATATTGTGTGAAAGGAAACTAGAGCACTAGGCAGAGACCCACACAAACATGGGGAGAACATGCAAACTCCTTGCTGGTGGTGTCATGCTTGGTGGAATTTGAAACCAGGTCACCGACGCTGCAAATCAAAAGCCACCGTACTACCCTTAATTGCCCACGTGACAGATGTGAGTGGGGCTTAGCAGGGGTTTCACCCATCTTCCCTATGGCACTTTGCTTGGTGCGTAGATCTTATAGTATACAAGCAGCAATAAATAGAGGGTGGAACATACAATTTAGTTTTAGCCCTGGACATCAATAAGGGTGGTTAGGTGTTGGCCGCCATTGCTTTTTTTTGTGTGTAGGACTTGTGCTGTCTAAATTGAGATATAGGGCTTAAAATTCTAACCAAAGTCATTAATACAGTGTATTTAGTTGTTTTTTCCTGACCCCAATGTTCAGTGCAATAACTCTTACAATTCCACAGCCGCTTGCAATCTTGGGATGCTCGGTATTCGCTCACTATACCCTCAAGTGCCATAATTTTTCCTCAATATAGTCCAGTAAAAACCACAGGTCCTATAGCAAAGATAAAAATCATGGTGACTGGTGTCCCCAGACAATGTTATGACCCATCTTTTACTCAACTTTTCAACCCCGTGAATAAAGAATCAAGAAAGTCAGTTGACGGTAGTTAGTGCTTGGCCACTTCTCTTGATTCAAATTTCAGCCTCCGTGAATGTCACATGACTGTGCAGGTTTTCAGCACCCTCTAAAATTGGCAAGAGACCAAGCTGGAATGGATCACTTTACTTTAGATGACCCGTGGCTGATGACTGGTAAATATTAGCATGAAAGAAGATATGACCAAGAATCAAGACCTAGAGATCTTGTAATTGAACCTAAAGGTGGCTCGGAAGAGAAGACTACGATAATCCTAGTGTCACACTAGGTACAGGAAAGTACCAAGCAAGCGACGAAAGGTAAGGGACGGGGACCTCTGCGTCTAGGGATCGGGGAGATGGTGACCCATGACCAATCCTACAGCTGGTCCCTGGGTCCCTCACCAGCCTACATAGGTTCCTCACCTAAGAGCCAAGCTGGATACCTGACCCTAGGTATCACTAGTGCTGGACCCTAAATAGGGAACAGGTGAGATGAGCTCTTTGTTAACCCCAATAAACACTAAAGGAAGACACAAGGGGGAAACACAGGGGGGAAATGCATGAACTACTTATCCACAGGTGACACAGGTAGAAGTTCAGCAGAGTTTTCAGCAATGATACTACGGATGAGAGTAAGCCACCTGCTTGCAACCAGAGCTAGAATGAACTGAATAGTATCACCAGCACCAGTCCAGGGAAGAAGGAAGGGGTAGCACCAAGAGAATACTGATAAGCAACTGGGTGGAAGTCGAGCTACTGCTGGGTCCAAAAGGGGTAGAGATGAAAATCCAACAGGAAAGGTTCTTACACCAATGAATACTGACAGCAGGAACAATGGAAAGTCAGGGAGAATTCTGCGCAGCCAAACGCTGTGACCTTCTATTGCCAGAAACCACATGATTGTCTGTCACCCGTGACCAAGAAAGTGGAACTGACAAAGAACATCTAATAGTCCTTCTGAATATTCCTGGATGTGGAAAAATTAATGACATTCCTATATAGAACCGTAAGAACCAGAAACTGAAGCCAGCTAGTAAACCAATAAATATTAAATATAATATTATATCAAAAAATATTGCTTGGTAACTGGCTCTACCACTGGGTGAATGAAGGAGGAATGGAGTTGATGGCACTGGATGATGTTGAATTATGTGTGTCGCGGGCGGAGGAGGGGACGCTGCGCTCTCCCACTGCTCGGGTCCGGCTGCGCTGCTGCTGCGGCCTGCTGCTGCTCGGTGGCTCGAGCGATGCGCCGGATCCCGGGGACTCGAGCGGCGCTCCTCGCCCGTGAGTGAAAGGGGTTTGGTTTTTGGGATTGTTTATTGTCCGTGACGCCACCCACGGTTGTGGTGATTATGTGGACACCACCGCTGCTCTGTATGGGGATCCCGGGAGCGGTGACAGCGAGCAGCAAAGTTGTTAGTTCTCCCCTCCGTGGGTAGGGGGTGGTTGTCCCGGGGCCCAGTGATGAGGTGGGGAATGCTGGATGGCATGATTGATGGAGGCCAGGTGCAGGGCTTGGTGGGGTGCAGAGATGCGGGGGCAGCGCTGTGCCTCACGGCACTGTGGTACTCGCTCAGCCTGAGACGGTGACACAGTTCTCGGTAAAACACACGGCTGGAAAGACGGTTCCCACGGACGGCTGCTGTTGCTTTTCCCCGGTAGTTGACGGTGACGGTCTCTGTCCCTGCACCTAATGAAATGTTGGTAGCGATGGGTTCCCACCGGTAACCCGCTCCCTGGCTTGGATATGTGCCATAGGAGCCCCTCTTTGCCCGCAGGCGCTGGCCCTGAGAAACTGGTGCCTTGGCGGTGGCGGTGTCTCTCTCTAACGGTTGGACTGTTGCCTTCAATCGGGACTTGGTTGTTGGGAGACCCAGAGGTCCCCTTCACTGACGGATTTGGCAAATTCACGGCGACTCCTAGCCTTGCCGGGATCCGAAAGGCCCCTGCCAATGGTGCTGGCTTCTCTTCGTATACCGCTCCGGTACCGCCGGGCCACCACCCGTCCACGGTCCTTTTGGCAACCTCCAAGCAGCCTCTCCTGCAGACAGTCACTGCCGTCTGCTGACCTTGCTGTTCTCAGTCCGGGGCACACACCCGGACCAACTTCAGGCTTTCTCAACTGTCACTTTTACTGTCACTACTCTCACTTGCTCCTCTACCACTTCACTTCAACTCCTCAACTCCTCTCACTGTTCTGCCTGGTTTTCCCGTCTCCAGGGCTGTGAACTCCTCGGTGGGCGGAGCCAACCGCCTGGCCCACCCCCTGGTGTGGACATCAGCCCCTGGAGGAAGGCAACAAGGATTTCTGGTGTAGCTTTGGTGTACCTATCCGGGGTGTAGGGTGTGGTGGTGTCATGACCTGTGACCCCTGGCTTGCCCAGGGCGTCACATGTGACAACTTGTAAATGGAAACTAATTGGCTCTAGAGTTTGTCGACAGGAGTTGGGTTCTGTAGGAATGCTCATCCAAGTCAAGTCTTTCTGCGATGCCCTGGCAAAACCAGGTAGTCACACATAGGCCCTCGCATAACACCTTCCCTCACCTAGGTTACACACAGCCGACCTGAAACCCTAGTCACCCCCCCTTAGGGAAAAACAGGCACACCAGTCGGTGGAACCAGGCTGTTAGGGAACGCCCACCTAGATGTCTAGACAGCCCGGGGCGGGAAAACAAGCAGTTAAGTCTGTAGTTCGAGTTGAGAGGAGGTGACGACGGCCCCGACAGACCGCCGGGCCGCAGCCCCCGACCGGAACTCAGCACCGCCAGAGACGCTGACCGCTCCCAAGCTCCTGGCCTTGGCTGAGGCACAGCGGGGATGCATCTGCGGGGCAGCAGAGCGGGCCATGACACAGCGGGGCCCTCCATTGCCAGTGGTGCCAGTCGTAGCCGACATGGAGGTACTCTGGCTGGGCCCAGTCCCCGCGCAGGTGGAAGCCGAGCATGAAGCAAGTGCTCCATATTGAGAATGGCAGTGGCACCAGCTGAACAAGGAGATAGCGGCCCGGGAATAGAGAAAGGCGGAGGTACTGTCCCAGACGTACACGGAAAAGGACCATCTCCGAAATGCCACTTTCCGGGTGCGGGGCCCAACACATCAAGGCCAGGTCCCGCACTTCAACGCCCAGAGAGGCTGGGGTTTCATATATGAGCCGGGACTGGAGGCCGAGATCTTTGTATCCCGGAGGATTGTGTCCCCTCATCTGCCCATTGGCCAACCAGACCGAGACCTGGAGCCCACAGAGTTGGTCTCGTATACCCGGCACTGCGGAGAGAGGGGGTGGTTTGCCCTCGATGTGAAGAAGTGGGTGAAAATGGGCGCCCAGCTGCACACCCACCCCTCTCCGCCATCTTCACCTGATTGAATGTTAAGGTAGCGGTTCTCGGCTACCCCAGTTATGCAAGTCCCCGTTGGGACTGTTTATAGTTAAAGTCCCGCTTACAGTTCATGGACCATGGCTTTGATCTGGAAAGCCAACCCAAAAACTTTTGGGCTTTGTAAATAGTCCCTGACCAACCTTCTCACCTGCTGCAGTCTCAAGAGAGGCTGATTGGAGGAAGGGGCTGCGGTAGAGTCGGCCGAGGCCCAGTCACCACCAAAACCGGTGACTACCCTCCGGGTCAGGGGTCCCCTGGACATGGGGCCCTTGAAAAGGACTGCAGGGTAAGGAGTTTTTTACCCGGCCCGTACGGGCAACACCCGGACCTAACCTGGACTTGGGCAAGGGGTGCCAAACTGTGTTTTAGAGGTGGCATCAGGGCTAGGTTGTTTTGAGTGGGTGAGGTGAGAAGGACCCGGTCCGTCCCGTCCCGGTTTTAAATGTGCAATGTTTAAGAAAAGTGCCTCCCGGAAGGGAAGAATGAGAATATACTTCGATGTACATATGTTAATATAATTGTAATTGTGTTTTCTTCCTTTTTCTACAGTTCCTGTTAAATAAATGCTGGTGGTCGGACAGCCCGCGGACGGTCTGTATTAAACCAAGGAGGAATGTGACGCCCTGGCAAAATCAGGTAGTCACACATAGGTCCCCGCATAACACCTTCCCTCACCTAGGTGACATACAGCCGACCTGAAACCCTAGTTACCCCCCCTTAGGGCAAGACAGGCACACCAGTGGGCGCGACCAGGTGGTTAGGGAACGCCCACCTAGGGGTCTAGACAGCCCGGAGCAGGAAAACAAGCAGTTAAGTCTGTAGTTTGAGTTGAGAGGAGTGTGGGCTGGAACTAGGTGTAGCTCCAGCAGAGGAAGTTCAAGTTGAACGGTGCCAGGGTCGGAGCCCTGGTACCTTGGCTAGGTGGCAAATGGTGGTCTCCGTCAGCAGGAGACAGGAAGATGGCTCGGCAGATACGAGGAGATACCACCGGTACTAATGTGATGCCCAGGACTAGCCAGGTAGTCACAGATAGGCCCTTGCACAAACACCAGTCCCCTTAAAAGGTAACAGCAGCCAATCTAAAAACCCTGAGTCACCCCTCTCAGGTCTTGACGTTCACATCAGGGGGTGGAGCCAGGTGGTTGGCCACACCCACCGAGGAGTTTGGATAGCCTGAGGCGGGAAAACAGTCAGTTAACAGTTAATGGTGAGGAGGAGATCAGTTTTGGAGGTGAAAGAGAGTAGTTGAAAAGTGTCAACGTCTGTCAGGGATCTGGGTCGTAGCCCGGATACCCTGTGGCCAGGAGGCAGACGGTGGTTGCTGCCTGCAGGAGACGGGAAGACGACTGTGGGAACCGTAATGGACCGGGACAGGGTAGTGGCCCGCCGGTATTGAACCGGGGAACCGACTGTAAACCGGAGCACCAAGAGGGGTACTCAGACCCAGAACCAGGCCCAGAAACCACTGGACCAAGTCAAATTCACTGATTGGGGTCTGGACCTTAGGTTCTTTCCCACCCAAGTCCCGACTGAAGACAACAGCCCAACGAGAGGGATAGAAAGCCACCGCTCAGGCAGAGAGATCCCACGGGCCAGCCTCTGCGGGCAAACGGGCTCTCCTGGCACACACCGAGCCGGGGAGCGGACTACCGTCGCTGAAGCATAGGCAGTCAAAATCTACAAAACGAGGTACAGGAGAAAGGCGGGAACCACCAAACCGTGTGGGGGCATCCGGCTGTGGGCACCGACCACCATCCTGTTGGTTTACCAGAGACTCCGGTGCATCTGTCATAGTGAGTACAACAGGGCCCTCGGGCCGTGCACCGCCCCGCATCACGCCCGCACCTCACAACCACCGGGCCCCGGGACTATCACCCCCTGCCCACGGAGGGGTCAACACCAGGCTGCACAACACAGTCCCCGGGAGCCTAGTTAACGGCAGCGGTGGTGTCCACATTCACCACAACCCGTGGGTGGCGTCACGAACTTAAATCACTAAACACCACAGCCCCGGTTGTGAACCTCCCCACCGAAACCCCTCACGTAGCGCCAGCCTCCCTTCAGAGCGACGTGACCCCCGGGTCCGGAGGCGCTCGAGCCACTCACCGACGAGCCCGGACCCGAGTGGCTCGGCTGCCAGCCAAGCGCGGGGCGATACACTGACACCGGAGACCCGACCGGAAACCGTGCACAGAGGGGGTACTCAGACCCTGAAGCCAGGACCGAAACCAGCGGCCTATCTAATTAACCGATTGAGGGCAGGATTACAGGTCCTGTCCCAACCAAAGTCCCAAAAGCAGACAACCACCCACAGAGAGGGATAGGGCAACCGCCAGGGCCCATAGATCCCACGGGTCAGCGTCAGCGGGCACGGCTCCTTAGGCACACAGAAAACCGGGAGTGGACTCCTGAGTTCCAAAGCAGGCAGCCCACAACACACAAAACAGTGCAGAGGAAAGGACAGCGACCACCAGCCCGGGTGAGCGGACCAGAGTACAACCGGCTGCGGTGTCCGGCCACCAGCACCTTGGTTTAACAAAAGACTCGTGTGATTCATTCAATAATAAGTAACCAACTATCCCCTGGTCCATTTGGGCACGTAAGTTGCCGCCGTCGCCAAACCCTGCACAGAGACACTGGACCCCGGGGCAACCACCCCTACCCACAAAGGGGTTAACATCCGGCTGCCATTGCATCTCCCTCGGGTATACCACAACAGCAGCGGTGGTGTCCCACCTCACCACACACCATGGGTGGTGTCACAGACATTCTACAACCAATCCCGTACAAATACGTCCCCCTTTTATTCGGAGTGTCTGCGGAACCCCCGGGTCCGGGGAACCCCTCGAGCCGTACTGTAGGCCCCGGATCCGAGCAGCGCTGGCTGCTGGCACGGGGGCAGCACATTTGTATCAGCAAACAAGCCAAGCCTAAACAATGGTAAAAAAGTAAATGTATCCCCTAAAATGCTGATCGAAAAGTACAAAAGAAAACACGCGGCACATATCAATGACCTCTCATGGCCATTGATAGGACTTACAACCATTGTTCATTGCCCATGGACTTAGGGCAACTTAAGGTACTGTCACACATAACGAGATCGCTAGCGAGATCGCAACTGAGTCACCGTTTTGGTGACGCAGTAGCGATCCCGTTGCGATCTCGTTATGTGTGACATCTACCAGCGATCAGGCCCCTGCTGTGAGATCGCTAGTCGTTGCTGAATGGTCCAGGTCATTTTCTTCAAAGGCGATGTCTTGCTGGGCAGGACACATCGCTGTGTGTGACACTGTGTGACAGGGTCACAGTGACTGCTGAGATCGTTATACAGGTCGCTACTGCGACCTGTATTGTTCCTGCATCGTTGGTAAGCTCTGACTGTGTGACATCTCACCAGCGACCTCCCTGCGACTTACCAGCGATCCCTATCAGGTCGCATCGTTTTCGGGATCGCTGGTAAGTCGTTGTGTGTGACTGGGCCTTTAGATTCCATTTCTTATGGTCACTATAATCTCCAGCAATAATCACTCCGAAACGCTCATCCAATATATCGATTATACTTACAGCTATTTGTATATATATTAAAATGCAATAAAAACATTGATGCCCCTTTTGAGATGAGCGGGTCAGACATTGACGGGTAAATGGGTTATTGATTTCTTCCATAATCGTTGTTCCCTGCTGTATTCTCTCAGAGAATCAATCACTTTTAATACAATAAAGTTCAATATATCATTAGCTCAATCCCAATTGTCAAAAACAATGAGAGACTTAAGGTGGCTTTACACACTGCGACATTGCTAAAGTGATGTCGTTGAAGTCATGGAATTTGTGACGCACATCCGGCCGCTTTAGTGATGTTGTTGCATGTGACACCTATGAGCGATTTTAAATCGTCGCAAAAACATGCAAAATCGCTAATTGGTGACATTCCCCCCTATTCCCAATTATCGTTGCAGCTGCAGGTACGATGTTGTTCGTCGTTCCTGCGGCAGCACACATCGCTGTGTGTGACACCGCAGGAACGAGGAACCTCACCTTACCTGCGTCCACCGGCAATAAGGAAGGAAGGAGGTGGGCGGGATTTTCGTCCCGCTCATCTCCGCCCCTCCGCTTTGATTGGGCGGCCGCTTAGTGACGTCGATGTGACGCCGAACGAACCGCCCCCCTTAGAAAGGAGGCGGTTCGCCGGTCACAGCGACGTCGCTAGGCAGGTAAGTAGTGTGACGGGTCTGCGCGATGTTGTGCGCCACGGGCAGCGATTTGCCCGTGACGCACAAACGATGGGGGCGGGTACGCACGCTAGCAATCTTGCTAGCGAATTCGCAGCATGTAAAGCGGCCTTTAGAGGGGGCAATTTTGGGGGCATTTTTTTTTAGTTCTATGACTTTTTGCAAACCATAGCATAGGGGCTACTTTTCTTCCTACCCATCTCTCACAATTACTAGAGGATTTGTACAGGGCTGAAGGATTTTTTTAAGATACATGAATAGGGTGGTCTATGGAGAGCCCTCTGCCATATATATTATATATATATATATATATATATATATATATATATATATTGTTAAGCTCGTGGGGTGAGCACTGTATTAGTGGGCCCACTGAACCGAAGGTACCATTGACTTGCCTGTGGGAGCAAACTGGACCGGCCACAGAGTCGTCACTATTGCCACCGGGGGTGGCAGCAGATACACACGCTGGTAAGCAGCTGGCAAAGGGCAGCCTCAGGGCAACCGGCTTCACAGACACAGTATAGTCTCTGGTAGTAGCAACAGCAGGCAGAATAGTGGATCTATACAGGATGGATGGATGGAAGGATGGATGGGTGGATGGATACAGCAGCAGCGACTGGCGTTGAAACTTGCAGCAGCTGTTAACGTAGCAGACAGCTGGCATAGATGGTAGCGGCAGCAGCAGGTCAGCAAACTGACACAGCACTGAAATGCATATTAGTGTCAGCAGCAGGACTCAGCACAAAGACAGCAGCACAATGGGACCTGAGATTTAGCAAGGTAGGGAACTCGTTGCCCAGGCAGCTTCCTTAGGGAAAAGGTGCCTTAAGTAACTGCAACCTCTCAGCTGACTTGAGAGGCACTTTCGGGTTAAGGTGCGCTGGCCCTTTAAGAAAACGTGCATGGCTGCGCACACACCCCTCGGGCAGAAGCTAGAGACCTGTGAAGTGCACACAGTCTCTGGGAGACAGAAGCACGGACTAAAGGGGGCTTTACACGCTACGATATCGTTAATGTTTTATCATCGGGGTCACGTTGTTAGTGACGCACATCCGGCGTCATTAACGGTATCACAGCGTGTGACTTACCAGCGACCTTAAGCGACCTCAAAAATGGTGAAAATCGTTCACCATGGAGAGGTCGTCCCAAAACCAAAAATCGGTAATGGTTGATTATCGATGTGGTTCGTCGCTCCTGAAGCAGCACACATCGCTGTGTGTGACACCGCTGGAGCGAGGAACGTCTCCTTACCTGCCGCCGGCCACAATGCGAAAGGAAGAAGGTGGGCGGGATGTTACGTCCCGCTCATCTCCGCCCCTCCGCTTTGATTGGCCGGCCGCTTAGTGAGGTCGCGGTGACATCGTTGTGGTGCCAAACTTGTTCAGCAGTCACAGCGACGCCGCCGACCAGGTAAGTGCTTGTGAAGCTGCTGTAGCGATAATGTTTGCTGCGGCAGCGATCACACGAAATCGCATGCACGACGGGGGCGGGGGCTTTTCTATACGATATCGCTAGCAATTGCTAGCAATATCATAGCGTGTAAAGCCCGCTTACGGATGGGGCAGCCACTGCAGGATTTCTGGGCAGGTAAGGGAACTGAGGTGCTCGCTGGGGAAGGAGGCAGGACCGAGCGGGGATGACGGTATGGGCATTACGTAATATATATATGTGGCGCCCTGGACTAGCCAGGTCGTCACAGGTACTGCAACACACACCCCCACCCCGAGACAGGCACATCAGCCAGACACAAAATCCTTGTTGCCTCCCTCCAGGGGCTGATGTCCACACCAGGTGAGGTGGAGCCAGGCGGTTGGCCCCACCCACTGAGGAGTTCACAGTCCTGGAGGCGGGAAAAGGAAGTCAGTCAGTAGGAGTCAGGAGAAGAGTGAAGTAGTAGTGGAGGAGCAAACTGACAGTGTCCGGGTGTGTGGCCCGGGCACTAAGAGCAAGGTTGGCAGACAGTGGTGGCCGCCTGCAGGAGAGGCAAATCAACGCGGAACCGTAGGACCGGGGACGGGCGGTGGCCCACCGGTACCGAACCGGGGAGTGAAGTGAAGCCAGCACACTCAGGCAGGGCCTGCGGACCCCGACCAGGCTTGGAGCCGCTATTAGAGGTCAAATCCGTCAGTGACCGGAACCCCAGGGGTTTCCTAACAGCCAAGACCCGACTGAAGGCAACTGTCCAACCAGCAAAAGGAAATACAGCTACCGCCACAGCTAGAGTTCCAAGGGCCAGAACCTGAGGGCAAAAGGGCTCCTCCGGCACATATCTACGCTGGGGAGCGGGTTACCGGTGGGAATCCATCGGGACCGAACATACACAGAGGTGCAGGGAAAGGCAGTCACCACCAACCGTCCGGGAGAAACTGAAGCAGCCGGCTGCGGGACCCGTCCATCCAGCCGTTTGGTTTACCAGAGACTTTGCGTACATTTGTGGCTGAGTGAGTACAACCGTGCCATCCGGCACCGCGCTGCGCAGTCCAGGCGACCCTGCATCCTGCCAACCCTGTCTCCCCAGACACCTCACCGGGCCCCAGGACCACCAACCCCTACCCACGGAGGGGACGACATACTAGCTGCACCCTACCATCGCTCCCGGGATCCCCGTCACCAGCAGCGGTGGTGCCCAACCTCACTACAACCCGTGGGTGGCGTCACGGACCAAATCCCCAAACCAAACTACCCCCTTTCACTCACGGGCGAGGAGCGCCGCTCGAGTTCCCGGATCCGGCCCACCGCTCGAGCCACCGAGCAGCCGTCGCAGCAGCGCCGGACCCGAGCGTTAGCGAGCGCAGCGGCGCCCTCCCCGCCCGCGACATATATATATATATATATATATATATGCTTTGATTCTCGACATTATTCTGTTTATTGATAGTGACCGATCAGTGCCAATAGTGGATTTCTGCTATCCCTCTGTTTTAGTGGATTTTATATTTACACTGTTTTGTACTTGCAACTTTATACCACTTTTACGTAGGGACATCTTAGGGAGCAGGAGGGAAAGCCGATTTTGAGCGGGGGTGCCACTTGCATACTTTAGGGTGCCAGCAGCTTAGGTAGGGTGTTTCATTAGGGCTTTATAGATTGCAAATTGTGCATTGTATGCAACATATAGCTCACAAATGTACATTGTGTTGATACTCAACCTATAGCTCCTTCAGGTTGGTTCCCCTACTGGTTATCACTATACACCATTGACGAAGGCTGCAATGTTTGCATTTTTGTTTAATTTCAATGCATATCCATATACATTTTACCATAGGAATTTTTGGTAAATTTAAGTTTAGAGATTCCTTGACATTCAAATTTGTTAGCTGACTTGTGAAGGAGTTGTCTCTGTAGAAAGCTGTGGTTCTCTTTCTATTAGGATTCGGTGTAGTCTCTCTCATGAATTGAAGTTTCTGTTGTTGTTTCTGTTTTCCCTTGTTTGTTCCTCATTACTTGTGTTGCCTTTATATTAGTAGGACTAGTGTCTTGCTGGCCTGTGCACTAGCCATGGCTAGAGATGAGCGTACCCGTGGAAGTTCAGTGGGTTCAGGTGGACTTTAGATAAAGTTCAATTTGGCACCCGGACTTGACCTGAACCCCAATGGAAGTCACTAATTGGGCAGTTCGGGTCTCCGCTCATATGCAGCCAGTCATAAACAGATCACTTCAAAGGGCGGGTGGGCAAGGTTTTTCCATTTTTTTTTGTTTGGTGTACACTACATCCAATCATGCTGTTGTTATCCACAGTGCGAGCTGATCAAACACTGCAAGCGGCTCACAATGGGCTTAGCAACGAGCGTACCCGAGCACAGCGATGCTTGTTTGAGAGGTTTGCATACGTAAAGCACCCGAACTCCGAACCCTGTTTTTTTGTAAAGTCTGTGTTTGGTACGAACACTGAACCTCAGGTTCACTTATTTATAGTCAGGTCTAGTCCAGGGTCAACCAAGGCCTAGGCACGTGATACACACGGGGGGAAGGACCCATCTAAGGCTATGTGCGTACGTTGCGTTTTTTTCCGCGGAAACGCTGTGTTTTGAACTGCAGCATAACTGCATGCGTTCAGCTTCCCCAGCAAAGTCTAAAAGAAAGCCGAAAAATCAATGCGCACGCTGCGTTTGTAAACGCAGCGTTTTGGATGCCCAAAATCGCGGCAGAAAAAAAAGCAGCATGTCACTTCTTTTGTGCGTTGTAGCTGCGTTCTCCACCCATTGAAATCAATGATATGGGTCAGAACGCAACCAAAATGCACTTGGACTGCATTTTTGTTGCGTTCTGCATGCTTTTTTGACAAGCAAAACGCAGGTCTTTTCAGTCTCTGTCAATGTCGGTCAATTTCTGTCTGTGGATGTCGGTGAATCTCCCTCTGTCTGTCAGTCGGTCGGTCTCTTTCTCTGTCAGTTGGTCACTCTGTCTGTCTCTCTCTGTCGGTCAGTCTCTCTGTCTGTCTGTCCCTCTCTCTGTCCGTCGGTCAGTCTCTCCAGCTCTCTCATACTCACTGATCCCCGATCACCGGCGCGGCGCTGCACGGCATTCACACTGCTCCGGCAGCTTTTCCTCTTTTGAAAATGTCGGCTGCTCATTAATCAATCTCGTATTCCCTGCTTTCCCCGCCCACCAGCACCTATAATTGGTTGCAGTCAGACACGCCCCCACGCTGAGTGACAGCTGTCTCACTTCAACCAATCACAGCCGCAGGTGCGCAGGTCTATATCGTGCAGTAAAACAAATAAATAATTAAAATAAAACGACGTGCGATCCCCACCAATTTTGATACCAGCCAAGATAAAGCCACACGGCTGAAGGCTGGTATTCTCAGGATGGGGAGCGCCACGTTATGGGGAGCCCCCCAGCCTAACAATATCAGCCAGGAGTCGCCCGGAATTGCTGCATCCATTAGATGCGACAGTCCCGGGACTTTACCCGGCTCATTCCGAATCGTCCTGGTGTGGTGGCAATCGCGGTAATAAGGGGTTAATGGCAGCAGCCCATAGCTGCCACTAAGTCCTAAGTTAATCATGACAGGCATCTCCCCTAGATACCTTCCATAATTAACACGTAAGTTAAAGTAAATAAACACATAAAAAGGCAAAAAAACACCCCCTTTCACCACTTTATTAAAATCCCCAAATACCCCTCCAGGTCCGGCGTAATCCAGAGGTCCCGCGACACATCCAGCTCTGCTACATGAAGCTGACAGGAGCGGCAGTAGAACACCGCCATTCCTGTAAGCTCCACTCAGCAACTGAAGTGAATCGCGCTGTCAGCGGGGACGTCACTGAGGTAATGCCGGTGTCTGTGAGGTGATGATGAGGGCTGTAGTGTCGGGATGTGTGCGGGGATGTAAGCGGTAATGTCAGGAAGTGTGCGGTGATGTAGGCGGTAATGTCGGGATGTAGACGGTAATGTCGGGATTTGTGCGGGGATGTAGGCGGTAATGTCGGGATGTGTGCGGGGATGTCGGCGGTAATGTCGGGATGTAGGCGGTAATGTCGGGATGTGTGCAGGGATGTAGGTGGTAATGTCGGGATGTGTGCAGGGATGTCGGCGGTAATGTCGGGATGTAGGCGGGGATGTAGGTGGTAATGTCGGGATGTGTGCGGGGATGTAGGCGGTAATGTCGGGATGTGGGCGGTAATGTCGGGATGTGTGCGGGGATGTAGGCGGTAATGTTGGGATGTGTGCAGGGATATAGGCGGTAATGTCGGGATGTGTGCAGGGATGTAGGCGGTAATGTCGGGATGTGCGCAGGGATGTAGGTGGTAATGTCGGGATGTGTGCGGGGATGTAGGCGGTAATGTCGGGATGTAAGCGGTAATGTCGGGATGTGTGCAGGGATGTAGGCGGTAATGTCGGGATGTGTGCAGGGATGTAGGTGGTAATGTCGGGATGTGTGCAGGGATGTCGGCGGTAATGTCGGGATGTAGGCGGGGATGTAGGTGGTAATGTCGGGATGTGTGCGGGGATGTAGGCGGTAATGTCGGGATGTGGGCGGTAATGTCGGGATGTGTGTGGGGATGTAGGCGGTAATGTTGGGATGTGTGCAGGGATGTAGGCGGTAATGTCGGGATGTGTGCAGGGATGTAGGCGGTAATGTCGGGATGTGCGCAGGGATGTAGGTGGTAATGTCGGGATGTGTGCGGGGATGTAGGCGGTAATGTCGGGATGTAGGCGGTAATGTCGGGATGTGTGCAGGGATGTAGGCGGTAATGTCGGGATGTGTGCGGGGATGTAGGCGGTAATGTCGGGATGTGGGCGGTAATGTCGGGATGTGTGCGGGGATGTAGGCGGTAATGTTGGGATGTGTGCAGGGATGTAGGTGGTAATGTCGGGATGTGTGCAGGGATGTAGGCGGTAATGTCGGGATGTGCGCAGGGATGTAGGTGGTAATGTCAGGATGTGTGCGGGGATGTCGGCGGTAATGTCGGGATGTAGGTGGTAATGTCGGGATGTGTGCAGGGATGTCGGCGGTAATGTCGGGATGTAGGCGGGGATGTAGGTGGTAATGTCGGGATGTGTGCGGGGATGTAGGTGGTAATGTCGGGATGAGTGCAGGGATGTCGGCAGTAATGTCGGGATGTAGGCGGGGATGTAGGTGGCAATGTCGGGATGTGTGCAGGGATGTAGGCGGTAATGTCGGGATGTAGGCGGTAATGTCGGAATGTGTGCGGTGATGTAGGTGGTAATGTCGGGATGTGTGCGGTGATCTGGGCGGTAATTTCGGGATGTGTACGGGGATATCGGCAGCAATGTCGGGATGTGTGCGGTGATGTAGGCGGTAATGTCGGGATGTGTGCGGGGATATCGGCGGTAATGTCGGGATGTGTGCGGTGATGTAGGTGGTAATGTCGGGATGTGTGTGGGGATGTCGGCGGTAATGTCGGGATGTAGGCGGTAATGTCGGGATGTGTGCGGGGATGTAGGTGGTAATGTCGGGATGTGTGCAGGGATGTCGGCGGTAATGTCGGGATGTAGGCGGGGATGTAGGTGGTAATGTCGGGATGTGTGCGGGGATGTAGGCGGTAATGTCAGGATGTAGGCGGTAATGTCGGGATGTGTGCAGGGATGTCGGCGGTAATGTCGGGATGTGGGCGGTAATGTCGGGATGTGTGCGGGGATGTAGGCGGTAATGTCGGTATGTGTGCAGGAATGTAGGCGGTAATGTCGGGATGTGTGCGGGGATGTAGGCGGTAATGTCGGGATGTGGGCGGTAATGTCGGGATGTGTGCGGGGATGTAGGCGGTAATGTTGGCATGTGTGCAGGGATGTAGGTGGTAATGTCGGGATGTGTGCAGGGATGTAGGCGGTAATGTCGGGATGTGCGCAGGGATGTAGGTGGTAATGTCGGGATGTGTGCGGGAATGTCGGCGGTAATGTCGGGATGTAGGTGGTAATGTCGGGATGTGTGCAGGGATGTCGGCGGTAATGTCGGGATGTAGGCGGGGATGTAGGTGGTAATGTTGGGATGTGTGCGGGGATGTAGGTGGTAATGTCGGGATGAGTGCAGGGATGTCGGCAGTAATGTCGGGATGTAGGCGGGGATGTAGGTGGCAATGTCGGGATGTGTGCAGGGATGTAGGCGGTAATGTCGGGATGTAGGCGGTAATGTCGGAATGTGTGCGGTGATGTAGGTGGTAATGTCGGGATGTGTGCGGTGATCTGGGCGGTAATGTCGGGATGTGTACGGGGATATCGGCAGCAATGTCGGGATGTGTGTGGTGATGTAGGCGGTAATGTCGGGATGTGTGCGGGGATATCGGCGGTAATGTCGGGATGTGTGCGGTGATGTAGGTGGTAATGTCGGGATGTGTGTGGGGATGTCGGCGGTAATGTCGGGATGTAGGCGGTAATGTCGGGATGTGTGCGGGGATGTAGGTGGTAATGTCGGGATGTGTGCAGGGATGTCGGCGGTAATGTCGGGATGTAGGCGGGGATGTAGGTGGTAATGTCGGGATGTGTGCGGGGATGTAGGCGGTAATGTCAGGACGTAGGCAGTAATGTCGGGATGTGTGCAGGGATGTCGGCGGTAATGTCGGGATGTGGGCGGTAATGTCGGGATGTGTGCGGGGATGTAGGCGGTAATGTCGGGATGTGTGCAGGGATGTAGGCGGTAATGTCGGGATGTGTGCGGGAATGTCGGCGGTAATGTCGGGATGTAGGCGGTAATGTCGGGATGTGTGCGGGGATGTCGGCGGTAATGTCGGGATGTAGGTGGTAATGTCGGGATGTGTGCAGGGATGTCGGCGGTAATGTCGGGATGTAGGCGAGGATGTAGGTGGTAATGTCGGGATGTGTGCAGGGATGTAGGCGGTAATGTCGGGATGTGTGCGGGGATGTAGGCGGTAATGTCGGGATGTGTGCGGGTATGTAGGTGGTAATGTCGGGGTGTGTGCGGTGATGTAGGTGGTAATGTCGGGATGTGTGCGGTGATGTGGGCGGTAATGTCGGGATGTGTGCGGGGATATCGGCAGCAATGTCGGGATGTGTGCGGTGATGTAGGCGGTAATGTCGGGATGTGTGCGGGGATATCGGCGGTAATGTCGGGATGTGTGCGGTGATGTAGGTGGTAATGTCGGGATGTGTGCGGGGATGTCGGCGGTAATGTCGGGATGTAGGTGGTAATGTCGGGATGTGTGCAGGGATGTCGGCGGTAATGTCGGGATGTAGGCGGGGATGTAGGTGGTAATGTCGGGATGTGTGCGGGGATGTAGGCGGTAATGTTGGCATGTGTGCAGGGATGTAGGTGGTAATGTCGGGATGTGTGCAGGGATGTAGGCGGTAATGTCGGGATGTGCGCAGGGATGTAGGTGGTAATGTCGGGATGTGTGCGGGAATGTCGGCGGTAATGTCGGGATGTAGGTGGTAATGTCGGGATGTGTGCAGGGATGTCGGCGGTAATGTCGGGATGTAGGCGGGGATGTAGGTGGTAATGTCGGGATGTGTGCGGGGATGTAGGTGGTAATGTCGGGATGAGTGCAGGGATGTCGGCGGTAATGTCGGGATGTAGGCGGGGATGTAGGTGGTAATGTCGGGATGTGTGCAGGGATGTAGGCGGTAATGTCGGGATGTAGGCGGTAATGTCGGAATGTGTGCGGGGATGTAGGCGGTAATGTCGGGATGTGTGCGGGTATGTAGGTGGTAATGTCGGGGTGTGTGCGGTGATGTAGGTGGTAATGTCGGGATGTGTGCGGTGATGTGGGCGGTAATGTCGGGATGTGCGCAGGGATGTAGGTGGTAATGTCGGGATGTGTGCGGGGATGTAGGCGGTAATGTCGGGATGTAGGCGGTAATGTCGGGATGTGCGCAGGGATGTAGGCGGTAATGTCGGGATGTGTGCGGGGATGTAGGCGGTAATGTCGGGATGTGGGCGGTAATGGCGGGATGTGTGCGGGGATGTAGGCGGTAATGTTGGGATGTGTGCAGGGATGTAGGTGGTAATGTCAGGATGTGTGCAGGGATGTAGGCGGTAATGTCGGGATGTGCGCAGGGATGTAGGTGGTAATGTCGGGATGTGTGCGGGGATGTCGGCGGTAATGTCGGGATGTAGGCGGTAATGTCGGGATGTGTGCGGGGATGTAGGTGGTAATGTCGGGATGTGTGCGGGGATGTAGGCGGTAATGTCGGGATGTGTGCGGGGATGTCGGCGGTAATGTCGGGATGTAGGCGGTAATGTCGGGATGTGTGCGGGGATGTCGGCGGTAATGTCGGGATGTAGGTGGTAATGTCGGGATGTGTGCAGGGATGTCGGCGGTAATGTCGGGATGTAGGCGGGGATGTAGGTGGTAATGTCGGGATGTGTGCGGGGATGTAGGTGGTAATGTCGGGATGAGTGCAGGGATGTCGGCGGTAATGTCGGGATGTAGGTGGGGATGTAGGTGGTAATGTCGGGATGTGTGCAGGGATGTAGGCGGTAATGTCGGAATGTGTGCGGGGATGTAGGCGGTAATGTCGGGATGTGTGCGGGTATGTAGGTGGTAATGTCGGGGTGTGTGCGGTGATGTAGGTGGTAATGTCGGGATGTGTGCGGTGATGTGGGCGGTAATGTCGGGATGTGTGCGGGGATATCGGCAGCAATGTCGGGATGTGTGCGGTGATGTAGGCGGTAATGTCGGGATGTGTGCGGGGATATCGGCGGTAATGTCGGGATGTGTGCGGTGATGTAGGTGGTAATGTCGGGATGTGTGCGGGGATGTCGGCGGTAATGTCGGGATGTAGGTGGTAATGTCGGGATGTGTGCAGGGATGTCGGCGGTAATGTCGGGATGTAGGCGGGGATGTAGGTGGTAATGTCGGGATGTGTGCGGGGATGTAGGCGGTAATGTCAGGATGTAGGCGGTAATGTCGGGATGTGTGCAGGGATGTCGGCGGTAATGTCGGCATGTAGGCGGGGATGTAGGTGGTAATGTCGGGATGTGTGCGGGGATGTAGGCGGTAATGTCGGGATGTGGGCGGTAATGTCGGGATGTGTGCGGGGATGTAGGCGGTAATGTCGGGATGTGGGCGGTAATGTCGGGATGTGTGCGGGGATGTAGGTGGTAATGTCGGGATGTAGGCGGTAATGTCGGGATGTGTGCAGGGATGTAGGCGGTAATGTCGGGATGTGTGCGGGGATGTAGGCGGTAATGTCGGGATGTAGGCGGTAATGTCGGGATGTGGGCGGTAATGTCGGGATGTGTGCGGGGATGTAGGCGGTAATGTTGGGATGTGTGCAGGGATGTAGGTGGTAATGTCGGGATGTGTGCAGGGATGTAGGCGGTAATGTCGGGATGTGCGCAGGGATGTAGGTGGTAATGTCGGGATGTGTGCGGGGATGTCGGCGGTAATGTCGGGATGTAGGCGGTAATGTCGGGATGTGTGCGGGGATGTTAGGTGGTAATGTCGGGATGTGTGCGGGGATGTTAGGTGGTAATGTCGGGATGTGTGCGGGGATGTCGGCGGTAATGTCGGGATGTAGGCGGTAATGTCGGAATGTGTGCGGTGATGTAGGTGGTAATGTCGGGATGTGTGCGGTGATCTGGGCGGTAATGTCGGGATGTGTACGGGGATATCGGCAGCAATGTCGGGATGTGTGTGGTGATGTAGGCGGTAATGTCGGGATGTGTGCGGGGATATCGGCGGTAATGTCGGGATGTGTGCGGTGATGTAGGTGGTAATGTCGGGATGTGTGTGGGGATGTCGGCGGTAATGTCGGGATGTAGGCGGTAATGTCGGGATGTGTGCGGGGATGTAGGTGGTAATGTCGGGATGTGTGCAGGGATGTCGGCGGTAATGTCGGGATGTAGGCGGGGATGTAGGTGGTAATGTCGGGATGTGTGCGGGGATGTAGGCGGTAATGTCAGGACGTAGGCAGTACTGTCGGGATGTGTGCAGGGATGTCGGCGGTAATGTCGGGATGTGGGCGGTAATGTCGGGATGTGTGCGGGGATGTAGGCGGTAATGTCGGGATGTGTGCAGGGATGTAGGCGGTAATGTCGGGATGTGTGCGGGGATGTAGGCGGTAATGTCGGGATGTGGGCGGTAATGTCGGGATGTGTGCGGGGATGTAGGCGGTAATGTTGGCATGTGTGTAGGGATGTAGGTGGTAATGTCGGGATGTGTGCAGGGATATAGGCGGTAATGTCGGGATGTGCGCAGGGATGTAGGTGGTAATGTCGGGATGTGTGCGGGAATGTCGGCGGTAATGTCGGGATGTAGGTGGTAATGTCGGGATGTGTGCAGGGATGTCGGCGGTAATGTCGGGATGTAGGCGGGGATGTAGGTGGTAATGTCGGGATGTGTGCGGGGATGTAGGTGGTAATGTCGGGATGAGTGCAGGGATGTCGGCGGTAATGTCGGGATGTAGGCGGGGATGTAGGTGGTAATGTCGGGATGTGTGCAGGGATGTAGGCGGTAATGTCGGGATGTAGGCGGTAATGTCGGAATGTGTGCGGGGATGTAGGCGGTAATGTCGGGATGTGTGCGGGTATGTAGGTGGTAATGTCGGGGTGTGTGCGGTGATGTAGGTGGTAATGTCGGGATGTGTGCGGTGATGTGGGCGGTAATGTCGGGATGTGTGCGGGGATATCGGCAGCAATGTCGGGATGTGTGCGGTGATGTAGGCGGTAATGTCGGGATGTGTGCGGGGATATCGGCGGTAATGTCGGGATGTGTGCGGTGATGTAGGTGGTAATGTCGGGATGTGTGCAGGGATGTCGGCGGTAATGTCGGGATGTAGGTGGTAATGTCGGGATGTGTGCAGGGATGTCGGCGGTAATGTCGGGATGTAGGCGGGGATGTAGGTGGTAATGTCGGGATGTGTGCGGGGATGTAGGCGGTAATGTCAGGATGTAGGCGGTAATGTCGGGATGTGTGCAGGGATGTCGGCGGTAATGTCGGGATGTAGGCGGGGATGTAGGTGGTAATGTCGGGATGTGTGCGGGGATGTAGGCGGTAATGTCGGGATGTGGGCGGTAATGTCGGGATGTGTGCGGGGATGTAGGCGGTAATGTCGGGATGTGGGCGGTAATGTCGGGATGTGTGCGGGGATGTAGGTGGTAATGTCGGGATGTAGGCGGTAATGTCGGGATGTGTGCAGGGATGTAGGCGGTAATGTCGGGATGTGTGCGGGGATGTAGGCGGTAATGTCGGGATGTAGGCGGTAATGTCGGGATGTGGGCGGTAATGTCGGGATGTGTGCGGGGATGTAGGCGGTAATGTTGGGATGTGTGCAGGGATGTAGGTGGTAATGTCGGGATGTGTGCAGGGATGTAGGCGGTAATGTCGGGATGTGCGCAGGGATGTAGGTGGTAATGTCGGGATGTGTGCGGGGATGTCGGCGGTAATGTCGGGATGTAGGCGGTAATGTCGGGATGTGTGCGGGGATGTTAGGTGGTAATGTCGGGATGTGTGCGGGGATGTTAGGTGGTAATGTCGGGATGTGTGCGGGGATGTCGGCGGTAATGTCGGGATGTAGGCGGTAATGTCAGGATGTGCGCAGGGATGTAGGTGGTAATGTCGGGATGTGTGCGGGGATGTCGGCGGTAATGTCGGGATGTAGGTGGTAATGTCGGGATGTGTGCAGGGATGTCGGCGGTAATGTCGGGATGTAGGCGGGGATGTAGGTGGTAATGTCGGGATGTGTGCGGGGATGTAGGTGGTAATGTCGGGATGAGTGCAGGGATGTAGGCGGTAATGTCGGGATGTAGGCGGGGATGTAGGTGGTAATGTCGGGATGTGTGCGGGGATGTAGGCGGTAATGTCGGGATGAGTGCAGGGATGTAGGCGGTAATGTCGGGATGTAGGCGGGGATGTAGGTGGTAATGTCGGGATGTGTGCGGGGATGTTGGCGGTAATGTCGAGATGTAGGCGGTAATGTCGGGATGTGTGCAGGGATGTAGGCGGTAATGTCGGGATGTAGGCGGGGATGTAGGTGGTAATGTCGGGATGTGTGCGGGGATGTAGGCGGTAATGTCGGGATGTAGGCGGTAATGTCGGGATGTGTGCAGGGATGTAGGCGGTAATGTCGGGATGTAGGCGGTAATGTCGGGATGTGCGCAGGGATGTAGGTGGTAATGTCGGGATGTGTGCGGGGATGTCGGCGGTAATGTCGGGATGTAGGCGGTAATGTCGGGATGTGTGCGGGGATGTAGGTGGTAATGTCGGGATGTGTGCGGGGATGTAGGCGGTAATGTCGGGATGTGTGCGGGAATGTCGGCGGTAATGTCGGGATGTAGGCGGTAATGTCGGGATGTGTGCGGGGATGTCGGCGGTAATGTCGGGATGTAGGCGGTAATGTCAGGATGTGCGCAGGGATGTAGGTGGTAATGTCGGGATGTGTGCGGGGATGTCGGCGGTAATGTCGGGATGTAGGTGGTAATGTCGGGATGTGTGCAGGGATGTCGGCGGTAATGTCGGGATGTAGGCGGGGATGTAGGTGGTAATGTCGGGATGTGTGCGGGGATGTAGGTGGTAATGTCGGGATGAGTGCAGGGATGTCGGCGGTAATGTCGAGATGTAGGCGGTAATGTCGGGATGTGTGCAGGGATGTAGGCGGTAATGTCAGGACGTAGGCAGTACTGTCGGGATGTGTGCAGGGATGTCGGCGGTAATGTCGGGATGTGGGCGGTAATGTCGGGATGTGTGCGGGGATGTAGGTGGTAATGTCGGGATGTGTGCGGGGATGTAGGCGGTAATGTCAGGACGTAGGCAGTACTGTCGGGATGTGTGCAGGGATGTCGGCGGTAATGTCGGGATGTGGGCGGTAATGTCGGGATGTGTGCGGGGATGTAGGCGGTAATGTCGGGATGTGTGCAGGGATGTAGGCGGTAATGTCGGGATGTGTGCGGGGATGTAGGCGGTAATGTCGGGATGTGGGCGGTAATGTCGGGATGTGTGCGGGGATGTAGGCGGTAATGTTGGCATGTGTGCAGGGATGTAGGTGGTAATGTCGGGATGTGTGCAGGGATATAGGCGGTAATGTCGGGATGTGCGCAGGGATGTAGGTGGTAATGTCGGGATGTGTGCGGGAATGTCGGCGGTAATGTCGGGATGTAGGTGGTAATGTCGGGATGTGTGCAGGGATGTCGGCGGTAATGTCGGGATGTAGGCGGGGATGTAGGTGGTAATGTCGGGATGTGTGCGGGGATGTAGGTGGTAATGTCGGGATGAGTGCAGGGATGTCGGCGGTAATGTCGGGATGTAGGCGGGGATGTAGGTGGTAATGTCGGGATGTGTGCAGGGATGTAGGCGGTAATGTCGGGATGTAGGCGGTAATGTCGGAATGTGTGCGGGGATGTAGGCGGTAATGTCGGGATGTGTGCGGGTATGTAGGTGGTAATGTCGGGGTGTGTGCGGTGATGTAGGTGGTAATGTCGGGATGTGTGCGGTGATGTGGGCGGTAATGTCGGGATGTGTGCGGGGATATCGGCAGCAATGTCGGGATGTGTGCGGTGATGTAGGCGGTAATGTCAGGATGTGTGCGGGGATATCGGCGGTAATGTCGGGATGTGTGCGGTGATGTAGGTGGTAATGTCGGGATGTGTGCAGGGATGTCGGCGGTAATGTCGGGATGTAGGTGGTAATGTCGGGATGTGTGCAGGGATGTCGGCGGTAATGTCGGGATGTAGGCGGGGATGTAGGTGGTAATGTCGGGATGTGTGCGGGGATGTAGGCGGTAATGTCAGGATGTAGGCGGTAATGTCGGGATGTGTGCAGGGATGTCGGCGGTAATGTCGGGATGTAGGTGGGGATGTAGGTGGTAATGTCGGGATGTGTGCGGGGATGTAGGCGGTAATGTCGGGATGTGGGCGGTAATGTCGGGATGTGTGCGGGGATGTAGGCGGTAATGTCGGGATGTGGGCGGTAATGTCGGGATGTGTGCGGGGATGTAGGTGGTAATGTCGGGATGTAGGCGGTAATGTCGGGATGTGTGCAGGGATGTAGGCGGTAATGTCGGGATGTGTGCGGGGATGTAGGCGGTAATGTCGGGATGTAGGCGGTAATGTCGGGATGTGGGCGGTAATGTCGGGATGTGTGCGGGGATGTAGGCGGTAATGTTGGGATGTGTGCAGGGATGTAGGTGGTAATGTCGGGATGTGTGCAGGGATGTAGGCGGTAATGTCGGGATGTGCGCAGGGATGTAGGTGGTAATGTCGGGATGTGTGCGGGGATGTCGGCGGTAATGTCGGGATGTAGGCGGTAATGTCGGGATGTGTGCGGGGATGTTAGGTGGTAATGTCGGGATGTGTGCGGGGATGTTAGGTGGTAATGTCGGGATGTGTGCGGGGATGTCGGCGGTAATGTCGGGATGTAGGCGGTAATGTCAGGATGTGCGCAGGGATGTAGGTGGTAATGTCGGGATGTGTGCGGGGATGTCGGCGGTAATGTCGGGATGTAGGTGGTAATGTCGGGATGTGTGCAGGGATGTCGGCGGTAATGTCGGGATGTAGGCGGGGATGTAGGTGGTAATGTCGGGATGTGTGCGGGGATGTAGGTGGTAATGTCGGGATGAGTGCAGGGATGTAGGCGGTAATGTCGGGATGTAGGCGGGGATGTAGGTGGTAATGTCGGGATGTGTGCGGGGATGTAGGCGGTAATGTCGGGATGAGTGCAGGGATGTAGGCGGTAATGTCGGGATGTAGGCGGGGATGTAGGTGGTAATGTCGGGATGTGTGCGGGGATGTTGGCGGTAATGTCGAGATGTAGGCGGTAATGTCGGGATGTGTGCAGGGATGTAGGCGGTAATGTCGGGATGTAGGCGGGGATGTAGGTGGTAATGTCGGGATGTGTGCGGGGATGTAGGCGGTAATGTCGGGATGTAGGCGGTAATGTCGGGATGTGTGCAGGGATGTAGGCGGTAATGTCGGGATGTAGGCGGTAATGTCGGGATGTGCGCAGGGATGTAGGTGGTAATGTCGGGATGTGTGCGGGGATGTCGGCGGTAATGTCGGGATGTAGGCGGTAATGTCGGGATGTGTGCGGGGATGTAGGTGGTAATGTCGGGATGTGTGCGGGGATGTAGGCGGTAATGTCGGGATGTGTGCGGGAATGTCGGCGGTAATGTCGGGATGTAGGCGGTAATGTCGGGATGTGTGCGGGGATGTCGGCGGTAATGTCGGGATGTAGGCGGTAATGTCAGGATGTGCGCAGGGATGTAGGTGGTAATGTCGGGATGTGTGCGGGGATGTCGGCGGTAATGTCGGGATGTAGGTGGTAATGTCGGGATGTGTGCAGGGATGTCGGCGGTAATGTCGGGATGTAGGCGGGGATGTAGGTGGTAATGTCGGGATGTGTGCGGGGATGTAGGTGGTAATGTCGGGATGAGTGCAGGGATGTCGGCGGTAATGTCGAGATGTAGGCGGTAATGTCGGGATGTGTGCAGGGATGTAGGCGGTAATGTCGGGATGTAGGCGGGGATGTAGGTGGTAATGTCGGGATGTGTGCGGGGATGTAGGCGGTAATGTCGGGATGTAGGCGGTAATGTCGGGATGTGTGCAGGGATGTAGGCGGTAATGTCGGGATGTAGGCGGTAATGTCGGGATGTGCGCAGGGATGTAGGTGGTAATGTCGGGATGTGTGCGGGGATGTCGGCGGTAATGTCGGGATGTAGGCGGTAATGTCGGGATGTGTGCGGGGATGTAGGTGGTAATGTCGGGATGTGTGCGGGGATGTAGGCGGTAATGTCGGGATGTGTGCGGGAATGTCGGCGGTAATGTCGGGATGTAGGCGGTAATGTCGGGATGTGTGCGGGGATGTCGGCGGTAATGTCGGGATGTAGGCGGGGATGTAGGTGGTAATGTCGGGATGTGTGCGGGGATGTAGGTGGTAATGTCGGGATTAGTGCAGGGATGTCGGCGGTAATGTCGGGATGTAGGCGGGGATGTAGGTGGTAATGTCGGGATGTGTGCGGGGATGTAGGTGGTAATGTCGGGATGAGTGCAGGGATGTCGGCGGTAATGTCGAGATGTAGGCGGTAATGTCGGGATGTGTGCAGGGATGTAGGCGGTAATGTCGGGATGTAGGCGGGGATGTAGGTGGTAATGTCGGGATGTGTGCGGGGATGTAGGCGGTAATGTCGGGATGTAGGCGGTAATGTCGGGATGTGTGCAGGGATGTAGGCGGTAATGTCGGGATGTAGGCGGTAATGTCGGAATGTGTGCGGGGATGTAGGCGGTAATGTCGGGATGTGTGCGGGTATGTAGGTGGTAATGTCGGGGTGTGTGCGGTGATGTAGGTGGTAATGTCGGGATGTGTGCGGTGATGTGGGCGGGGATATCGGCAGTAATGTCGGGATGTGTGTGCGGTGATGTAGGCAGTAATGTCGGGATGTGTGCGGGGATATCGGCGGTAATGTTGGGATGTGTGCGGTGATGTAGGTGGTAGAGATGAGCGAACCGGTCGCGGTTCGGCTCGAGGTTGGTTCGCCGAACGGACCTCCCGTTCGAGTTCGGTTCGTCGAACGTTCGACGAACCGAACTCGAACTGCATAGGAAACAATGGCAGGCAATCACAAACACAGAAAAACACCTAGAAAACTCCCTCAAAGGTGTCCAAAAGGTCACAAACAACTCACAACACATGGGAAAGTGACAAGGACATATACTCATGCGAAAACAAAAGAGCTGGACAAGGAAAAAGAGTAGGAGACACAGATATATGAGTATATGCAAGGAAACATCGATTCCATTATTGTGCAACTTGAGCCCTGCTCATTTTAGGCTTCCAATGTTGATAAATTGCCTGAGCTCGCCACGTACGTCTTGGGGATCTTGTCGTGTCCTGCAGCCAGCGTTCTCTCGGAACCTGTCTTCAGTGCTGCTGTGGGTCTGCTGGCAGATAAGCACACGTGTCTGTCCACTGACAATGTGGACATGGCTCTCAGAGGACTTTTCTTCCCCTGGGTCAGCCAGGGGACGGGAAAGGCACGCGTATTTTTGAGAGTGCTTCATGCAAAGCATCTTTTTCTTTTTCAAAAGGGGGCTCAACCGATGCCAGTCAAGTGGGGTGTGTGTGGCCCAGTTAGTGGCAACGAGGGAGACTGTGGTTGGAGTCCCCTCGCTGTGTTTCTAAAAGAACCAAGATGAACAAGTCATGGCTCTCAGAGGACTTTTCTTCCCCTGGGTCAGCCAGGGGACAGGAAAGGCACGCGTATTTTTGAGAGTGCTTCATGCAAAGCATCTTTTTCTTTTTCAAAAGGGGGCTCAACCGATGCCAGTCAAGTGGGGTGTGTGTGGCCCAGTTAGTGGCAACGAGGGAGACTGTGGTTGGAGTCCCCTCGCTGTGTTTCTAAAAGAACCAAGATGAACAAGTCATGGCTCTCAGAGGACTTTTCTTCCCCTGGGTCAGCCAGGGGACGGGAAAGGCACGCGTATTTTTGAGAGTGCTTCATGCAAAGCATCTTTTTCTTTTTCAAAAGGGGGCTCAACCGATGCCAGTCAAGTGGGGTGTGTGTGGCCCAGTTAGTGGCAACGAGGGAGACTGTGGTTGGAGTCCCCTCGCTGTGTTTCTAAAAGAACCAAGATGAACAAGTCATGGCTCTCAGAGGACTTTTCTTCCCCTGGGTCAGCCTGGGGAACGGGAAAGGCACGCGTATTTTTGAGAGTGCTTCATGCAAAGCATCTTTTTCTTTTTCAAAAGGGGGCTCAACCGATGCCAGTCAAGTGGGGTGTGTGTGGCCCAGTTAGTGGCAACGAGGGAGACTGTGGTTGGAGTCCCCTCGCTGTGTTTCTAAAAGAACCAAGATGAACAAGTCATGGCTCTCAGAGGACTTTTCTTCCCCTGGGTCAGCCAGGGGACGGGAAAGGCACGCGTATTTTTGAGAGTGCTTCATGCAAAGCATCTTTTTCTTTTTCAAAAGGGGGCTCAACCGATGCCAGTCAAGTGGGGTGTGTGTGGCCCAGTTAGTGGCAATGAGGGAGACTGTGGTTGGAGTCCCCTCGCTGTGTTTCTAAAAGAACCAAGATGAACAAGTCATGGCTCTCAGAGGACTTTTCTTCCCCTGGGTCAGCCAGGGGACGGGAAAGGCACGCGTATTTTTGAGAGTGCTTCATGCAAAGCATCTTTTTCTTTTTCAAAAGGGGGCTCAACCGATGCCAGTCAAGTGGGGTGTGTGTGGCCCAGTTAGTGGCAACGAGGGAGACTGTGGTTGGAGTCCCCTCGCTGTGTTTCTAAAAGAACCAAGATGAACAAGTCATGGCTCTCAGAGGACTTTTCTTCCCCTGGGTCAGCCAGGGGACGGGAAAGGCACGCGTATTTTTGAGAGTGCTTCATGCAAAGCATCTTTTTCTTTTTCAAAAGGGGGCTCAACCGATGCCAGTCAAGTGGGGTGTGTGTGGCCCAGTTAGTGGCAACGAGGGAGACTGTGGTTGGAGTCCCCTCGCTGTGTTTCTAAAAGAACCAAGATGAACAAGTCATGGCTCTCAGAGGACTTTTCTTCCCCTGGGTCAGCCAGGGGACGGGAAAGGCACGCGTATTTTTGAGAGTGCTTCATGCAAAGCATCTTTTTCTTTTTCAAAAGGGGGCTCAACCGATGCCAGTCAAGTGGGGTGTGTGTGGCCCAGTTAGTGGCAACGAGGGAGACTGTGGTTGGAGTCCCCTCGCTGTGTTTCTAAAAGAACCAAGATGAACAAGTCATGGCTCTCAGAGGACTTTTCTTCCCCTGGGTCAGCCAGGGGACGGGAAAGGCACGCGTATTTTTGAGAGTGCTTCATGCAAAGCATCTTTTTCTTTTTCAAAAGGGGGCTCAACCGATGCCAGTCAAGTGGGGTGTGTGTGGCCCAGTTAGTGGCAACGAGGGAGACTGTGGTTGGAGTCCCCTCGCTGTGTTTCTAAAAGAACCAAGATGAACAAGTCATGGCTCTCAGAGGACTTTTCTTCCCCTGGGTCAGCCAGGGGACGGGAAAGGCACGCGTATTTTTGAGAGTGCTTCATGCAAAGCATCTTTTTCTTTTTCAAAAGGGGGCTCAACCGATGCCAGTCAAGTGGGGTGTGTGTGGCCCAGTTAGTGGCAACGAGGGAGACTGTGGTTGGAGTCCCCTCGCTGTGTTTCTAAAAGAACCAAGATGAACAAGTCATGGCTCTCAGAGGACTTTTCTCCCCCTGGGTCAGCCAGGGGACGGGAAAGGCACGCGTATTTTTGAGAGTGCTTCATGCAAAGCATCTTTTTCTTTTTCAAAAGGGGGCTCAACCGATGCCAGTCAAGTGGGGTGTGTGTGGCCCAGTTAGTGGCAACGAGGGAGACTGTGGTTGGAGTCCCCTCGCTGTGTTTCTAAAAGAACCAAGATGAACAAGTCATGGCTCTCAGAGGACTTTTCTTCCCCTGGGTCAGCCAGGGGACGGGAAAGGCACGCGTATTTTTGAGAGTGCTTCATGCAAAGCATCTTTTTCTTTTTCAAAAGGGGGCTCAACCGATGCCAGTCAAGTGGGGTGTGTGTGGCCCAGTTAGTGGCAACGAGGGAGACTGTGGTTGGAGTCCCCTCGCTGTGTTTCTAAAAGAACCAAGATGAACAAGTCATGGCTCTCAGAGGACTTTTCTTCCCCTGGGTCAGCCAGGGGACGGGAAAGGCACGCGTATTTTTGAGAGTGCTTCATGCAAAGCATCTTTTTCTTTTTCAAAAGGGGGCTCAACCGATGCCAGTCAAGTGGGGTGTGTGTGGCCCAGTTAGTGGCAACGAGGGAGACTGTGGTTGGAGTCCCCTCGCTGTGTTTCTAAAAGAACCAAGATGAACAAGTCATGGCTCTCAGAGGACTTTTTTTCCCCTGGGTCAGCCAGGGGACGGGAAAGGCACGCGTATTTTTGAGAGTGCTTCATGCAAAGCATCTTTTTCTTTTTCAAAAGGGGGCTCAACCGATGCCAGTCAAGTGGGGTGTGTGTGGCCCAGTTAGTGGCAACGAGGGAGACTGTGGTTGGAGTCCCCTCGCTGTGTTTCTAAAAGAACCAAGATGAACAAGTCATGGCTCTCAGAGGACTTTTCTTCCCCTGGGTCAGCCAGGGGACGGGAAAGGCACGCGTATTTTTGAGAGTGCTTCATGCAAAGCATCTTTTTCTTTTTCAAAAGGGGGCTCAACCGATGCCAGTCAAGTGGGGTGTGTGTGGCCCAGTTAGTGGCAACGAGGGAGACTGTGGTTGGAGTCCCCTCGCTGTGTTTCTAAAAGAACCAAGATGAACAAGTCATGGCTCTCAGAGGACTTTTCTTCCCCTGGGTCAGCCAGGGGACGGGAAAGGCACGCGTATTTTTGAGAGTGCTTCATGCAAAGCATCTTTTTCTTTTTCAAAAGGGGGCTCAACCGATGCCAGTCAAGTGGGGGGTGTGTGGCCCAGTTAGTGGCAACGAGGGAGACTGTGGTTGGAGTCCCCTCGCTGTGTTTCTAAAAGAACCAAGATGAACAAGTCATGGCTCTCAGAGGACTTTTCTTCCCCTGGGTCAGCCAGGGGACGGGAAAGGCACGCGTATTTTTGAGAGTGCTTCATGCAAAGCATCTTTTTCTTTTTCAAAAGGGGGCTCAACCGATGCCAGTCAAGTGGGGTGTGTGTGGCCCAGTTAGTGGCAACGAGGGAGACTGTGGTTGGAGTCCCCTCGCTGTGTTTCTAAAAGAACCAAGATGAACAAGTCATGGCTCTCAGAGGACTTTTCTTCCCCTGGGTCAGCCAGGGGACGGGAAAGGCACGCGTATTTTTGAGAGTGCTTCATGCAAAGCATCTTTTTCTTTTTCAAAAGGGGGCTCAACCGATGCCAGTCAAGTGGGGTGTGTGTGGCCCAGTTAGTGGCAACGAGGGAGACTGTGGTTGGAGTCCCCTCGCTGTATTTCTAAAAGAACCAAGATGAACAAGTCATGGCTCTCAGAGGACTTTTCTTCCCCTGGGTCAGCCAGGGGACGGGAAAGGCACGCGTATTTTTGAGAGTGCTTCATGCAAAGCATCTTTTTCTTTTTCAAAAGGGGGCTCAACCGATGCCAGTCAAGTGGGGTGTGTGTGGCCCAGTTAGTGGCAACGAGGGAGACTGTGGTTGGAGTCCCCTCGCTGTGTTTCTAAAAGAACCAAGATGAACAAGTCATGGCTCTCAGAGGACTTTTTTTCCCCTGGGTCAGCCAGGGGACGGGAAAGGCACGCGTATTTTTGAGAGTGCTTCATGCAAAGCATCTTTTTCTTTTTCAAAAGGGGGCTCAACCGATGCCAGTCAAGTGGGGTGTGTGTGGCCCAGTTAGTGGCAACGAGGGAGACTGTGGTTGGAGTCCCCTCGCTGTGTTTCTAAAAGAACCAAGATGAACAAGTCATGGCTCTCAGAGGACTTTTCTTCCCCTGGGTCAGCCAGGGGACGGGAAAGGCACGCGTATTTTTGAGAGTGCTTCATGCAAAGCATCTTTTTCTTTTTCAAAAGGGGGCTCAACCGATGCCAGTCAAGTGGGGTGTGTGTGGCCCAGTTAGTGGCAACGAGGGAGACTGTGGTTGGAGTCCCCTCGCTGTGTTTCTAAAAGAACCAAGATGAACAAGTCATGGCTCTCAGAGGACTTTTCTTCCCCTGGGTCAGCCAGGGGACGGGAAAGGCACGCGTATTTTTGAGAGTGCTTCATGCAAAGCATCTTTTTCTTTTTCAAAAGGGGGCTCAACCGATGCCAGTCAAGTGGGGTGTGTGTGGCCCAGTTAGTGGCAACGAGGGAGACTGTGGTTGGAGTCCCCTCGCTGTGTTTCTAAAAGAACCAAGATGAACAAGTCATGGCTCTCAGAGGACTTTTCTTCCCCTGGGTCAGCCAGGGGACGGGAAAGGCACGCGTATTTTTGAGAGTGCTTCATGCAAAGCATCTTTTTCTTTTTCAAAAGGGGGCTCAACCGATGCCAGTCAAGTGGGGTGTGTGTGGCCCAGTTAGTGGCAACGAGGGAGACTGTGGTTGGAGTCCCCTCGCTGTGTTTTACATGCTTTTAGAAGGGCATGACATGGCTTGGAGGTTGACTTTCATCATATGCAAACTGTTGGCTACCAAAATGCTGCCTTTCCAACAACTTTGGTTATAGGCAATGAGGAACATACTGATGAAGATGAGACGCAGATACCCGATTGGGATGACAACTTAAATATTCGGTCAGGGCAAGAAGAAACTCGGTCTGAGGGGGAGGGGAGTGCAAACACAACAATTGATGATGAAGTTCTAGATCCCACCTACTGTCAACCCACAGTCAGACACTCGAGGAGGTCAATAGAGGCGGTGGAGGAGGATGCAACCGACGTCGAAGTAACCTGGCGCCTTCCTGGACACAGTCGGAGCACTGGTAGCACGTCTACAACTGCATCCTCAGCCACCACTCTGCCTCTGAGCATTATTCGGGGTGGATCAACAGGTCGCATGGCCTCTAAGCCTTGCCTAGCCTGGTCCTTTTTTGACATAAAAAAAGATCGGCCAAATTATGTGATCTGTAACATTTGGCATGGTTATCTTAGTAGAGGTCAAAACCTCAGCAGTTTGACAACTTCTTCCATGAATCGTCACATGAATAAATATTAGTGATGAGCGAGCATGCTTGTAACTACTCGGTACTCGCACGAGTATCACTGTACTCGGGCTGCTCGGCGGGTACCGAGTAATTTTGCAATACTCGTGCTTTACTCGTGGTCTTCATCCCTGCATGTTGGCGCTCTTTTGAGAGCCAGCCCTCATGCAGGGATTGGCTGGCAGACCACTGCAATGCCACAGCCCTGTTAGTTGTGGAATTGCAGTGATTAGCCGGCCTGCACAGCGTGACCGAGCCTTTATACCGGCCGGCGCGCTGTGCTCTGTACACAGCCATCTCATATTCCCTGCTTTCCACGCCCACAGGCGCCTATGATTGGTTGCAGTGAGACACGCCCCCACGCTGAGTGACAGGTGTCACACTGCACCCAATCACAGCAGCCGGTGGGCGTGTCTATACTGTGCAGTAAAATAAATAAATAAATAATTAAAAAAACAGCGTGCGGTTCCCCCCAATTTTAATACCAGCCAGATAAAGCCATACAGCTGAAGGCTGGTATTCTCAGGATGGGGAGCCCCACGTTATGGGGAGCCCCCCACCCTAACAATATCAGTCAGCAGCTGGCCAGAATTGCCGCATACATTATATGCGACAATTCTGGGGCTGTACCCGGCTCTTCCCGATTTACCCTGGTGCGTTGGCAAATCGGGGTAATAAGGAGTTATTGGAAGCCCATAGCTGCCACTAAATCCTAGATTAATCATGTCAGGCGTCTATGAGACACCCTCCATGATTAATCTGTAAGTTACAGTAAATAAACACACACACCCGAAAAATCCTTTATTAGAAATAAAAAACACACACATATACCCTGGTTCACCACTTTAATCAGCCCGAAAAAGCCCTCCTTGTCCGGCGTAATCCAGGATGATCCAGCGTCGCATCCAGCGCTGCTGCATGGAGGTGACCGGAGCTGCAGAAGACTCCGCCGCTCCGGTCACCTCCACACAGCAAATGAACACAGCCGCGCGATCAGCTGCTGTCACTGAGGTTACCCGCGGCCACCGGTGGATGCAGCGGTGACAGCGGGTAACCTCAGTGACAGCAGCTGATCGCGCGGCTGTGTTCATTTGCTGTGTGGAGGTGACCGGAGCGGCTGTGTGTGCTGCGGCTCCGGTCACCTCCATGCAGCAGCGCTGGATGCGACGCTGGATCATCCTGGATTACGCCGGACATGGAGGGCTTTTTCGGGCTGATTAAAGTGGTGAACCAGGGTATATGTGTGTGTTTTTATTTCTAATAAAGGATTTTTTCTGGTGTGTGTGTGTTTATTTACTGTAACTTACAGATTAATCATGGAGGGTGTCTCATAGACGCCTGACATGATTAATCTAGGACTTATTGGCAGCTATGGGCTGCCAATAACTCCTTATTACCCCGATTTGCCAACGCACCAGGGCAAATCGGGAAGAGCCGGGTACAGCCCCAGAACTGTCGCATATAATGTATGCGGCAATTCTGGGCGGCTGCTGACTGATATTGTTAGGCTGGGGGGCTCCCCATAACGTGGAGCTCCCCATCCTGAGAATACCAGCCTTCAGCCGTATGGCTTTATCTGGCTGGCATTAAAATGGGGGGGACCGCACGCCGTTTTTTTTTAATTATTTATTAATTTATTTTACTGCACAGTATAGACACGCCCACCGGCTGCTGTGATTGGGTGCAGTGTGACACCTGTCACTCAGCGTGGGGGCGTGTCTCACTGCAACCAATCATAGGCACCGGTGGGCGGGGAAAGCAGGGAATAGGAGATTGTTTAATGAGCGGCCGGCTTTTTCAAAATAGTAAAAGCCGCCGGTCACCTCCACGCAGCTAATGAAGGGAATAGCGCGATCAGCTGCTGTCAGTCAGGTAACTCCCGGCCACCGCTGGATCCAGCGGTGCCGCGATTAACCTCAGTGACAGCAGCTGATCGCTCTACTCACCTCAGTTGGTGCATGGAGCTGACTGGAGCGGCGGTGAGTAGCGCGATCAGCTGAGCTGTCACTGAGGTTACCCGCGGCCACCGCTGCATCCACCGCTGGATCCAGGTAACCTCAGTGACAGCTCAGCTGATCGCTATACTCATCTCATTAGCTGCGTGGAGGTGACCGGAGCGGCGGTGTCTTCTGCAGCTCCTGTCACTTCCATGCAGCAGAGCTGGACGCGACGCTGGAGGACTGTGGAGTACGCCGGACATGGAGGGTTTGTCGGGGTTAATAAATTGGTAATGAGGGACTTTGTTAGTGTTTTTTATTTCTAATAAAGGATTTTTCGGGTGTGTGTGTTTTTTAACTGTAATTTACAGATTAATCATGGAAGGAATCTCGGGGAGACGCCTGACATGATTAATCTAGGATTTAGTGGCAGCTATGGGCTGCCATTAACTCCTTATTACCCCGATTTGCCAACGCACCAGGGTAAATCGGGAAGAGCCGGGTACAGCCCCAGAACTGTCGCATCTAATGTATGCGGCAATTCTGGGCGGCTGCTGACTGATATTGTTAGGGTGGGGGGCTCCCCATAACGTGGAGCTCCCCATCCTGAGAATACCAGCCTTCAGCCGTATGGCTTTATCTGGCTGGTATTAAAATTGGGGGGACCGCATGCCGTTTTTTTTAATTATTTAATTATTTATTTCACTGCACAGTATACACACACCGGCTGCTGTGATTGGTTGCAGTGAGACAGCTGTCACTCAGTGTGGGAGCGTGTCTCACTGCAACCAATCATAGGCGCCGAAAAGCAGGACAGCAGGGAATAGGAGATTGATTAATGAGCGGCCGGCTTTTTCAAAAGAGGAAAAGCCACCGGAGTTTGAACAGCTGTGCAGCGCCGCGGCAGTGATCGGGGAACGGTAAGTAAGAGAGAGGGGGGGGAACTGACCGACAGACTGTGAGAGGGGGACAGACAAGACAGAGAGAGACAGACCGACGGACTGAGGGAGATAGAATAAAAAAAAAAAAATGACCGACATCGCTAGTAAAAAGCACAAAACGTGCGTTTTGGACATCGGAGTGCCACACAAGGTTTTCATGTAAAATCTTTCATGTATTAATCTCAAAAAGTAACATACACCAGCTCTATCTCACTATTGGGTATGTGCCCTTAACATTTCCGCCATGAAAATTCATTTTGGTGTCATTTTGGAAGGTTTTCTGGTGAGTCCGTAAAAATGGCGTAAAACTCGGACAAAATTGTTCACATCTGTGACTTTTGAGTGATAAATGCTTCAAGGGGTCTTCCCCATGCTGATGCCATGTCATTTGAGCACTCTTCTGAGACTTTTGTGACATTTTTAGGGTTTCTCCATGCTGCCGGGGGGTCATTTCACAAAAATACTCGGGTCTCCCATAGGATAACATTGGGCTCGGTGCTCGGGCCGAGTACACGAGTATCTTGGGAGGCTCGGCCCGAGCTTCGAGCACCCGAGCTTTTTAGTACTCGCTCATCACTAATAAATATCATATGGCCTGGTGGGAAGCTCACCGTGCTGCAATGCGGCCTAGTGGAGCCAATCATCCACCGCCTGCCCCTGCCAGGGCATCCGCGCGCTCGTCATCTTCTAGGACTGTGGGGACAGCTGTCACACCTGTTTTTCCACCCACAACTTCCACCACTGTAACCGCAACAGGCAGTTTGCTTGGTAGGTCGTCAGTTGGTTTGGAAGGGGAAACAAGTGAGTGTGTACAGCTCTCTCAGACATCGATAGCACCAACTTTGGATGAAGGCAACATCATGTCTCCGCCTGCACTTTCCTCACAAAGCTGCATTTTTCCAGGGACACCCTACTCAACACCGTCTACACACAGCAGCCAGATCTCTGTCCCTCAGATGTGGTCAAATAAAAGGCCACTTCCTGCGACCCATGACAAAGCGAAGAGGTTGACTCTATCCCTCTGTAAGCTGTTGGCTACAGAAATGCTGCCTTTCCGCCTAGTGGACACACAGGATTTTAGAGACCTTATATCTGTCGCTGTGCCCCAGTACCAGATGCCTAGTCGCCACTACTTCTCTAAGAAACGTGTGCCCGCGCTACACCAGCATGTCGCACACAACATCACCGCTTCCTTGAGAAACTCTGTGTGTGAACGGGTGCATTTCACCACCGATACTTGGACCAGTAAGCATGGACAGGGACGTTACATGTCGCTGACTGGGCACTGGGTAACTATGGTGATAGATGGTGAAGGGTCTGCTGCACAAGTCTTGCCGTCCCCACGACTTGTGTGTCAATTCTATGTCTGTCCAAGTTCCGCCACAGCTTCTGCATCCTCCACCTCATCTGTGTCCTCCACCTCCGCCCCAAGCCTGCCTGGTCAGGCCACCAGCGTTCTCACTGCGCAGAAGGAATCACGCACCCCTCATTACTATGCTGGCAGCAGAGCGCAACGGCATCAGGCGGTCTTTAGCTTGACATGTCTTGGGAATAAGAGTCACACAGCTGAGGAGTTGTGGTCAGCTCTGCGGTCCGAGTTTAATAAATGGTTGTCTCCACTCAACCTGCAGCCTGGTAAGGCCGTGTGCGACAATGCTGCAAACCTGGGTGCGGCCCTTCGCCTGGGCAAGGTGACACACGTACCTTGTATGGCTCACGTGTTGAACCTTGTCGTCCAGCAATTTTTAACACACTATCCCGGCCTAGATGGCCTTCTGAACAGGGCACGAAAACTGTCAGCTCACTTCCGCCGTTCAAGCGCCGCAGCAGAGCGACTTGCATCGCTCCAGAAGTCTTTCGGCCTGCCGGTTCATCGCC
Source organism: Anomaloglossus baeobatrachus (assembly GCF_048569485.1). Classification (NCBI taxonomy): domain Eukaryota; kingdom Metazoa; phylum Chordata; class Amphibia; order Anura; family Aromobatidae; genus Anomaloglossus; species Anomaloglossus baeobatrachus. Next base: position 66,300,620 of record NC_134364.1, on the reverse strand, counting down.
TGAAATGCGATGTGGCGACACGCTGGAATTCAACTCTCCACATGTTACAGCGACTGTGGCAGCACCGGCGAGCCCTGGTGCAATACGTCATGATGTATAGCCTGGGCCAACGAGATGCAGAAGTGGGGCAGATCACCCTGATGGAGTGATCTCAGATCAAGGACCTATGCACCCTTCTGCACAGTTTCGACATGGCGACGAATATGTTTAGCGCTGACAATGCCATTATCAGCATGACGATTACAGTCATTTACATGCTGGAGCACACGCTAAACACTATTCGTAGTCAGGGGGTGGGACAACAGGAAGGGGAGGAACTACAGGAGGATTCATATGCGCAAGACACAACAACATCACCAAGGTCCAGACGTTCATCATCACCAACGCGGCAGGCATGGGACCATGGGGGACAGGGATCAACAAGGGCGCATGGTAGCAGGCGACATGTTGAGGAAGGTGCAGGAGGACATGAAGATATGGAGGACGAACTGTCCATGGACATGGAAGACTCAGCAGATGAGGGGGACCTTGGTCAAATTTCAGTTGAAAGAGGTTGGGGGGAGATGACAGAGGAAGAAAGAACGGTTAGCACCTCTATGCCACAAACACAGCGTGGACTTGGTCCGCATGGCTGCGCAAGACACATGAGTGCCTTCTTGTTGCACTACCTCCAACATGACCCTCGTATTGTCAAAATTAGAAGTGATGATGACTACTGGCTTGCCACACTATTAGATCCCCGGGACAAGTCCAAATTTTGTGACATAATTCCACCCATAGAAAGGGACGCACGTATGCAGGAGTATCAGCATAAGCTGTTACTCGATCTTAGCTCGGCTTTTCCACCAAACAACCGTGCAGGTGAAGGGAGTGATTCTCCCAGTTGTAACTTGACAAACATGGGACGGCCTCGTCATCTTCAACAGTCTACCCGTACCAGTAGGACCGTATCTGGTGCTGGTAACAGCAATTTTATGGAATCTTTTCATAATTTTTTTAGACCCTCCTTTGCAAGGCCACCAGAGACAACAAGTCTGACACATAGTCAACGGATGGAGAGGATGATACAGGAGTATCTCCAAATGAACATCGATGCAATGACTTTGCAAATGGAGCCTTGCTCCTTTTGGGCTTCAAATCTAGAAAAATTGACAGAGCTCTCCAGTTACGCCTTGGAGATTTTGTCGTGTCCAGCTGCCAGCGTTGTCTCTGAACGTGTCTTCAGTGCTGCTGGGTGTGTGCTGACAGATAAGCGCACGCGTCTGTCCAGTGACAATGTGGACAGACTGACGTTCATCAAAATGAACAAGTCATGGATCCAGAAGGAATTTACTACCCCTGTGTCATCCTGGGGAGAGTAAATGCTTGTGGATTTGGAATGTGCTTGATGCAAATCAAAACATCCTGTTTGCAACTAGGGCACAAGTGCTGCCACTGATGGGGTGTCTGTGTGCCCAATTTTGGGAAAAAAGGTAGACTCCGCTTGGAGTAACCCTTGCTTGCTGTGTTTTTTAAAAATGATACAAGATGAACAGATCTGAAGGCAAGATGAAGGCAACATCATGTCTCCGCCTGCACTTTTCTCACAAACCTGCATTTTTCCAGGGACACCCTACTCAACACCGTCTACAGACAGCAGCCAGATCTCTGTCCCTCAGATGTGGTCAAATAAAAGGCCACTTACTGCGACCCATGACAAAGCTAAGTGGTTGACTCTATCCCTCTGTAAGCTGTTGGCTACCGAAATGCTGCCTTTACGCGTAGTGGACACACAGGATTTTACAGACCTTATGTCTGTCGCTGTGCCCCAGTACCAGATGCCCAATCACCACTGCTTCTCCAAGAAAAGCATGCCCGCGCTACACCAGCATGTCGCACACAACATCATCACCACTTCCTTGAGAAAATCTGTGTGCGACAGGGTGCATTTCAACACAGATACTTGGACCAGTAAGCATAGACAGGGTCATTACATGTCACTGACTGGGCACTGGCAAACTATGGTGAGAGATGGAGAAGGGTCTGCTGTACAAGTCTTGCCGTCCCCACGAGTTGTTTCAATCCTTGTTCTGTATGTAGAAGTTAATACACTGCTTCTGCCTCTTCAACCTCGTGTGGGTCCTCTACCTTGGCGCAAACCCTGTGTGGTCAGGCCACCCTTCCTTGCAACTGCGCACAAGGACTACCACACACCTCCTTACTATGCTGGCAGCAGAGCTCAATGCCATCAGGCAGTCAAAGTTTTACTTTGAAATGTATGGGAAATGTGAGTCACACCGCTATTCCAGAGAATAGTAGTCAGGCAGGGTCAAAACATTAATTGAGGAACAGGAACAGAATGGGACGGCCAGGACTTAATCAGAAAACAAGCAGAGGTGAAATGCGTATCGGCAAACAAGGTACATAAACAGCAAGCAGGAAAAGTAGTCAGGTAACAAGCACACAAAATCATAAAACTGAACTGGGGGTAAAATTAACCAGAGGTTCATAGCTATGTCTGGCAGTGGTCTGCAGACAGGATGGGCATAAAAAAGGGTGTGGTGTCTTCCCATTGGTTGTAGCTGAATGATGGTATTTCATCTGTGAGATACCCACCAGCTACATTCAGCCAGAGATTCTGCATCTGTCAAGGTAATGCAGCCCAGTGGGTGAGCATAACCTGCGTCCACCTGCGCCGCTGGCATCGACTACTCTCCCATCATCAGCACTATTCCTGAAAGGAACACGTTGTCACCTGGCAACCGGAGTACAAATTGACGGAGCGGAGTACGTTGGTGACTTAACAGCCGTGTGCGGCAATGATGCAAACCTGGCTGTGGGCCATCGTCAGGGCAATGTGACACACGTGCCTTGTATGGCTCACGTGTTGAACCGAATTCTCCAGCAATTTTTAAAACACCATCACGGCCTACATGGACTTGTGCAGCGGGCACGCTCACTATGTGCTCACTTCCATCGTGCGCACACAGCAGCTCAACAACTTTCATCACTCCGGAAGTCTTAGGGTCTGGCAGTTAAACGCCGGAAATGCGATGTTCCGACACGCAGGAATTGGAATCTGCACATGTTGCAGCGTGTGTGGCAGCACCGCAGAGCCCTGCTGAAATACGGTAAGACATATAGCCTGGGATAACTTGATCCAGAGGTGGTGCAGATCACGCTGCTGGAGTGGTGTCAGATCAAGGACCTATGCACCCTGCTACACAGTTTTGAAATGTCGACGAAGATGTTTAGCACTGGCAATGTCATTCTCAGGGTGACAATTCTGGTCATCTACATGATGGAGCACACTGTAATTATTATTCAGAGTCAGGTGTTGGGACAAGAGGAAGGGGAGGAAGTACAGGAGGAGTCATATGCGGAAGGGATAACAAGATCTACGAGGTCCAGATGGTCAGCGGCACCTATGCGGCAGTCATGGTGAGGGAGAGGGATTAACAAGGGCGCATAGTATCAGCAAAAAGTGTTGATGAAAGTGCAGGAGCCCATGAAGAAATGGAGGACGAACTGGCGATCGGCATGGAAGACTCAGCAGATGAGTGAGAGCTTGCTCACATTTCGGTTGTGCGAGGTTGTGGGTAGAGGACAGAGGAAGTATGCACGATTCTCACCTCTCTGCCACCAACACACCAAGGACTTGGTCCTCCTGGATGCACAAGACACATGAGCGGATTCTTGCTGCACTACCTACAACATGACCCTCGGATTGTACGAATTCAAAGTAATCCAGAATACTGGGTTGCCACACTGTTAGATCCCCGGTACAAGACAAAATTTGCCGAAATAATTCCTGCCATAGAAATAGACGCACGTATACAGGAGTATCTGCAGAATGTGGTACGCAATCTTAGATCTACTTTTCCACTAAACACCAGTGCTGCACAGAGTGAATCTCAACGCTTTGTCATGGATAGGAGGAAATGGTCTTTTACTTGTCCACATCGGAGGGACCGAGGGATGGCTGCTGTGCTGAGATGCCGTTGAGTACGGTGTCCCTGCACAGTTGCACTTTTGGTCATATCCCAAAATGAGTTGGAAAAGGACAGATGCTGTTGGAAAGGGGAACAGGTGTGTTGGAAAGGGGAAAAAAATTTTGGTCCGTGGATTTGGTGGTTAAGCAACTGTAACATTTGCTGAAGAAACAACATCTGTTACAGTGGGACTGGCAGATTTGGATAAAGTGGTATATAATCTGTGACCGCTATATAACGAAAATTAATAAGAAAAGAAAGAGAAAGGTATATATCCCCATCAGCAGTCAGTGTCCACCGTGCTCCCAGTTGGAAAAGGAGAGGTTGGCAACTGGAAGGTTTGGTGGAGGATACAGAGCTGTGTGGCTATGAAACTAATAGTAGCCTGAACCGAGTTAGACGCCATTCGGATCTGGAGACTGTGAGCCCTGTTAGCGTCACAGGGTCCACATGCCCACCCAGCCCAGGAACTCCCTGTTAACAACACAGGGGCCATTGAGTACGCTGACCGTGTGCGTAGGGGCCACACCTGTGGACAGCAGGCGCATCAGCAGCAGCAGGCCTGTTAATGCCACTGGGCTGCACAAGCAGGACTGTTAGGACAGGAGCTGGTCTTAACCGTTCTGCGTTACCAACTGTGGTGGTGGCCTGCATCCACCACCCTATCCCTGCCTACCTCTGGCCTAAAGCCGCAATGGGTTCAACACATGGAGGTGTGCTCTTTCGGAGCATAATAGAAGACTGTGCACCTCCTTGTTGGCTCCAGCCCCTTTGATAACCTGGGTCCGCCCCAAACCATGGTGAACCACAATGCACCTCCTATAGACAAAAGTAGAGTGACACGTCATGAGTGGCATAACTAGCGTCCTATTTGGAAACGCAACTTCAATGATGACCTCATGGCTGCCATGACCCAAACACCTCACCAGTCATCGTCTGACCATCAATAATGCGATGACAAGTCATAGGTGTGGGCCTCTGCAAGCCATTTGGGAGGACACCTGATGCCCTGTGGTCTATATGGGACCCCCACATCAGGGCCAGGGCCAAAGAGTTCATTACCGGACCTAGTCTCTGATGCAGGAAGTGCCTGAGCATGCTCAGTAGCATGAAATACAGTCTCTGAAAAAAGACTATCAGCTTTAGCATGGTGTCTAGGCACAAAACAGGACTTAGACCCGGCACGGAATGCAAGCACCTGTGCAAAGAGGCTTTTCACACTTAGTGTGGGAGCATGCGCTGGATCCCGAAATGAAGACTTAGCGTCAGGAATGGCACAGTCAGGCTGAGCATACTCACTAGGCGAAACACTGTAATTATGCTGCAGCTGGGGTACATCGGCACACGCATGCGCACTAGCTGACTCTCCACACTTAGACGTGGAGGGGAAATTTGTCTTGGAGATGCTGTCTATGAACAGAAGGAAAAGCTAAAGGAAGCCTGACTTTCTATCCCTCCGAATTATGAAATGCAGCAATGAATTCCATGAGTTTGCTATAACATTAGCGTAGCAAAATGTGCATGAGGGTGTCATGTAGAGGTGCTATAAATAGCTTGTCACCAGTGGGGCACTAATGGAATACAACAGCCAGTTCTATGATGCCACAAAATGGCAGTATTTAGTGCTATCATTATAGCTTATTAAAAACAGAGCAGGAGGGTGTCATGCAGAGGTGCTGCACATAGATTTGCAGTAGTGTGAATAGACAAAAGTACAATAGCCACGTTTAGGATACAACTAGGTACACTGAGTGTTTGCTAGTATAATGGCTGAGTTTAAAAAAGTTAGAGTGTGCAATGCAGGCAGACGTGCTGCAAATAACGTTCCAATACTGTGAATTGACAAAAGTACAATAGCCACGTATAGGATACAACTAGGTACAGTGAGTGTTTGCTAGTATAATGGCTGAGTTTAAAAAAGTTAGAGTGTGCAATGCAGGCAGACGTGCTGCAAATAACGTTCCAATACTGTGAATTGACAAAAGTACAATAGCCACGTTTAGGATACAACTAGGTACAGTGAGTGTTTGCTAGTATAATGGCTTAGTAACAATGAGTTGTAGTGTGCAATGCAGGCAGACGTGCTCTGCAAATGTCTTTGCACTAGTGGGACTATAGCAAAGTCCAATAGCCACGTATAGGATGCCACTAGGTACACTGAGTGTTTGCTAGTATAATGGCTTAGTTATGAGTTGGAGTGTGCAGGGGACAGCAGGGTACAGTGGCAGGATTGTGGTGCTCTGGGTAGAGGAATGGAAGCCTGCCTTTCTATTCCCTCCTAATGGTGAAATGCAGGGAGGAAATCCCTGACCTGGGCTACACAGACGCTGTTGCTGTTTTCAGGACCTGTCACCTATGGCTCTCTGACCCTGCCGCTTTGAGCCCTTAAAAGGACTGCTAGAAAGTGCTCTCCCTATGCTGTCTAACGCTGTGTATGCAGCGCATACAGCTGTATCGGCTATAGGACTCAGGATGACGGAGCTGCGACACTGATGTCTGACACCAAAGACGCAGAAGGCAGATAATGGCGTTCGTGAAGAAAATGTCCGGTTTTATAATGCAGGGACATGTGACATGCAGATCCTATCACACATGCCGTTGCTTCTCTGGCTCAAAGTCCACTTAGCTGTGTGTGTGTCTGGGATTGGCTGACATGCTGGCCCGCCCCACAAGACGCGCGCGCTTAGGGAAGGAAGACAAGAAAAAAAAAAAAAAAAATGGCGATCGCCATTATAGAAGCAGCAGTGATCTGAAGGCGCTGTTCACGCACACTATACACTGAAATGTGATAATAGTTTGATTCACAGAGTGACTTACACTATTACAGCAGAAACCAAGCTAGGATTTAGCTGTTTTTTGGCTGCTAGAACCGTTCTCGAACGTTTCTAGAACTATCGAGCTTTTGCAAAAAGCTCGAGTTCTAGTTCGATCTAGAACATGCCCCAAAATCACTCGAGCCTAGAACTGGAGAACCACGAACCACGAACCGCGCTCAACTCTAGTAGGTGGTAATGTCGGGATGTGTGCGGTGATGTAGGCGGTAATGTCAGGGTGTGTGCGGTGATGTCGGCGGTAATGTCGGGATGTGTGCGGGGATGTCGGCGGTAATGTCGGGATGTGTGCCGTGATGTCGGCGGTAATGTCGGGATGTGTGCGGGGATGTCGGTGGTAATGTCGGGATGTGTGCGGGGATGTCGGCGCTAATGTCGGGATGTGTGCGGTGATGTAGGCGGTAATGTCGGGATGTGTGCCGTGATGTCGGCGGTAATGTCGGGATGTGTGCGGGGATGTCGGCGGTAATGTCGGGATGTGTGCGGGGATGTAGGCGGTAATGTCGGGATGTCGGCGGTAATGTCGGGATGTGTGCGGGGATGTCGGCGGTAATGTCGGGATGTGTGCGGTGATGTCGGCGGTGATGTCGGGATGTGTGCGGGGATGTCGGCGGTAATGTCGGGATGTGTGCGGTGATGTCGGCGGTGATGTCGGGATGTGTGCGGTGATGTCGGCGGTAATGTCGGGATGTGTGCGGGGATGTCGGCGGTGATGTCGGGATGTGTGCGGTGATGTCGGCGGTAATGTCGGGATGTGTGCGGTGATGTCGGCGGTAATGTCGGGATGTGTGCGGGGATGTCGGCGGTAATGTCGGGATGTGTGCGGGGATGTCGGCGGTGATGTCGGGATGTGTGCGGTGAAGATGATAATCAGGACGCCACACACAGACAGAGCTGCGGTATGACAATGAAGTTGGGTGCAGTTCACCCGAGTTCATTCTCATTGCGCGACTCTGTCTGTGTCGGCTGTCAGCCGGCATGTAGCAGAGCTAATTTGCCAGGGGAACGCACTGTCAAAAATGCATCCAAAACGCATGGAAAAAGCATCCAAAATGCATGCTTTGTGGATGCATTTTATTTTATAAACGCAGTGTCCAGTCTGCCAGAGGGTGCATTCTTTTCCGCACTGCAGAGAACGCAACATGCGCACATAGCCTAAGGATGTTGGGGAGCTCAGGGATCAGTCTCAGTTCAGTTAGATGTGACCTTTTCCTCTCTTGTCAGGGCCTTCCTTTACATCTTCCCTTTATCCCTCCTTTTGCGCTGCGTTCCCTTGCCCCGGAGTTACATTGTGTATTTACTGGTGCATACTCTCTATATACAATGTTATGGGGTCATTACAAAGAAAAATCACAATAAATGAATATAATTTTGCATTGTGCTGCAACATTAGACATATGCCCGAGTATAAAGGGAAGAAAAAAATAAACACTTGCGAGATGAGACGATGAAAAGAGACATAGAATTAATTTGCTGGTCAGACCGCAAGGGAAAGGTGCGGGATAATCAATTTGATGGAAAATGTAGTTAACTATTGTACATAAGCTTGAACTGATAATTGATTCCAACCATCTGGTGCGGGGAATTGAGAAGCCATTTTGTAGTAGACATTTTTATGGTAGGTATAACGCATCGGACTGCACCACAAGGGTTCAATATCTCTGCTTTATATCCTACCACATAAATGTTTTCTGTGAAAATGATACTTTTTAGGTGCATTCCATATACATTACGTTCTCGGAAGATCGTTCTGTTCCTAGCACGCAGACCCAGGACATCATTGCTCTGCTAATATTAATTATAAAGGGTTTATTGGGAGCTGTAAAACGGTGGAGGATTCACGTGAGGGATGTTTTATGATCAGACGAGTGATGTGTGATTATATTTGTCAAACCTCCTCCTGCTAAGAGCCCCAGATAATGATGAAATGTATCAGCCGGCATCTGGAGGGGGGAATATAATAGTGTTTTCTTTTTAAAGGGGTTTTCTCATCTAGACCATTTATTGCATATTGACAGGATATAACACGTGAGTCTCACTGCTAGGACCCACATAAATATCAAGGACACAAATTTGATAAAACTTTCTATGCAAATCAAATGAGAGAGCTGCGCATGCGCTATTGACGGCCGGCTGATGGAGCCTCATTCTTTTGATAGTTGTGTGTCCCAGAGGTTAAACCCACATATGGTATGTGTTTATGCTATATCTTGTGGATCTGCCATAAATGTAGAAGTTAAACAGTCTTGCTGAACCTACAATACACATTAATGGATAGAGCAGCGCATGCGCCAATGACGGGTGTGATGTGGCTTCATTCTGCATTCCAGCAGTGAGTCCAACATATGTTATAGATTACAAACGTATCTTGTGGATCTGCCATAAATGTATAAGCTACACAGTTTTACTCAACCTGCCAAACAAATCAATTAGGAGAGCTGTGCATGCGCCATTGACAGACAATGGGGTTTCATACATTTGATAGATGTGCATCCCAGAGGTTGAACCAACATCCAGTATGCATGTATTGTATATCTTGTGGCTCTGCCATAAATGTACAAGCTACGCAGTTTTACTGAACCTGCCATACACATTAATGGGTAGAGCCGCACATGCGCTATTGACAGGGAAGAGATGGGGTCTCATTCTTTTGATAGTTGTGCGTCATAGTGGTGAGACCTTCATCTTATATATGTTTTTACTATGTCTCGTGGATCTGCCATATATGTACAAGCTACGCAGTTTTACTGAACCTGAATACACATTAATGGGCAGAGCTGCACATGCGTCAATGATGGTTGTGATGGGGCCTCATTCTGCATCCCAGCAGTGATTCTTTTGATAGTTGTGCATCCCAGAGGTTAATCCAACATTTAGTATGTGTTTATGCTATATCTTGTGGATCTGCCATAAATGTACAAGCTACCCAGTTTGACTGAACCTGCCATACATATTAATGGGTAGAGCCGCGCATGTGCCATTGACAGGGAAGAGATGGGTCCTCATTATTTTGATAGTTGTGCATCCCAGTGGTGAGAACTTCATCTGATATGCATTTTTACTATGTCTTGGGGTTCTGCCATAAATTTAGAAGTTACACAATTTTACTGAAACTGCCGTACACATTAATGGGTAGAGCAGCGCATGCGCCAATGATGGGTGTGATGGAGCTTCATTCTGCATACCAGCAGTGAGTCCAACATCTGTGATACATTAAAGGCATATCTTGTGGATCTGCCATAAATATACAAGCTACATAGTTTTACTTACACTGCCATACAAATCAATGGAGAGAGCTGTGCATGCGCCATTGACAGCCAGGTGATGGGCCTCATTCTTTTGATAGTTGTGCATCCCAGAGATCAAGCCATCATCTAGTATATCTTGTGCATCTGCCATAAATGTACAAGCTACATAGTTTTACTGAACCTGCCAAACACAATAATGAGTAGAGCTGCGCATGCGCCATTAACAGGGAAGAGATGGGGCCTGATTCTTTTGATAGTTGTGCATCCCAGTGGTGAGACCTTCATCTGGTATGTGTTTATGCTATATCGTGTGGATCTGCCATACATTAAGACAATTAGCAGTTTTACTAAACCTGCCACACAAATCAATGGGTAGAGCCATGCATGCGCCAATGACAGGTGTGATGTGGCCTCATTCTGCATCCCAGCAGTGAGTCTTACATCTGTTATACATTTAAGGCATGTCTTGTGGATCTGTCATAAATATACAAGCTACACAGTTTTGCTTAACCTGCCATCAAACCAAAGGAGAGAGCTGCACATGCGCCATTGACAGACGATCAATGGGGTTCAACTTTTGATAGATGTGCATCCCAGAGGTAGACCCGCATCTGTTGTGGATTTAAGGCATATCTTGTGGATATACCATAAATGTACAAGCTGCCCAGTTTTTCTTAAAGGGGTATTCCCATCTTAAAGATCCCCTATCTCAATATGTAGTAGGTGTAGTAATAATAATAATATTGGCAAATACCTCCAATTAGAAATGTAGTATAGTTCTCCTGATATAGCCATGTCTCTTACCTCATGAGCAGGGCATTGCAGCTTAGGTATCCATGGTTACGACCACAAGCAACTAACTGTCACTATTTGAGTGATCGTAACCTAAGGTCCTGCAATGCCCTGCACATGAGGTAAGTGACAGAGCTAATCAGGAGAACTATACTACATTTCTAATTGGAGGTATTTGCTAACATTATTCTAACTACACCTACAACTTTTTGGGATAGGATCTTGGAGATGGGCATACCCCTTTAACGCCTCTTCAAATTAATGGAAAGAGCTGCGCATGCGCATCCACTTCTCCACTGACAGTCAGCGGTGGAAGCTGCATCCATTAGTCATTTATTGATATGATCACTTCTGCATGTTGGTTTGTATTGAATATCACTCCATACTAGAAGAGTAGGTCCTCATTTCTAGAAAAATTAGAGGTGAGACATATATCAAACCATCAAATAAGAATCGAGACGCAACCACAAATTCTGGCATTCTTCTGCAGGATGATATTTATTGTAATTTTCGTATTGTCCAGATGGACAATTGCCACCATGTGAAGCACCTTTCTCACAGCCAGGGTGCCTCTTGAGTGTTTTTAAAAACGTCTAACATATGGAAGACCTGGAACTCCCACGTATTTAAGCACCATGCCTACTTAGGTTTTGAGCTTGGAGATATTGTATTTCTAAACATCTCAAAGCAAATGCTCAACACGTAAAAAAGTGCAGATGTATTCATCTGTGAAAGAGGAGATGAGCCCAGAGGAAGGAACAAATTTTAATGGAACCTGTAACGCTCACGGCCGGTGTAAGGACAGCGAGTGGGATCAGTGGACCCAGTGGACCACAAGGGGACCTGGGCTTACCCTTTAGTAGGAGGGGCTTAACTAAGCACCCAACGCGAGGCGGACGCCAGGTACCACTCCCAGGGAAGTGACCGTGACTGTGGCAGCTGACCCCCGGACAGGTGATGGAATCAGGTATAGACGGGTACAGGCGGGATCACTGAAGCAGGCTGGCCAAGCGGGTATGGACAGAAATGGGGAGCACAGCAGGGATTGACAGGTATGGGAAGGCAGGTACTGGAAAAGGACACAGGGATAACAGGACAGGAGGTAAGGACCTGACAACTAGTTAGGTAGCAGACTGGAGATTGACTGACTAACTAAGGCATTGCACAGGCACCTCCCCTAATGGGAGGGTGCCTTAAATACACAGTGCCTCTCAGTTGTAGGTGACTCGCCCCAGGGCTATGGGGTACTCTGTCCCGGGCAGTGTATTTATGGGGACAGTTCACTGGGTGGCCGTTGCCCTGGGGGTCACTTCAAAGGGGTTATTTACAGGGGAAAGATAATAAAGTTTTTGTCATAATGACACCTGTGGTGCACGGCCAGGTAAGGGGCCGCCGCTACAGGGTTCTTCCCCCCGGGGGTCGATGTTGATTGCAGCCAAGATGGAGTCACTCCCCACAAGTGGAGTGGGTGCCTCGAGAGTATGGCCGGCTTGCTAGTAGTGGGCCGTGGGCGCCGGGGCGCAGGACAGTGTCGCCGGTAAATAATGGAAATGAAGCAAGAGCTCGGGTTCAGGTGTTTTACTCACTGGTTAGGAGATTCCCCGAGAGTGTCCTGGTTCTCTGCAGGTAAGTCTCTGATTATCTGGTGCAAGTTCCAGGCGGTTACCGATGTCAGTGTGACGCCCTGGCAAAACCAGGAAGTCACAGATGACTGTACCCCCCACCAAAGGTACAGGAATCGCCTTCTCCTTGGAAATTAACACCACACACCCCACACATGGGAACACCAGCCACAAATCCTAGTTGCCCCTCCATGACACACAGGACACACCAGTGGGCGGGACCAGGCAGATGGGAACGCTCACCTAGGGGTCTTGAGGTGACACGGGGCAGGAACCAGTCAGTTGGAGTTTGCACTTCAGTTGAGTTTGGAGTGGAGGTGGGTGGAAGTTTCAGTCTGGAGCAGACAAAGTCAAACATTGAGGAGTCTGCAGTGTGGTCAGGGTTGGAGCCCTGGGACCATGGGAGGACTGACTAGGTGGCAGACAGCCTTGTAGGGCCACAGGCGACGGAGATCCGGTCGCGGGAGACCTGGAGTGGACAGAGGCAGGATTGTAGCCCGCCGGTACCGACAACTGGAATCCGGTCAGGAGGCCGTGCCCAGGCGGGGTACCTGGACCCTAGGACGAGGCAAGCTTCAAGCCCCCAGCGGGACAAGGTACCAGGCCTTGTTCCCGAAGAGAGAAGCCCAGATAGAGAAGACCGGCAGCCCAACGCGGGGGACAGGGTGTCCGCCAAGAACCCATTGAAGTCCCACGGGTCAGCGTCTGTGGGCAACGGCTCCCTCTGCGTCCAAAACTTGCAGGGGAGCGGATTTTTCCCGTTCCACGTGGGGTTAATCCATATACCACAAATCACGAGTGCAGGAGGAAGGGCCCCTACACTGACAACCCGTGTGTGAGACCAGCACACCCCTCCAGAGGCAACCGGAATCCGGCCTTGGTTTACAACACGGACTCGGTGTGATTTCTTCCTAATTGTGAGTATACCGGTGTCATTCGGTCCAGCCTGCCGACAGCGCCCCAGCCCTGCTACTTACCTGGGAACCTGGAACCTGGGCCCTGGGACTACACCTCTCCCCTACCCGTGGAGGGGATACCACCTCGCTGCCCCAACGTCATCGGTCCCAGACGCCGGCCCCGAGAGGCAGCGGCGGTGCCACCGCCCCATCACCGCAACCCACGGGTGGCGTCATAGACAATCTCCCCTGTAAATACCCCCCTCTTTCATTGTGTGCGTGGACGGGCGGCTGCACGAGCCCCGGGTCCGGTCACCACTCGAGCCCCCAGACACGATCCCGGACCCGAGCGTCACTCAAGCAGCCCCGGTTGCCGCAGCGGAGGTGGCACCCATCCGCGACATCAGTGTAAATGTCCTGTTTGTCCAGCGACTGGCAGAAGGAACCTGGGCTGAGCTCCTGCTCACAAGCCCCAGACTCCGCAGTAGAAAGGTGAGCTGTGTCTCGTCCCACCAGCACTGGTGCTCTCCTGCACCTAGTCTGGTCTCATGGAATGTCCCTCCAGGAAAAAGCTCTCTATGTGTCAAATGTACATCCTCTTATACCCCAAGTGGCACCTGCCCCCCAATGGTTGTCCTGGTGACCAGGAAGTCTCATACTACTGGATGGCTAACTCTCCCTGGCCACCCCAGTCCATTCCGCCTTGTCGGGAAGGCACCTAACTGCATGTGAAATGTGTCTGTGAGCACCGGCAAACCACCTGTCACTTACCCCAGATAGATACTGCTCCTTAATTCAGTTGCAGTACCCTGTAGCAAGCAGAGCCTCAGGGGCGCTACATAGGCTGAGAGGCATTTCTGGGAAATGGCACACCGGCCCTTAAAGAGAAGGACTGATGTGAACGCACACTTCTTAGGTGCATTCCCAGGAACCCTGTGCAGCATGTACAGGGTCCAAGAGGGAATGGGGGCAGCAGTACACATGGATGACCAAGAAGGCAGGGAAGGAGACAACCTGGCCAGGGTGGTAAGTTGGCATCTCTGCAGAGAGACTGGCGCTACAGAGCCCTTAAAATTAGTTATTTTTACTGGGCTCATTTCCTCTATCACAGCGTCTGAATACATCTGCCTTTTTTGTCATGTATTGTTCATTTATTCATCTCCCAACTTGGCGGTTGTGGAGTGGGTGGTTGTTGCCGCAGCTGATTGGCAGCGTGCCCCTAGCTTTCATTGGTATCCCAGTTTGGAGTAGTATCCAGAACAAGTGTGGAGCCAGCAGGCTTTTTTGATGTCTGGATCGTAACTGTCTCCCACGTGTGGTGACTGTACCTTCCTCTACCATCTTGGCTAAAACCACATCCTCTGGAGCTGTGGATTCACTGTCAAGTTATGGTGCTTGAAGCTGTGCAAGCCTCCATGGCTAAAAGCCAGAGGCTACTGGGAGGAATAAAGTTCATTTCCTCCTGGTAGCAGATTCCCTTTAACAGGATAATCCCTTTAAGTGTGTGACCCTGGCCTATGGTCCAGCTCATGGGATCTATAGTAATGCCCTCCTCTATCCCGCGTCTTACATTTGCACAATGTTTCTGCACTCATATGCGATAGGACATATTTAATTCAGTTCATCTCGCACATAACATACGTAAACAGATCAGACAGTTCAGCTCAGGCAGAAAATAAAATTTTGCTGTCTCAGGAAATGTGCCCGTCGCCAGGCTTTCAGTGCACAATTTATTTGTTGTGTGGAAATAAAAAGCAGCAAGTTTAAAATTAATTTCCTGAGCCGTTTCCCCAGAAGGCGGCTGAATTGTCACTTTACAGTATTTCTTGACTTGGCGATAAAATGATGTTCTCAGACATACATATGGCTTTAATTAGACATGACCTATCTAAGCCGAGACACATATCAAGAATACATTTCCTTCTGGTAATAAGAATCAGTCTCATATAAGGTGAGAGAAATGTAGAGGAAGGGAAAAATATAATAATGAAGCCAAAAATAATACATCTCATCTTACCTTGGTTGGTGCACCATAGAGTATATCTAACAGGTTCCGTAAATAGACTTAGGGCTGTATACAAGGTTGCCAAATTCTGCCATCTAGTGGTTGGGTTTAGAGATGAGCGAACCTGAGGTTTGGTGTTTGTACCGAACACAGACTTTACAAAAAAATAGGGTTCGGGTTCAGAGATCGGGTGCTCTATGTATGAACACCACGTGCGTGAGCATCACTGTGCTCGGGTTCACTTAGAGCTCAACACATTACGAACCACTTGCAGTGTTTGATCGGCTCACACTGAGGGTAACAACAGCATAATCAAATGTCGCGGGCGGGGAGGACACCGCCGCTGCGCTCGCTCGCTAACGCTCGGGTCCGGCGCTGCTGCATTTGCTGCTGCTCGGCGGCTCAAGCGGAGGTCCGGATCCGGGGACTCGAGTGGCGCTCCTCGCCCGTGAGTGAAAGGGGTGGTTGGTTTGGGGGGTTTAGTCCGTGACGCCACCCACTGGTTGTGGTGAAGATGAGCACCACCGCTGCTGGTGACGGGGATCCCGGGAGCGATGGTGGGGAGCAGCTGGGATGTTGTTTTCCCCCTCCGTGGGTAGGGGTCGGTGGTCCTGGGGCCTGGTGGTGTGACGGGGAGGCAGGGTTGGTGAGGTGCAGGGTTGCAGGGACAGCGCGGCGTGGTGCCGGATGGCACGGGTGTACTCACTCAGTAAGAGATGCACAAAGTCCTCGGTAAACCAAACGGCTGGATGGATGGGTCCCGCAGCCGGCTGCAGTGTCTCTCCCCGGACAGGTGATGGCGGCTATCTTTCCCTGCACTTTTGTGTACTTGTTTGACTACGGTGGATCCCCAACGGTAGTCCGCTCCCCGGTGTATGGATGCCGGAGGAGTTTGCCTGCAGGAGCTGGCCCTTGGGTCTCTAGCCTTAGGCGGTAGCTGTATACCCTCACGGTGTGGGCAGTTGCCTTCTAACGGGTCTTTGGCTGTTAGGAAACCCCTGGGGTTCCTGTCACACTCGGATTTGACTGTTGACGGCGACTCCAAGCCTAGCTGGGGTCCGATGGCCCTGCCTGTGTGTGCTGGCTTCACTTCGCTCCCTGGTCGGTAGCGCCCGTGTGACCCGAAGCCGCCACCCTTCAAAAGCATCACTAGATGAAAAAGAAAAGATGCATGCTTCTTTACAACGGTCAGAAGAAAAACACTGAGGATACAATTTAAAGTGCACGGTGCATTGATTGACAAAATCACCGCTGGCCTTAAAGTTTCCATCAAAGCTTGCAGGATAGGGCAACTGAGGAGTAGGGATAAGTGAACCTGAGGTTCGGTCTTCGGAGTTCGTACCAAACACAGACTTTACATAAAAAACTGAGTTCGGAAAAAGAGTTTCGGTGGTGTACGCATGAACACCACTCACGCGAGCATCACTGTGCTCCGGTACGCTCGGTCCTCAGCCCAGCCCAGCCGCTTGCAATTTTTGATTGGCTCACACTGAGGGTAACAACAGCGTCATCACATGTAGTGTAGACCAAACAAAAAAAGGAAAAACCTCACCCCAGAAGTGATCTGTTTATGACTAGCTGCATGTAGTTGGAGACCCAAACTGCCCACTGGGGTCAGGTCAAGTCAGAGTCCCAAACTGATCTTAATTTAAAGTTCAGCCTCAACCGCCAAACCGAACTTTCATGGTTACACTCATCTACACTGAGGAGCTGTTTCCCAAACAGACAGCGGCACATTAGGGTATGGTAGGAGTTGTGGAGCAGGTCGAGAAGCTGCAGATGTCCGAGACAAGGCATCTACACAAGCTGTAACAATTGCATTTTTGGTGGGTTGCCACAACGCTGCTAAAAAAATCCAAAAATACTGTAGGTGATAAAAATGTCAGATGTACCACAAAATGTTATCAATATAAATATCAAGTCATCTTGCAAAAAAGCAACCCTTCTGCAGCTCAATCGATGGAAAACTGAAAAGGTACATTTCTCACAAATGGTCACACAAACAACATTTGGTATTGCCGTAAACCTGTTGACTAACCACACAAACAAAGCTAAAAATCAATGGCAGATCATCTTTCGCTCCCCGCAGCTCCTCCTGCTGTACAACATGATACACACATAAATTTCTTCTCCCTTTTTAATGTGCCTCTTAAAGGAAGTCTACAATATAGTTTAATGTAAATGCTAAATTTGGGGCACCATACTTTCTCCAATTTTTAGAATTGGTGAAAATGGGAATAAGTCATTGGCGTATTATCTATATCGTATCATTGGTAAGGCATTGGTTGGGATAGTGGTCCTCTGCAACTGCTGTCATCTGTTGTTAGAATCGTAGGGTAGCAATTGGCAAAAAGCAGTTGCAGGGGTTGTACCCATAAAACAACTTTTTGGAATGAAGTTGACCCAACGATCAACTGGTCAACATTAGTCCAACCTTGGAAACTCCCAAAGTAAGTTGTTTTTGACAGGGTAGGATGCAGAGACCCCAATATTTCCCATACAGTCAACACCATTTCTGTTCTCTGTGTGAGGCTTGCAGAGACTCCCTTAAGTGGCATCACTAAAACCAAAAATCCAACCAAAGATTTTTGATCTGCTACTCTGGAGATCTGGCCGATGACCACGCTCATCAACACATGGATACAGTTGAACACAATAATGGTGAAGAAGCTGTTGGCTTCCTGTCCAACATGGACTTCTGCAGCCTACGAGATGCCACCATGGCTGAATACATGTGGATTCAGGTGGTGTGGTGAAGTAATTCCATAGTACTGCCTGTGCCAAACAGCCCAGTTGTCACGCTGTACTAAGAGAAACACTGAAGCTACAAGCAGTGTAGCTTCAGAGTGCAATACACAGACAACCCACAAGAGGTCAGTAGAGGAGTCAGTGATCCGGGTCTGCAACAGGAGGTCTCGTCAGTAATACGGGGATAATCAAATTGTGGTCAGGTAATCGCCGAGGGTCGGTAGCCGGGAACTAACGTATTTAGCGGCCAGACATCCGGAATGAGGCAGGATAAAATTAAACCCTAAGGACCATAACCTGATAAGGAATACTGGCCATGGCTCAGTGGCGATTGAGTCAAGCATTGATAATGACACCAATTTATAGGATATCAGCAGCTGTGCTTAGAAATGGGTTAGGCATCAAGTTTTTTTAAAAAAAAATGTCTGGAAACACAAAGGAGGGCACTTTTCCTGTTTTGGGATCTCAGTTTTGGATATTGTTACTTTGAGGGGGGCACAAAGGGACAAAGGGGATATTGTAACTCTGGGTATCACAAAGTGAGTAGAATTGCTTTGAGGACTACAAAGGGGGTAATATTACTTGGAGAAGGCACAAAGGGGGCATTAGTAAAGTGCGGGGACATAAAGTTTTATTACTTTCTGGGAGGAAACAGAGGGTACATTTTTATGGTGTTGGGCACACATGTAGGCAAATAATACTTGGTGGGGGGCAAAATAGAGTATTACATAGGTAAAAACATTTATTATGGCAATTTCAGAATATATAGGGTAAAAAAAAACCTTTAGCAGTCGTAAATATGAGAAGGATATACTGTGTTTCTTGATGTTCTGATGACCATGAGATCGGGGCGTATGTCTGAGCCTCTAATGCTTGTAATACACAGCTGTACCATCTGCTTTTCTTCGGAGAAGCGTCCTCGGATATATATAAGGGATGTAAATGATAAGCTAATGACGAGATAATGAACATTATAATTAACCACCCTGGTGTGCCGTTGTCGCCTTGTGTTTGTTTATAATCTGAGTCTCATATAAGCAAATGTGATTTTTAATTTCTACCGACCGTTGTGGGTCTCATCATTTTGATTTCGTGAATTCGGAGGTGACATGTGCTTTTCAATTTTCCTTAATTACACAGGTATGCAAAATTTGGGTTTATAAAAATGGTTTAAAACTGGTGATTGAGTCTTATGTTTTCTTTTGCCCTGATTTAAAAAACCTTTTATTTTTAACTATCATGTATGGATTTTGCACAAAAAAATGAAAAATTACCGTAAGTTCTCGTACAAGCGAGATGAAGACGAAAAATCTTTATTGTAGCTAAAAATGTACAAAATAATTGGATATTTATTCTGCAACTTTATTGGAAATTAATTCTTGCGCCTTCTCCTTTTCGCTTGAGTCCTTTTCTCGTATAGAAAGCTGCGGATCTTCTCTGTGAAGCCTCCAGCAGTCGTCCCCCATCATGTTCACTTTCCATCTTCCTTGGTATCGTCGTTACATCTCCTTGGTCTCTTGATGAAATCTTTCTCCTTGTTGTTCGCAATCAGCACCGAGGTTTTCAGGAAAGTCGTCCAAATGGAAATGTAAAAATCTAACTTCACGTCAATCAGATGTCCCAAGGCTTGAAACGTTTCATCATGTTCTCCATGATGGACCTACATTTTGGATCTTTGTTGTTACCTAGAAATTTCTTCATAACTTCTCTAAAAGGAATCCTAAGAACTTTTCTCCACAGCTTTCATTTTTGTTATGAACAAGTCGTCCTTCATGTGTTTTCGACAGACAAAAATGTCTTCCTTCACTTTTGCCTTAGACAAACCCTGAAACGTAGTACACATGCACTTTAAAGTCTCGCATTCTTTCGGTAGAGCTTTCACAAACTGCTTCATTAGTTCAAGCTTAGGGCAATCCTCCGGTATTTTGCTGGAAGCCGGTTCCAGCACACATGCAGTACAGTTACATTCATTTACAGTGGAAGCGCGACACCAAGCGGTTGTGTGCTTCATACACAACCGCATGTGTCCGCATGGTGTCGCGCTTCCACTGGAAATAAATGTAACTGTACTGCATGTGTGCCGGATCCGGCTTCCAGCAAAATACCGGAGGTGTGAAACGGCCCTCAATGTGGAGCGGTGGCAGGAGAACTTTAGTGGGATCAACTAAACTTTACGCAACTAGGTTCTTGAGTCCAGGTTGCAAAGATGTTCTCGTTGGCCAACTTTTATGGCTCCAGTGATGAGTCCTATCCCGGCTATCCCATTCACACAAAAAGCATGGGAACTTTGTGTTTCCACCTTACTGCCCAAGGAGCAAAGAGAGAACTTTCAGATTACCACATATTGACCATCCTTCATCCTTGTACTTCTGTTTTTCTCTGCTTTTGTACCATGAAAAACAGGTACCAGGAGCGAACAGATTCGTACCCTTTAGTCTACAGCCTAAACGTTCTGCAGAATGTTTAGGAAGGTCCAAATCCCTGTCTAAATCATTTAATTTGAGCTGTGAAAAAAGCAACAGCTCGCTGGGACTAGCATGAAAGTCTTCATCAGAATCCTGCTCTTCATGTTCTGAATCTTCTGAATAAGGTGTATCTTCAAGTTTCTTTGGCGGTGAAGGGAGCAGGTATTCATGGACCGTGAGGATGAAATGCTGATGGGAAGTCAAGGTATATAATTTCCTTCTTATTGTCAAGGTTGAATCCCTTCCACATTGCATGTAAAAATATAATAGTTGTCACTATGATTTTGCGATTCCCTGTAGATCATAGGCACGCCAAAACAAAAGCTCTCATTCTTCCTTTTAGACTACTGTCATAGTTCTTTTACACAAACAGAAAACTTTACTTGTCCTGATCACCTAGTTTTACATTAGATTTGTGGGAGTCTGACACCCGGCATCCCACTGATCAACAGGCTTGGGGTTGACAAATATAGACAGTGTACTCAACCATAACACTCCAGTATACTCAACAATCACAGTCCAGTGTACTCAACTAGAACACTCCAGTATACTCAACAATCACAGTTCAGTATACTAAACCAGAACAGTCCATTATACTCAACCAGGACAGTCCAGTGTACTCAACCAGAACAGTCCGGTATACTAAACCAGAACAGTCCATTATACTCAACCAGGACAGTCCAGTGTACTCAACCAGAACAGTCCGGTATACTAAACCAGAACAGTCCATTATACTCAACCAGGACAGTCCAGTGTACTCAACCAGAACAGTCCGGTATACTAAACCAGAACAGTCCATTATACTCAACCAGGACAGTCCAGTGTACTCAACCAGAACAGTCTGGTATACTCAACCAGAACAGTCTGGTATACTCAACCAGAACAGTCCAGTGTACTCAAACAGAACAGTCTGGTATACTCAACCAGGACACTCTAATATACTCAACCAGAAAAGCCCAATATACTCAACCAGGACAGTCCAGTATACTCAACCAGGACACTCCAGTATACACAACCAGGGCAGTGCAGTATACTCAACCAGGACACTCTAATATACTCAACCAGAAAAGCCCAGTATACTCCACCAGGACAGTCCAGTATACTCAACCTGGACAGTGCAGTGTACTCAACCAGAACAGTCCGGTATACTCAACGAGAACAGTCCAGTATATTCAACCAGAACAGTCCAGTATACACAACTAGAACAGTCCAGCATACACAACCAGAACAGTCTGATATACTCGACCAGAACAGTCCGATATACTCAACCAGAAAATCCCAGTATACTCAACCAGGACAGTCCAGTATACACAACCAGGACAGTCCAGTATACTCAACCAGGACAGTCCAGTATACTCAACCAGGACAGTCCAGTATACTCAACCAGGACAGTCCAGTGTATTCAACCAGAACAGTCCAGTATATTCAACCAGAACAGTCCAGTATACACAACCAGAACAGTCCGATATACTCAACCAGAACAGTCCGATATACTCAACCAGAACATTCCAGTATACTCAACCAGAACAATGCAGCTCCACATACTGTGTAGCGCTGTTCTTGAATATTGCAACTCAGACCACATTTATGTCAATTACTGCACCTTGGCCTTAGTGATTACTGGGGACCCAAAGGCTATCATGCCTAATCAGCACATGGCAGGTCAAGGGCCCTTTTATACATATTGATTTGGGGTTCTGGAGTTTCAATTTATGCCTCTGCTCTTTATTCCCAACAAGTACTTAAAAAGAACCTGTCAGCACATATATAAATAGTAGTATGAACATACAGGTGCTTGTATATCAATAAAAATATATATTTTTTGCATTAATCGTGATGCACCAGACATGTGAAATCTATTCTAGAAGCAAGGCCGGAAGTGCACTGGGGCGTGTCAAAGTGCATTGACAC
Source organism: Anomaloglossus baeobatrachus (assembly GCF_048569485.1). Taxonomy (NCBI): domain Eukaryota; kingdom Metazoa; phylum Chordata; class Amphibia; order Anura; family Aromobatidae; genus Anomaloglossus; species Anomaloglossus baeobatrachus. The sequence continues at coordinate 66,278,131 of NC_134364.1, read as the reverse complement.
GCCCCTAATGCACTTCCTGACCGATTTTCTTATTGTTTCTACATTTGATTTTTTTATGACTTTTACATCAAAGCTTCCTCCGCCATACTTTTACTTCCAGCTGTAAAAACGTTCCAACCGGTATTTTTTAATGCCATGGTCCCTCGCCTAATTTATCGGTCTGAACTAAGGTTTATTTATAAAATCCACAAAGCAAGAAGTTGTCCAGCACCAGAGACCGAACACATACCTAGCTCCACTTAAAAAGTAAAGTCCTTTTATGTATCAATAGTGAACCCACAAATCCATATCCAGTTAAGACGACAAAAAAACAGGTGGCACTCACTCTTAATAAAAAAACCCTTCTTTATTTCATCTAAAAATTAAAATCACAGGGGAGTGATGCGGGAGACGTCTCGGACGTCAGTGACCGTTTTGCGCACAGCAGTGCCTCGTTGGGTCCTGACACGGTCACCGTCGTCCGAAACGTCTCCCCCATCCCTCCCCTGTGATTTTAATTTTTGGATGAAATAAAGAAGGTTTTTTTTTATTAACGGTGAGTGCCACCTGTTTTCTTTTCTTCCTTACTGGATAAGACTTATTTAAGCAGCATCCTCTAACTTATTTTCTAGATTTATTGTCAATTAATTCCATTGTTCTTTGTTAACAGAATTTTTTACATTAGTTACGAAACAAAAAAAAAAAAGTCTCCTTTGATGCAGAAATGCACACACTTCAGAGAGGCATTTGACAAGTTTCCAGCAATTATAATTATTACTTCACAGTTCATTCCCGAAATTTAAATTTAATTTCCTTTTGTCCATTCTAAATGAGCCCCACGCTGCTGCGAGAGAAAGTGAGCTTTCACCGGAGACGTCACACCGGCAGATTGCTGTACAATGGGGTCCCTGGATCGAGCCCATTCATTGTTCCGCGGCCGTGGTAGCGCCTCATTTTCTTCGCATGGTTTAGAACCACGTCCAGGTTTTGATTGTAGCAGGTGCAGATTGACTTCTGCGGGGAATTATTACATCCAAACACACTGACATTCTTTTTTTTTTGTCTCATTAAATATATTACTCATATGACAGTGACAATGCTTTTAACTCTCTGTGCTGGGAAAAATCTCATTTTAAAACCCAATTGCATAATAGTTCTTGCGAAAAAGAACACATTGCCAAAGTACTATCCTACCGTTCTGTGTACACAGCTCCTATGCAGACTCATTTGCAGCTGCTTCTCTATTCTTAGAGATGGCAAACAAATCCTGGATGAAGACTGATTCTGCGGTCACGTGGTATCAATTCGCTTAATCTTTTGATGTATCAAGACAATGAGATAAAGACTTCCGTGTTTAGTGCAAGTTAGTTTCATGTCCTGTACATGTAGAAAATAAAAGATTGCATTTAGTCCCCATATAAAAAAGTGAAAAAATGTATCATTTATTACATTTAGTTCCCAAAAAAATAGTTATAAAAACTGTGTAGGGAATAGAATAAAACATAGGATTGCTTTACGCGTTTTGATCTCCTAAGAATCCTTAAAGTCCCTTTACTCACTGCAACATCGCTAGCGTTATCGCTGTAACGTCACCGGTTTTGTGACGTAATAGCGCCCTCCACAGCAACATTGCAGTGTGTGAAACGCATCAGCGACCTGGCCCCCGCTGTGAGGTCGCTGATCACAAATCTTTCAGGAATATTTTTTGGTCCTTTGTTTCCCGCTGCGCAGCATACATCGGTGTGTTTGACACTGTTACAATGACATCGTTAGCAACTTAGAACCCAGCTCATAGGTGTGCTATAGCGTTTCCTTTCCCGACCTTTTACCTCCGATTGGTAGTCGCTGTTGCGTTCTGATTGGGCGGCTTTCACTGAAAAGAAGGCAACTTAAGCGCTTCTGTCCTTTGTTTCAAAGCTACCTTGTTCCGGAGCGTGCTGGTTTGTGGATCATTAGAGAGTTCTCCAGTCTGCAATACTATAAAGCTCAGGAACAAAGCTCAGAAGCTCAGGAACAAATGATATACAAGCGCGGCTTTTGCCAATCTTTCCAAGCTCGGGGTCACCAATAAGAACACACTAATGATCACCAATCGGAGCTGAGGGGGGGCATGTAAAAAGGACAATTTATGTATATCAGCTCACCGTGTACGAGCTCACTCCTGGCTTCTCCCTGGAGCATGGACAGGCACTGCCACAGCCCGACATCATGATTAAGGGTGATTGTTTCACCTGAAACGCGTAGTGCTGTGCTGGTCATATCATCCGCTGTCTGCATGCTGAAATAAAAACCATGGCTTTCCTCGCCTGAAGAGCTGGATGTTTTTCCTTTCTTTTACGTGTAAAAAGGACACCTAAGTGACTTCAGCGCCAAACACCACGCCCCTAACATAGGTGTGAGTCATCAAATAGCTGCTGTGTGACACGTCCCCAATGACCAGCGAGGTCTTTCTGCAGGTCCGTATCGCTGCTGCGTCATTGGCCAGATCTGCCTGTTTGACAGCTCACCAGCGACTGTTTAGAGACTTTCCAGCAATCCTGGGCAGGTCAGGATCGCTGGCGGGATCGCTAGAAAGTCTCAGTCTGTCAAGGGGCCTTTAGTCATGGGATTATATCTTCCATACTCATTTTGAGTGCCTAAAAGTCCTATGACTAAGGACTCTTCGGTGTTTGAAATGAGTAAGGCAATCATAGAACCATGATTTGTGAAGTTTGAAGCTAGTAAGGGAGTAAAAGTTGTATGATTATGGGCTCTTAGGCATTCAAAACATATAAGGAAGTCATAGTCCCATGATTATAGAGACTATTAGCTATTCAAAACAAGCAGAACAATCAATGTCCTATGCCTAAGTACTCTTAGCAGTTTGAAAAGCATAAAGCAGTCATAGTCAAATGATAACAGACTTTTAGGTGTTCAAAACATGTAAATCAGTCATAGCCCTATGCCTAAGGACTCTTAAGAGTTCAAAAGGCATAAGGCAGTCATAGTTCTATGATTACAGACTCTTAGTTGTTCACAACATGTGAAATAGTTATAGTCCTATGCCTAAGGACTATAAAAATTATAAGGCAGTCATAGTCCTATAATTAAGGACTCTTAGAAGTTCAAAAGTCATAAGGAAGTCACAGTCCTATGATTACAGACTCTTAGGTGTTTAAAATACACAAAACAGTAATAGTCCTTTGCATAAGGACTCTTAGGAGTACAAAAAGTGTAAGGCAGTCATAGTCCTATTAAGTAAGAAAGCCGCGGAGACACCATCACGTGTTTCTCAACGCTGCCAGGAAACTAGCCAGGTCTTTCACCGGGAAGGAACAACCACGGGAAGGGCAGTCTCCAGTCAAGGAGACCACCTATACCAAACATGGTATCCATCCACAGACAGCCGTTTCGGGGTATTTGCCCCTCATCAGTGTGGAGTAGGAATCTGGCTAGTGGGGGCAATGCCTAGTAAAAGACTACTTAAGCAAGCATTGTTGACCTTAGGGAGATCAACATATCCACTGCGGAGACACCATCATGTGTTTCTCAACGCAGTGATTCTAGAGCATTGCCCCCTGGGAAGTATGCAAATAAGAAAGCCGCGGAGACACCATCACGTGTTTCTCAACGCTGCCAGGAAACTAGCCAGGTCTTTCACCGGGAAGGAACAACCACGGGAAGGGCAGTCTCCAGTCAAGGAGACCACCTATACCAAACATGGTATCCATCCACAGACAGCCGTTTCGGGGTATTTGCCCCTCATCAGTGTGGAGTAGGAATCTGTAGGCATTGCCCCCACTAGCCAGATTCCTACTCCACACTGATGAGGGGCAAATACCCCGAAACGGCTGTCTGTGGATGGATACCATGTTTGGTATAGGTGGTCTCCTTGACTGGAGACTGCCCTTCCCGTGGTTGTTCCTTCCCGGTGAAAGACCTGGCTAGTTTCCTGGCAGCGTTGAGAAACACGTGATGGTGTCTCCGCGGCTTTCTTATTTGCATACTTCCCAGGGGGCAATGCTCTAGAATCACTGCGTTGAGAAACACATGATGGTGTCTCCGCAGTGGATATGTTGATCTCCCTAAGGTCAACAATGCTTGCTTAAATAGTCCTATTAAGGACTCTTAGGGGTTCGAAACGCCTTTGCCAATCATAGTCATATAATTACGGACTCTTACGTATTCAAAACATGTAAAACAGTCACAGTCCTATGATTAAAAAATAAATCTTAGGAGTTTGAAAGGCATAAGGCAGTCATAAACCTTTGATTACAAACTCTTAGGTGTTCAAAACACATAAATTAATAATAGTCCAATTTCTAAGGACTCTGAGGAGTTTGAAAAGCCTAAAGCAGTGATAATCCTGTGCTTACAGACTCTAAGGTGTTCAAAACATGTACCTCAGTCATAGCCCTATTCCTAAGGACTCTTAGGAGTTCAAAAGGCATAAGGCAGTCACAGTCCTATGATTACAGACCCTTACTTGTTTAAAACACACAAAACAGTCATAGTCCTTTGCATAAGGACTCTTAGGAGTACAAAAAGTGTAAGGCAGTCATAGTCCTCTGATTACAGACTCTTAGGTATGCAAAAAGCAAAAGGCAGTCAGTGTCCTATGACTAAGGACTCTTAGGAGTTTTAAATGTGTAAGCCAGTCATATGTGTTTTCTATTACCATATGGTTTTTATAGCTATCTTCTTAAGATGGAAATTTAATAAAACAAGCACCTTTCAACCTATTTTTTGACTTGTTACGTCCATTTTAGGATACCGGCCTTGTGATGTCCAAGCATTGTTAAAGATGACATATGCTGCATATACCTTTGTTCCAGTGAATGGATATATCACTTTGGTATGTATTAGTTTCATTTACTATCAGCTACAGATGAGCCAATCAACTCTAAAGAAATCTAATTCAGTGATGATTGTTTCAGGGGCTGATCTGGTCCCTGCGTCCTGTGAACTGTGCAATGTGCACAATGACAGTGCACTCTGTTATCTGCAGTATGTGGAACGTAGAAGAAGAAACGGGTAATTCAGTCGCGCTATCACCACATCAGGAACATATTAATAATTTATGTCTTTATTCTTTCATGCACAGGTCAACGCGTTTGAGGAGTTTCTGCTCCCTTCATCAGGATAACAGGCAAAAAAAACATAAAATCAAGATAAAATAGAGATCTTAAGGTTTTTTTTGCCTTTTTGCCTGTTGTCCTGATGAAGGGAGCAGAGACTCCTGAAACACGTTGACCTGTGCATGAAAGAATAAAGACATAAATTATTAATACGTTCCTGATGTGGTGATAGTGTGGCTGAATTACCTGTTTCTTCTACTATGAAATAAGTATAAAAGAAGTGAAGGCACTCACCGATCTTTGCTGTGTAGTGAAAACTTTTAATCACAGGTGAAAGTTACATGCTGTGCAGCGGGGAGGGGGTGAGACGGAACAACGCATCAGACGACGGCCGTTTCGCACTCTTTCTCAGTAGAAAGAGTCCAAAACGGACGTCGTCTGACGCGTTGTTCCATCTCACCCCCTCCCCGCTGCACAGCATGTAACTTCCACCTGTGATTAAAAGTTTTCACTTCACAGCAAAGATCGGTGAGTGCCTTCACTGCTTTTATACTTATTTCTTGGACTGTTCTGGATCTTTGAATGAGCACCACGATGCTGTTGCCGTAACTTTTCTGCTATATCATTCTGATTGTTGCAGAAAAAGGCGGAATCATAACGCAGTGTGAATATTTGCCTTTGCAAAATATTTCTTATGTTGAGCAGTGCCCTGATTTTCCCTCTCTATTTTTTGGCGTTTCTTCTACTATGTTCCACATACTATTACGTTCCATATACTACACCCGGGGCTGCAACTGTTCACCTGGACTTATCTTTGCTGTTATAGAGGTTGTGACTGGCACAACTTCTATAGGTGAGTCGATTACTTTAATTTCTCATCCCTTTATTTTGGTAAGACCCTACTGTGCTTCTTATTCCACAGTTCTTGTGACTTGTTATCCACAGTAATGAGCTAGCATCACAGTGGTGTCAGAATACCCACGGTGTGTAGAGACCAGCGCCACTACCACAAATGAGGTCTGTGATCTCTGCACGCTGCTGGGTATTTTGACACCGATTTATTACCGTTTGTTACTGCTAATCTGTGCGGACAACAGAGAGAGTGCTGTCACTGTGCACAGCACACAAAGTCTTCCCCAGCCCTGGAAACAAGTATCACTGATGACGCTTCATTCTAGTGAGGAGAGAGAGGCTACAGCAGTGACTGCAGCCTCTGCCCCTGAAGATGCTTTGTTTGAGTATTCCAGTATGCACTACGATTCTCAAACGAAGCATCATCAGAAAGGAAGTAGGAAAAAAATATAATAGCAGTTAGTTTAAAATATTTAATGCAAGTATATAAAAAAAATCATTTAGTTTTTGGCAATAAACTGATATTTAGAATTGAAAATAAGTTTGGCTTTAGGACCACCCCTTTAAGGCATAAGGAAGACGGAGTGAACAAGGTAAATGGGCAGACGTTTGTAACAATTAAAATTCTCATTCTCAGCGTTGCACAAGGTTATGATATCTGGCATAGAAATCTAATTAAGTAAAGTTGACACTTTGATATGTTCCATTTGTCCATATAAGAAATTATTTGTTCTCAAAATAGCGATGAGATTTTATTTTATTAAAAATGTTCATGATCTAAAAAAAATAAAGAAAAAGTGCAAGTTCATCCAACAAACTAAATAAAACTTTTTCTCTAGAAACCAAGCTTTAGCAGAAACCAAATGATCAAACATTTTTCAGATGCCTCAAAAATAACCAGTGCAGATCGATATCCTCCAAGAACAAATGTTGCTGTACAGTAATAGCTTTTTTGCGCAGGAAATATTCAGTATATGGCCCATTTGTCATCTGTCTGATAGGTTAATAGAGCATACAGATGGACCTACTGTCTTGTAACTTTATTCCTTGATGCTTATGTGATCACCGGAGATGTTACGACGCACAAAAACCCATTAGGTAAGCTCGTGGAGATGTTCAAACACCTAACACCCAACCCCTCCCCCAGTTCCTAAAAAAAAGTAGACGGGTGTTTGATGTGAAGGTAATAGCGCAGAAATGTATCCTTGGGGAGTAATGTGGTGTAGACTCTAATGTAATGTGCCGCTCGGCAAAATAAAAACAGAGAGGTAAGATCATGTGGTGGAGCATAATGAGCCGTCGTAAAATGATGATATGATCGAGAACCCTTTGGATTTTGAGTGACAGCCTCGAACCGTTGACTATTTAAGGTACATAAAACTAATTGCATTTGTTCTGCTGACTTGTGCTTTCGATTAGGTTTATTACCGATGATATATCCGCCTGTATTCTGTATTCATTTTTCTGATTTTGAGCAGATGTTAAAGAAAATCATGGAATAAGATAATTGGACATGGATCGTTAAGGAGGACTTCAGCTCTAGAAAATTCTTTTTCTATATGATTTATTGAGCGCGTTGAGCTGATGGATGGATCCACCACTAAGGATGAACCACCGTGAGGCTCAGATACAAGATAAAGATGTGTCCTTCCTTAAAGGGGTTATCTGCTTAAAGGAAAGTATCAACTATCCACAGGACTGGATTGGTGGGTGTTTAAATGCCAAAACCTGCAACAATCGGCAAATCTAGGAGCTTTTATTCCCTTATCAAGATGTCGAGAATTACCAGCCACCACTCTATTCATTGCCTATGCTGCTTCTAAAAAATATCACTTGACAACCACATAGGGAATGAATGGAGAGGTGGCCACACATGCCCACTTGAATCTCATTATTCTGGAATTAAAGGTCTTCTTTCTTCTGATCGGTCTTGGTTCCAGTGGTCTCACCACACCAATCAACAAATTATCATATATCCTCTGGATAGGGAATAACGTCTTATAATCAGACCTGCCCTTTCATTTTCCTGTTAGGTTTGGTTCACATTGATGTTCTCAGTTCCATTTTTCGATCTCAGTGTACTCCTCCAAAAAACATGATCCGTCCTACTACAGAACCAAGTGGCTCCTGACAGGCTCTATAGACTTCAGTGAGGTCTAATTTTGTTTTCTTTTAGGTGGCCCTCCTTTCAGTGAAAAAAATAATAAAAAACTTGCAATGGAGGCTTGGGCACAAGTGTGAAATTAGCCTAAAAATGACATACTCAGAGGTGAGTGTCACAAAACGAACATCCTTCTTAATAAAAAAAAAAACAACAAGATGACTCTGTGATACTCTGCAGGGAGTGGTTTATGCTATGTATGTCTATATGTGGCCCACCCAGTGGCTGTGATGGAAATAGTCACCTGTTGGTGTCACAAGTGTGTATTGTCCGCAGGTTACATCATGTGTTAGAGTGGATTTGCTTTCATTTCGTTCTGAAAGGGATAAGGCCTTTTTTCTTTCTGGCTGAGATTACTCTTAGCAATACTCACAGCTGCAGCCTCTTGTTCTCATGCCCTTCCGCTATATTTACCCACTCCTGACTTTACACCATGCCGGTGATAGATCATCTATACTGACCTGCCTCTGGAGAAGCTGAAGTGTCATTTCAGTTGCAGCTGTAAAGTTTCCTATTAAAAAAAACAAGGAGTGCTATTTATTGTGTCTTTCCCTACCTCTTTGTCTTAGGTTCCTTGTGTTGTTTTATTTTAGTAGTGGAACTAGTGTTTTGCTGACCTACTCACTAGTCAGGGTAAATTCAGGGTCAGCAATGGCCTAGGCATGTGATGGCACACAGAGCAGAGATCAGCCACAGGTGAATGTGAGGTGGTGACCCCTCCCTATCGCAAGGGCCTTTCTTTATATCTTCCCTGGTTTTCTCCCTGTGTTGTGCTGCATGTCAGTCGTTCCCTCGGCCCGGTGTGACAGTCGGTCAACCGATAGATCTGTTTTCTTATATTAAGTGTATTAAGGCAAACGTCTCTGTCCTAGCCATGCATTAAAATACCTTCCAAATCAGAGTGGCTTTGTGCCACCCCTTGGCACTCAGCGCTCTACCTGTCAGCACCACACGCTACGTCCATTTTTAATGGGACCTTAATCACTGGTTGTCCAATCCATTTCACTTAGAGCCTCTAAAATTATTGATCCCCAAAACTTTATATTTTTATATGAATAAAATGCTTATGTTACCTTTAAAGAACCTCTTAAAAAGTAGAACTGTTTTTGGAAAAATTGTAAGACAATAGAGAAGCTCTAGCAGTAACACAAGCACTTATCTCCCGGCTGTTATATACGGTTTTTTAGAGTACAAAATCTTCCTAAGGTAAATCCATCACTGACGTTCTCCTAACCACAATAGTCAGGGAAAATTAGGTTCTGATACTAAAGAGCAAAGTGAAAACTTCAGACTGCAAATCAAGGAGATGGGTAAAGTCTGGCGGTTATTGCCTATTGATTTTCCACAATACTGATGATCTCAATATTGGGAATGATGTTCTATTTCTAACTTGGAAAATCGACTATTGGATATGATGTGTAATCCTGCACACGAAAAAGGCAAACTATCCAAAGTTAATTCAACAAAACAATAAGAACATTCACCTCAATAAGAAGAGACAAGGAGAGGGTTGTTTAAAGTCATTTCCCGGATTTCTTCAACACCAGACCTCTGACCACAATTTTCATCTTACAACACTTACAAGGACATTTGAAGGTCGGGGTCTACCAAGAAAAGTCAAGACAAGAAAATAATAATGAGCAAATGTATTCATGTGGAAGTTAATTCTACTCAAATTTTCATAAAAATATCTGTATTTGCCAATATGTGGAGTTTTTGGTTATTCATATTCATGTGGATTCAGCAAAATGGTAGCCATTGACCAACATTGTTCTGAACCGTAAAGGGAACCTGTCACCTGAATTTTCGTTATGAAACTAAAAAAATCCCCTTCTGCAGCTCGTGGGCTGCATTCTAGAAAGGTTCATCTTGGTACTGGCCCCCCTTTCAGACCTAAATAAACACTTTATAAAATCTTACCTTTTGGTAGGCTAATGACCTTTGCTGGCCCCGGGGGCGGGCTGTATTGTGTCCGTTATTCCCCCTCCTGCCACTGTTCGCCATCCCCTAGTGTTGATTGACATAGATGAGGCTGCCGCCCTAAAGAGTAAGAAGGGGAATCGTCACACCTTGGGCCACACATTTTTGTTTCTTTGTTTTTATTTTTTTTACTTGTAAAGACTCAAAGCTGTGGTCCACCAAGAAAAGTCAAGACAAGAACAACCTTCGAAATAACACTACACACAAGGCCTTAGCTCCACGATTACTTCCAAAACTATTATATGTAAACTATCTAGAAGTATTAAGTAGAAATTGTATGGCTGTATTTAGGCATAAAAAATTGGGTAAGTGAATATCTATCTTTTAATTATGAATTTTTTTTTAAATGCTAAGAATTCTTTAAAAAAAAAAAAAGTACATGGTGATAGCAGAAAATGTATCACACGACTGTTGAGACCACGGATTCTTTACAGTCCCACAGCTTTCGTCACGGGACCAGAGACCATTTTGGTTGGATTGTCGGGGCATTGAAGATGTGAATGCGTTTTTGTTTTTTGCTATTTTTGAACATTTGCATCTCTTCTTTTTCTGTCTTTCAAATGATCAAACACTTTAAATATTTGACCATTGACAGCTTATTTTCTCCAATAATACATCCCAGTATAAGCACATGACCAGAGATCATTAGAACAATTTGGCTGAATCGGCGAGGGATTGAAGAAATGAATGCGTTGTTTTTGGGGTTTTTTTTTGAACATTTGCATCTTTTCTTTTTCTTTCTTTCAAACCATCAATCACTTTAACTCTAAAGGGTGCTTTACACCCTGCGACATTGCTACCGATATATCGTCGGGGTCACGTCGTTAGTTACACACATCCGGCTCCGGTAGCGACATCGCAGCGTGTGACACCAAGGAGCGGCGATCAACGATCGCAAAATCGTCCCAAAACGGTGATCGTTGACACGTCGCTCCTTTCTTTAATATTGTTGCTGCTGCAGGTACGATGTTGTTTCTCGTTCCTGCGGCAGCACACATCGCTATGTGTGACACTGCAGGAACGACGAACATCTCCTTACCTGCGTCCACCGGCAATGAGGAAGAAAGGAGGTGTGCGGGATGTTACGTCCCGCTCATCTCTGCCCCTCCGCTTTTATTGGACGGCCGCTTAGTGATGTCGCGGTGTCACTTTAATTGTTCGCCCATCCACGGCTTACTTTGTCCAATAATACATCCCAGTATTGGCACATAGCCAGAGACCATGGGGACATTTTGGTTGGATCGGCAGGGCATTGAAGAGGTGAATGTGGTTTTTTTTTTTGCTATTTTTGAACATTTGCATCTTCTTTTAAACTGTCACTTCAAATGTTTGATGATCCACAGCTTATTTCCTTCAATAATATGTCCCAGTATCGGCACATGACCAGAGACCATCAGAACATTTTGGCTGGATCGACAGAGCATTGAAGAGATGAATGAGGCTTTTTTAATTGTATTTTTTTATATATATAAATTTTTGAACATTTGCATCTCTTCTTTTTTTTTCTTTCAAACCATCAGACAGTCACTTTAAATGATTGACCACTCACAGCCTACTTCCTCCAATAATATGTCCCAGTATCGGCACATAGCCACAGACAATCGGAGCATCTTGGCTGGATTGGCAGGGCATTGGAGATTGAAGAGGTGAATGTGTCTTGAGAGTATGTGTGTATATATATATATATATATATATATATATATATATATATATAAAAATTTAATTTTTTTTTGGAAGATTTACATCTCTTCTTTTTCTGTCTCTCAAACCATCAATACCTTTAACTATTTTTTGACCATTCACAGATTATTTCCTCAAATAATACATCTCAGTATCAGCACATAACCAGACCAACAGAACATTTTGGTTGGATCGGCAGGGCATTGAAGGGGTGAATGTGTTTTTTCTACTCTTTTTGAACATTTCCATCTTTTCTTTTACTTTCTTTCAAACCATTAGACAGTCGCTTCAGATGTTTGACCATTCTCAGATTAATTTCTACAACAATATGTCCCAGTATCGGCACATGACAACAGACCATCAAAACATTGTGGGCTAGAGTGGCGGGGTATTGAATAGGTGAATGCGTTTTTTATATATATATATATATACATATATATATATATATATATATATATATGTATATATATTACACACACACATATATATATATATATATATATATATATATATTCAAATTGGGATTCTGGTCTGGCATAAAATCCTAAGTCATATGCAAAGGATTGTTAAAAATCCGCTTCTGACTTTTAGGATCGCTACTTCCAATAGGTGGCGCTGCGCTAGTGTTTGTCTCCTTTCCTGGAGAGGCAATTTGGAGATATATATATATATATATATATATATATATATATATATATATATATATATATATATTTATATATATATTTTTTTTTTTAGAACGTTTGCATCATTTCTTTTTCTTTCTTTCAAACATCAGTCACTTTAAATGTTTGACCATTCACGACTTATTTTCTCCAGTATTATGTCCAAGACCCAATTGGCCTAAGCCACCTTAGTACATAAATGTACGCAATTACCATGTTTGTGCAAACAGACACATTGTGTCGTGACTCATCCACTGTTTATTATTTTAGCTGGAAGAACATGTCCGAGAATATAGTACAAGCCATTAAATGTTACATATGGACTATATTAATAGTTTCAATATCTGAGAAAATAGAAATGTCCAAGGGAAGACAAGAAAAAAAAATATTTACTAAATATTTTTAAAACTTCACTTGAACATTATCCGGATAATCCTATTTACAAGTAACAAGATGTTCTTTTTTTCCGGATGCCCCTTCAAAGACGGTTTAATCCACAATAACAGGACATCAATGGCAGTAAATGACTCAGGGCCATTGCATGTGATTTGGAGTCTTACAAGAAACACAAGAGAACTCCTATTTATGCAAAAATACATAATTTACTCCGAAATATTCATAGAGACATAAAACCGGAAATCATGATTTAAGGAAATCAGCGCGCGTACAACCAAGGCTGAAGGATAAATTTGCAATAAGACATCACTTTCAACTGCTTAAATGTGCATAACTTTGAGTGACCTTTCCGTCCACTGATGGCTTTATGATTGAGTTTCAATTGCTGATGTTAAATCTATAAAAAAAGTACATTTATTTCAAAGGTCTGTGTCGAGGTCGTCCTCTGCCAGCTTGAAGTCAACGAAAATCATTTTTCAATTTTATTTTAATTAGACGTTGACTGGGACAAGCTTCCCTGGCGAAACTTATAGTTTGATCCTGAAAGCCTTTGTGATACCAGTGATTTTTTTTTTCTTATTACCAATTGAAAAAGAAGTTTCTTGAATTTTGTGTCCTACAACTGTTTGCAGTCATGACATTTTTGACTGCTAATGCTACTGGATCAAAGGTGTGCCATAGAAGCAACCTATTGCTTATGTATCCACTATTGAGATCCTAGGGGGCGGTCCTGAGTCATTGCATCAATTTTTTATTGGCGGGTGACAATTTTGCACAGAACTCACCTACGCATAGCAGTCATACTATAGTCAAATTGATTCCTAGGTAGAAATTGGCATACATTATTCCCCAAAAGTGAGTACACCCTTCACATTTTTGTGAATATTTTGTTATATCTTTTCATGAGACAACACTGAATATCTGACACTGTGAAACAATGTATAGTAGTCAGTGTGCAACTTGTATAACAGTGTAATTTTGGTGTGACGTCTAAATAAGTTGTTAGGGGAGACCTCCGGGTCTCTCAGGGTCTCTGAGGAGGATTCCAAATCTGAACTGCGCAGATGTATATGAAAAAGGAAAATGACCACACAGAGACGTATCTCCATTCGGGAGAAGCACGGTGCTCTTCTGACCCTTCTATTCAAAACATAGCATATATATACAGCTTACTCAGTACATCCACATTATCTATTAACCAACTAGCTAGCTTGGTCAAAATTCATTCCCTTATTTGAGCAACATTCTTTAGTAAAGCATTTCAGGTTTGTCTAGACATAGACGAGAGTCTATGAATGGAACAACGTCAGTTATTTATTCTCTTCTATTCATGAATGTCAGTTACTTATTTGAAACTACAGATAAGTATCTCTTCTATGAATAGAAGAATGTTAGTTACCTATTTGAAACTACAGATAAGTATCTCTTCTATTTGTGAATGTCAGTTACTTATTCAAGAACTAAAACTTATTCTACTTAGCCCTAAGCATAATTTGTTTTGGTTATACATTCCGTTAATATTTCAATTAGGTATAAATGGAGAAGCAATACATAAAGCATTCAAAGGACAGATTATCTTATTATTATATTACACTGGACAAACGATTCATAGCCTAGGCCTTCACAGAGTCAACACACAGCCATTACTGTCTAAGCCATTGGCAACAAAAGTTACACTCCTAAGTGAAAATGGCCAAATTGTTCCCAACGTGTCAATATTTTTTGTGGTCACCATTATTTTCAAGCATAACATTGACTCTCATGGGCATGGAGGTGACTAGAGCTTCACAGGAGCCTCTGGATCCTCTTCCATCCTCCATGATGACATCATGGAGCTAGTGGATGATGGAGACCTTGCTTTCCTCTGCCTTTCATTTGAGGAGGCCCCACAGATGCTCCATAGGGTTTACATTTGGAGACTCTTGGCCAGTCCAGCACCTTTCATCTAAGTTTCTTTAGCGAGGCAGTGGTGGTCTTGGCGGTACGTTTGGAGTTGTTATCATGTTGAAATAATGCCTAGTTTCCAAAGAGAGGGGATCATGATCTGCTTCAGTGTGTCACTGTACATGTTGGCATTCATGATTCCCTCAATGATCTGTAGCCCCCACAGCCGACAGCACTCATGCAGCCCCAAACTATGACACTACACCACCATGCCTGACTGTAGGCAGGACACACTTGTCTTTGTCCTCCTCACCTGGTTGCAACCTCACACGCTGGACACCATCTGAACCAAACAATTTTATCTTGGTCTCATCAGACCACAGGACTGTTCCAGTAATACATGCCATTAGTCTGCTTGCCTTCAGCAAACTGTTTGTGACTTGTTTATCCATCTTCCATTTGAGGAGGCCCCACAGATGCTCTATAGGGTTTAGATCTAGCACCTTTACCCTCAGTTTCTTTAGCAAGGCAGTGATCACCTGTCATGATGTTGTGTTTGGTCTAGTGAGCGCTTGAGATGCTGAAGAGCATAGTGAAGATGGAGCTCTGGACAAGATGTATCTAACTATGAAAAGGACCAAGTGGATAAAGTTGAGAAACGGGCAAGATCAGCACAAAGTTTTTAACCCCGTTCTGGGACCAAGGATGAATTCAGTAAAATGGCGACCTTTTGTTCGGTTTGAGCGAATCTGGTTGCAAAAAATATTTTGATCCAGATCTTTTATGAAATTCTAAGTGAATTTCATATGTTGATCTCTAGCCCTGATTATTTTAAATACTTCATTTTATTCCCACTCTATCAGTTGACTATTGATTAACTACTAAGATGGTCGGACTTCCAATAGACAATGAGCTAGATGGGCTGCACTGGTCAACCCTATGCTTTTAGTCATAACTAGTGATGGGCGAACTCACAGATAACCGGGACTGGTGGACCCAACCGGATTAAAAATTCCGATTCCAGCACAAAATTGATCCTGGATATCTGGCCGGACACTATAAGTCTATGAGGACCAGAATCTGGCACTTAAAAATGGTGGTAGAAGGGATAGGGGAATTGGAGCAAGTGCTTCATACTTACCAAGTCTCTAGTGTGGCTGTACCTGCTGCAAGCCACTCATTCTTCTTCCGGGGGCTGCTCGTTATTGCTCATCCATATTCACTTCTTCCCCCGCTGACTGGCAGTACTGACGTCTGGGATTGGTTGCAATAACGAATAACGTTTGGAACACCATTCTAAGTCTGAACTGGGTGCAAAAAACCTAAAAAAACATCACTATGGGGAGATAAGGTATGCACACCAGTGACTATGTAAGGGGAATACATGGAATAGCAGGGACTGCTGTGTGAATACTGACTTGAAAAATTCAATAGCTATATGTAAGGGTGAAAATGTGAAAAATGGAATCTGCATTACTGCCATGAACATATGAATCAAGAGAAATTTAGCTACTGAATTGATCAATGCAATAGAGCCCCAAAACTACGCCAAAGTATTTCTCTACGTTGGGGTCCCTAGCCTGTGTGTGTCCTCTCATGCAGTTAAAAAACTTACCGTGTATGGGAAGCTGAGACCCAGGCTATATATGCGTATGATATGGATTGGCAATAGGTGTGGTGGGGAGGGTTCACAAACGAAAAACCACTAACAATAACGAATAACGTTTGGAACACCATTCTAAGTCTGAACTGGGTGCAAAAAACCTAAAAAAACATCACTATGGGGAGATAAGGTATGCACACCAGTGACTATGTAAGGGGAATACATGGAATAGCAGGGACTGCTGTGTGAATACTGACTTGAAAAATCCAATAGCTATATGTAAGGGTGAAAATGTGAAAAATGGAATCTGCATTACTGCCATGAACATATGAATCAAGAGAAATTTAGCTACTGAATTGATCAATGCAATAGAGCCCCAACACTACGCCAAAGTATTTCTCTACGTTGGGGTCCCTAGCACTACACTACGTCAAATTTCTCTTGATTCATATGTTCATGGCAGTAATGCAGATTCCATTTTTCACATTTTCACCCTTACATATAGCTATTGGATTTTTCAAGTCAGTATTCACACAGCAGTCCCTGCTATTCCATGTATTCCCCTTACATAGTCACTGGTGTGCATACCTTATCTCCCCATTGGGATTGGTTGCAGTCAGACGTCTCAAGTTGCTGGACCCGGATCATTAACCAGAATTCTCTGAGAATCCTGGGCCTGGGTCCGGCACTTGGGTACGTTTGAAATCGCACTGATCTGGACTTTTACGATCCAGATACACCCATCACTAGCCATAGCTACTAACCCTTGTCTACTATTGCCTCGTATATACATAATTTCTGCATGGATTATTCCCTTCTATCTAATTATTGCATTTGAGTGATTTTAATTTTATACAATTACCTGTTTGAAGACCATGTGATGAAATTAAACCACTGGCGCTAATGAACTAGGTAATCTCATTCACAATGTCTAAAAATTACCTGTGCATCATCCTGTAACCCAATCAACACAAATCTGTTACACAACACAGACGTAATATCCTGTGAATCATCTCTTAGGCTTCTACAGGGTTGGACTCACCCTTTACTGGAAAATTCATCCCAATTACTGGATATGCTCCATTGAAATTTTTCAAAACTAAACATAACCATTAACTATTTAAATTTTGGATTCCTGTGTGACAACTAATATGACAGTCACCTAGTTCACAAAAGTTAAAATAAAATTGTCACAGGGTCATTCTCTGATATCACTCAATCAACAGAGCAAGAGATGAGTAACAATCCAAAGAACATTTATTCCAAGCAAATCAGAAAGTCCATAAAATAATCCACCACACAGAGGGTAAAATCATCCAGAAACACGGATACAGTCCAGTAAGCGATAAATGTCCAGGTCTCTCTGGGGAGCCTCAGATTCTCCCCCAGAGGATGAATCTTCCTGCTTCTTTCTTGTATTTCTCAGATTGACTGAATAAACCCCCAGGAAATTAGAGAGTTTAGATGGATCCCAGGCCCCCCTCCCCCAGACTTAGGGACAAAAGCCCAGCAGGGGATGATTAACCTGCAAACATGACTATGTACACACAAGGAATGCACAGAATGGACAAAATACAAACCTACACAAAATTATACACAACCCCCCATATTCCACCATCACAAAAATATTTTAATATATTTTAATTGGCATTCTCCTCAAATTTCCTGGACCATCTGGATGCTGAAATCTCAATGAAACCAGTGCTCTCGGAAGGTTTTCAATGTATAAAATACAGACATGATCCATCATCAGCACCGGTGTCCAATTGCGTATTTAAATGGCAAGATATTCGTTGTCAAAAGGGCATGAAGTCGACTTGGTATGTAAAAATGGAGCTTGGTCATGGGTAAATATCAAGAAAAAGGAAAAAAACTGGATTCAGCTCACCGCTCAATATTCCAAATGGACAGTCTGTGGTCCAAGAGACAAAAAAGTACACCAAACTGGCTTCCAGGTCAAAAGCTTTGGACTGTCCATATTTAGGTTGGGCCACAAGTCTTATTGGCAGCTATGAATAAGAAATTATTTTTTTAACCCAAAATGCATAAACCAATGAATAACATTTTTTTAATTCTGCATATATTCTGAAATTCTTTTTAGACCTATGCTATTAAAAGTTATGTTTCAACATTTTTTCTCTGGTGCTAGAAATTGTGTCCCCGCATGGAACTTTCTAAGTCAATGGTAGAAATGTTTACACTCTGGAAACTCCTTGACGGACAGGAGAAAAAGTGGACAAGTATGCTATTGGCCATTCTAAAGGTATTAAAGTTAAAATCCAGGGCTCCTCTCCTACAATGGTAGTTGGAGAAAAGAATGGCTATAAAAAAAATGTTTCTCACCCCGGAGGACCAGACTAGAGATGAGTGAACCTGAAAAGTAAGAAGGAAAGAAAGTAGTGTCTTTGACTTGACAAAGGCTACAATATGTAGCCGAAACGCGTTGCAACTGTTAATTTTTTTCTACACATTGAAGCTATGCATGAATTATGCTTTATATGATTTATATTTTTACCACTACACATAAATAAACAAGCTTAAAATTTATCCTGAGTGGCGGCTATCATACTCCCCATGCGCCGGACTACTTTCTTACCTTCTTCCTTGATTCCACCAGGTGACGGTGCCTGTGTGTTCGAGCAGCAGGAGATACAAGGAACATGTCAGAAGGGGTGAGCTGATCTTGGATTCAATTTTTCATTATTAACCTGAACAGTAGAGTTTGGTGTTTGTACCAAACATGGATAATGTTTGATTTGGGCGTTGAGGGGCTTTAAGTATTGTCACGGGGTTGTCACGAGTGACAGACAGTCTTGTGGTGTCCGGATATAGAAGGTCACACTGTTTGGTTGCGCAAACGGCTCCCTGAGCGTCTATTATTTCTGCTCGGTTTTCATCCCTTTCCCTTTAGAACCCTGCAGAGTACCTCAGGCTTTCAGCTGCTTTTCATCAGTACTTCCCTTGTCTTTATATGCCTTCACTTCCTATTACTCGGTGCTGGTGATATTTGATACATCTTTATCAAGTCTTCAGTGCAAGCAGGCAACTTGCAGACATCTGGAGAATCTTGGTGGTTGTTGCAGTTTCTCTCCTTTAGTCAACTGGAGATAAGTTGTTGCTTTCCCTTGTTTGTTATCCTTGTGAGTCCTTTAGTGCCTAGTGGGGTTGATGAAAAGCTAATTCCATCCGCTCCCTAACTAAGGCCCAGATCAGGGTCAGCCTAGGGCGAGGTATCCAGCTCGGCACATAGGTGCAGAACCTATCTAGGGTGGTGAGGAAATCCAGGGCCCAGCTGTAGCTGTAGGTTTGCTCAAGGGTCA